>NC_137863.1:7699460-7706960 GCF_963924005.1 Protomyctophum bolini | reverse complement strand
TCATTCACCTAAAATAACTGATTTTCAGTGACAGTGTTGTGTGATGAAGTAGAAATTAGGCTTGACACTGTATGAAGTGATGAGGAGAGATGATTGACAATCGATCGTTACGGGAGAGAGACAAAACTATGAATGTAAACACGTCCAGTGGAGAGACTTGTCCATAAGAATAAGTGAGAGTAATTTGAACTGCACTTGGAGTGGGTGCATGTAAATCATCCAATCACAGATGTGCACGGGGAACGGATGACTCAGCCAATCACATGTCATAACTCTCATTTTCTTATCTACGGCATGCACATTTCCGCTTCTTTATTCTCTCCGGAATACACTATTTACTATTAATAACAATGTCAAGATAAGGCCCCGCGTATCACATTGGAGTGGGTAATCACAGTCACATAAGTGTTAAAGTCAGACCTAGATCCAATCTGGCGGGTCCATAGCCACAGGCCTGGGCTTTCACATTGTATTTTATCACCATTCTACTAGAGGTGAATAGTCCTGCTATCTATCACCCTCAGGCCACTGAAGATAGTGACCATTTGCTATTGCTGTCAGAGTGAGTGGGCAGTCTTTGACTGACAGGGGCATTAGGCTAACATGGTCTATCTTAAGACCTACCAGACATGAACCTCGCATCAGGTCAGAGGGCCTGCGAGCTGCACAGCAACAGATCTGTTAGTATCTTGCTGCGTTTTAGTCTCTGCTGGACCAGAGAATTGAATAGAGTTTTTGATAGAGAATGTCTTTCTTTTTTTTTATTGAGGGGGGCGGTATCTTGTTCACATCAGTGTTTGAAAATACACGTTGCTTGCTACACAGTAAAATACAGTGTTAATGTACTTCTGACAGTGTCAGATCAGAGGTACATTTACACCTCAGATAATGCTGTGTAGACCAGGGGGGCAGTCAGACGGATATTTTGTGAAGCCACTAAGGAAATGAAAGTTCATATAATGGCCTGTTGTGGCGCTCTCACTGGGCTCAGAAAAACCCATAGCCCCATAGAAGTCCATGTATTTTGGCCCAACTTCACCTAGACTGTATTACCTTAATAAACATGGTCATGAATACTTTTTTCTTCCAGTCACTAGTTTAAAGTCTCATTTCTAATGTCATAATATTCTTTTTGGAAAATTATGGTCCCATTTATTAAAAAAATGACCATAAAGTCGCGCATGTTCTGAGGGGCGTGGCTACCGTTACAGTCTATGAACGGGATCCCCCTCCCACTCGAGTCAAAATAAAAACCAACGAAGAAGAAGGGGGGAAGTCCCGCCTCGTTGTCTGGGCCAGCCAATGGCCAGCTGGGCCAAAACGGATCTAGAAAGATGGCGACTTACAATACAAGGACTGACAGGCTTCATTTTAAGTTCATGTTAGACCCGCGGAACGCTTTGTCCATATTTTTTACAGTCTATGGTGTAGACAGCTTGACAAATGACCAAATATTTGTAGATTTGTTTAACTGTGAGTGCGTACAGTAGCTGTGTGTGATAGACTCGGAGAGTGAGTGCTGATGTTTGCGTGAGAGAGAGTGATGCGTTTCCAAGTTAAAATCCTACATTTTGACAACAGGTTCTAGCTGGTGTGGATTTCTCGCGAGAGCTGTTGCTTCGCTGTTGCTTCTCTGTTGCTTCGCTGTTGCTTTTCGCTGTTGCTTCGCTGTTGCTTGGCTGTTGCTTGGCTGTTGCTTGGCTGTTGCTTCGCTGTTCCCACTTCCAACCCACTCTCATCACATTATGGCCTCTCAAGCTTGTTGTCTCATTTAGAGCGATCCCATAAAATGATTATGCCTAGTGCGAGTCAATTACATTTCAACTCGCATTAGTTCAGGATGCAAAAATGAAATTAGAAGGGAATATTATCGTTGAAAATATATTAGGCCTTTCATTCATCACTTGGAATGGAATGAATACCAGTGATAGGGATTCCAATCTCTTTTAATCAGCTCTGGTGCTCAGGCAGCGAGGCCGGGGATGAGCCTGTTGTTAAAATCACAATATAGCCGGTCTCTCATCGCTCATTTTTATGGCCCTTCAACTCGCCGAGCACTGCAGGGTGTGAGTAGTGAGTACCAGCAGCCAGTGGCCAAACACTGTTCCATTCCAGCTGTAGCTACTAATCTTTTAAGTTCAAATTAAAAGGGGCGGTATTTTGTGATGTGTTTGTTTTAACCACATTTACCCTGACATGGGCATGTTATTATAGGTGAGAATTCTCCAAAATAAACTAGGCCTAATATATGCTTGATTTATAATTCGGTGTACACCGGTCTCGAACAGGGAAAAATAGGACATCTACTATCTTGTAGGCTTGTGGATCTACAAAATGTGACGCCATGTACGACAAATTATGAATATGTGATTCGTGTTATAAAATGTGTGCTAAAATTGCAATGTACAATAGTGGTAATAATATGTACGTAAATGCTAATATGAATGTGTTTGTTTGTCATTCCAGTACAACTATGAAGGGAACGACATCAGCGACCTGCCAGTAGACTTGTCTGTGGTTTGGAATGGAAACTTTGTCATAGACAACCCTTACAACATCAAAGGTAAGCCTTATTTCTAACCCCTCAACCATCTCTAGAATTCCTGATGTAATACAGTTTACATTTCTGCCTTATACAAGCCGAAATGAGCATAGGAACGCACTATGATGCACACTCAGAATGTGTATCAATAATTTGTCAGTTTTCACAATTACATCCAATACTATCATAACAAACTCGTACCTTTTCTGAAACGGTGCTCATTTCTCTTTTTGACCAGTTTTTTCAGTGTTGCTTTAGCAAGTAAAAGGAAAAAAAAATCTCTCCCATACTGTCTGCTCTACCCCAGATACTGCAGTAACTGACATGGTATTGCAGTTCCCTGTGAGCTCACTCACACTGCATAGTAAATCATTTATAGTGTGACCAAAAGGCCTCTGCTAGCCCATCCTCTGCAACTGATATTCTTGGTCTGTGAGAGCAGCCCCAGTTACTTGCACAAACAATGTGGGTACTGTAGACCTACTTAAGTATGTGTGTGTGTGTGTGTGCACGCACGCACGCATGCACACACACACATATTTGCACATGTGTGGGTTTGCCTGTGGGTAAGAGAGATACTGTTATAGTCTGTCTGTGTCTGTGAACTGTGTACATTATGGGTACATGTTGCATGTCTAAGATACGTGTGAGACATTGCAACTTTAAGGAATGCACTGAAGTGCATGAACTTGTATTTCCATTCCGCCAGCAACTTGATACACGACTTTCACACAGGCATACGCTTTCCACTATAATTTAACCCATTCTGACCTGAGATCAGATTCATACGAGGTTTCCACTGGACACACACTGGTCTGATGAACCCATTCTGACCTGAGATCAGATTAAAAAAAATGTCAGTCGTTCTTCGATTTTTCTAAAATAGCAGACCTACAAGCTCATAGCGCGCCACTCGGTGGCGCGCTATGAGCTTGTAGATCTGCTATTTTTCAATAGCTAAAGCATAACATAATGCCAACACCAAAACGGGTTCCCGTACAGAATGGGTTAAGTATCATACATGACATATAGATATTTGCAGATTGATTTATAATGTACACACAACACACAACATGTCGAGGTATGTTTAACCAGCACCCATAACACCCTTTCAAACAAAGGACCCTGGAGATTGATTTAGATTTATGGCACAGCACTAGAAGAGCAGACAAAGCTTGCATGTCTATTGTATAATTACTAGTGAGGCCGTCTTTATAATTCTGTCTTTATAATTAGTGGGGATTGTAGAGCACAGCAGGGGCCATGCAAGGCTTTTCTTCCACTGTGGGGTTACGATAACTCCACCAACTGCTCCCAGAACGCTCTGTAGACACTGGATGATGCAATGTTATATTGATGGGCATTGTTGTAGACATTGTCCATTGTTGCTTTGATTGCATTAGATTAGCACTTTGCAAACGAAACACAGTACAGTATACAATATCATTGTGGTATGTTCCACAATGTAGAATGATCATGAGGTTGCGCAAAGGCTAGCTACAGTATATGAAACACTCGCCACATTAAATCGTTGACAGTGTTACTCCTAATCTTGGTGTGTTATTAATAATACATGTACATTTTGTGTTGTATATACACATTATTCCCAACCAGAAAGCCAAGATGTTTGCTGTCATGTGTTTTAAAGAAAATGTCAAACGTCCAATTGAATTTACCATTTGAATCCATACCAGTCCAGGGTTTCCTCCCTTATTCCACAGAAAATGGCTAAATCAACATGAACTTAAATATTATCATTAAAAACACAATAAAATAATATGCGACCTCACCAAATACAACTAAAATAATCATCAAAAGTGAACCGAAATACACATCAACGGAGGGGGGGGGCATGGTACACTTTGAGGATGAATTATTCACACAATAAAACCAACAGCACTGCTGAATGTGTGTATGTATAACCCATTCTGAACGGGAACCCATTTTGGTGCTAGCATCATGTTATGCTTTAGCTATTGAAAAATAGCAGATCTACAAGCTCATAGCGCGCCACCGAGTGGCGCGCTACGAGCTTGTAGGTCTGCTATTTTTGAAAAATCGAAGAACGACTGACATTTTTAGAATCTGATCTCAGGTCAGAATGGGTTAATCAGACCAGTGTGTGTCCAGTGGAAACCTCGTATGAATCTGATCTCAGGTCAGAATGGGATAACATACTGCACCATTAATAATGCATAGTATCAGCAGCATGCATCGGTGTGTCTATGCATGGTGCGTTATCTTCACTGTGCATCTGGTGTGGAAGCTTCCCACGCGGCCTGCAGCCTTCACGCACGTCTTTCTTTGTCTCTCATTCGCTCTCTCTCATTCTCACTCTCTCATTCTCTCTCTCTCATTCTCTCTCTCTCATTCTCTCTCTCTCATTCTCTCTCTCTCTCTCTCTCTCTCTCTCTCTCTCTCTCTGTGTGTTGCCTCGCCACCTTTTTTTTGCAATCATGATAATCATCTGGCAGAGTGCAAGAGATGCTCCGTCATCTTAACCCATTCTGACCTGAGATCAGATTCATACGAGGTTTCCACTGGACACACACACTGGTCTGATGAACCCATTCTGACCTGAGATCAGATTCTAAAAATGTCAGTCGTTCTTCGATTTTTCAAAAATAGCAGACCTACAAGCTCGTAGCGCGCCACTCGGTGGCGCGCTATGAGCTTGTAGATCTGCTATTTTTCAATAGCTAAAGCATAACATAGTGCTAACACCAAAATGGTTCCCGGACAGAATGGGTTAAATACTGACACGTTAATGTAATTACAGAAGAGTGCTTTAGCAGCCAGTAATTGGGCACAGGGTTACTTTAAAGCTGTGCCGTGACCAATGGGATTTGTAAATGAGTGAGAGGAAGGGGGAGGGGGGAGAAAAAAACATTTTTCTTTTCTTCTTTACAATTCCTGCAGACATTATAGGAAGCAGCCGTTTAACTTGACTTTGTTCAAATGACATTGAGAGGAGGTTTGGAGTACCGGTATATGGGTATTATGAGCAGTATTTGGTCGATTTAAATGTTTTCTTTCATTGGCTATGAAATGGTATTGGAATTGATAAATACATAATCGAATATAATCCAACATAGATATTGTCGCTGTCAGGTACAAACCTTTTATCTCCACATTTTATGTTATTTTTTGTCCTGTAAAATTAATGCTCTAAGTAATCATATTAGAGTGTCAGTCAAAACTATTGAAACTAGCCATATCGTCTTTCACTATTGTTAAATGATAGATAGTTCCATTTCCTGACAATTGACGATTATGGACATTGGTTTCCACCAACGGCGACGATATGTATTTTGTATTAGGCTATATTGTATTATTGACACCATGTGTGTGAATAGGGCTGTGTGTGTATAAACAAACCTCTCGTCCCCACAGCTCATCTGTACAAGTGCTATGCCCTGCGGGACAGCTGTGGCATGTGTCTGAAGGCAGACCCCAGGTTCGAGTGTGGCTGGTGTACACACGACAAGAAGTGCTCCCTGAAACAGGAGTGCACGCCTCCGGAGAGCACCTGGATGCACGCCACCTCTGGCAACAGCCGCTGTGCACACCCCAAGATCATCAAGGTAAACACTGATGACTACAAATTGTACAAATTGATTTGGTTGCATTTGGTTGAATTAACTCTTAAGACACACACACACACACACACACACACACACACACACACACACACACACACACACACACACACAGCGTGGGCAGTATGTATTGTAGGTACAGGGAGTGTGAACATGCGTGAGGGTCCATTTGCAGGGCTTAAAGTTCTCAGTCCTGGGGACGGATTTCAGTCCTGAGGATTTCATGGGGGTCATTTAATGAGATCAGTGCAGATTTGCAAAAAAAAACATTTTCAGTCTTGGGATGTTTTTTGGCTTTAAGCCCTGCATTTGGTTGCATTTGGTTGAATTATAACACTTTTTATACTACACTATACATTCATTTACATTGTAAAGTGTAAATGATTAAAAACTAGACAGAAATAAAATGTATTTATGATGCTGTCCAAACTCAAAATAGCATATTTTTTCACCTGCAAATCAAACCTTAAGAATGCATGTGAAGGTTTGTTGATTGATCGTTAGGAAAAAATAAAAGACATGACAGAAATAAGAACGTCAAGGATAAAAAGTAAAACAACAATAAAGTCATGGCCTTATTTCCATTGTAACCCTCGGTCTCAGACAAGCAAAACAAAACAAACAGGCACTGCAAGTGCAACAAAGAACAGCCATTACATTTCTATAAGAAATAAACCCCTAAAAAAGTAGCACTCTCAGAGTTAAATTAACACTGAGGATTAGGCTGTGTAGATGGCAGCCCATATCACCCAGGTGCCAGTACAAACACCCGACTGTGAACTTCCTAGAACTAATCTAAGATGTCCAACTTATATCCTGGCTCCTGTCACGTTGCAGAAGCCTTTTGGTGTGTTATTTAAAAAGAGTTCTCTCAACGAGGAGTTGTCAGGTTCCCCAGCGGTGCCGTGTCATCGTCTGAGTGTCTGAGTGAAGGGTACGGCTTAGGAGGAATAGGAGGCGAGACAAGGTACTAGAATCCATCCCAGTTTCTGGAGCCGCATCGCAGATGGGCCGGGCCAGGGGGAGGCAGTCGACGCACGCCAGTACTGAACACACTGACACGATGAGAGATGATGGCTAGGACACACACACACACACACACACACACACACAGCGTGGGCAGTATGTATTGTAGGTACAGGGAGTGTGAACATGCGTGGGAGTGTGCTAATTGTTCCACTGTGAGTCGTAGTTGTGTGTGTGTGTGTGTGTTTGTGCACACATGCATTTCGTGTGAGTCGGAGTGTCTTGACAGGCTGCTTGAGCCGAGGCGTCTAAATGCCATGGTGTGCCCATCTGCTGCCGCGCGTAACGGCGGCGGTGGTCCTCGTCCGACTGTGACCCGGGTCATCGGCCCTG
>NC_137863.1:7656960-7694460 GCF_963924005.1 Protomyctophum bolini | reverse complement strand
ACACATGGAGTCACCAGCCACGTACTTCTTTTCACCTGACAGGGAGGAGGTTCGCACTATCTCTCCCCGTTCCCCTCCCTGCTCAACATGCAGCCAGATCAACCACTAGAACTCTCTAGTGCAGTGAACATAACACAGTGAACTCCGGCTCGTGAACACAGCCAACGTGTGTTCGTTGTAGCGCCCGGTCAAACCGGAGGCACCACAACTTTACTGTGTCTTTTATAGAGACATCAGGCTGTTCATTACCAGGTCAATATTACTTCAGTCATATAATAGGCTGGACTTGCAGTCACCAGTGGTCCATCCATGACATGGACAAATGCTACAACCTGTAGCATTTCCTCGAACACAATCAGTGTGTCTGTGACTCGGTTCCATGAACTGATGATCACGATCATACTCCAAATGTATAGTCCTACATTTAGGAAATTAACCCCCTTTTGGTCTGTTTGGTCTCTCTCCATCTCTTTGGCCTTCTCCATCTCTATCTGTGTCTTTCCCTCAGTGTCTCCATCATTTTCTCTCCCCTTCCTCTCTATAACTAGCCGATAGCATCTCCACACGGCTGCTCAAATAACCACAATAGGCTTTACACAAAGGCTCCGACACAACGGGACGAGACACAGACGAAGAAAGGGGGGGGGGGGGTTGAGATGGCTACAGAAGAATAGCGAGAGTGTTTAGACTGGTGCCTTTTATCAAAACGCCTTTTGTTTGTGTTGTTTTCGCAGTGGATGTAGTGACTTGAGTGGGGGTCTTTTTTGCCTGGTATTTTTGTCTTGTTTTGTTTTTGATAAGCGGTTGCTCCTCGTGCAAGAGAGATTTGAGTATATACCGTACGCGAAGATTGTGATTGGAGCATTGGACCATTATGTGGCACTCTTAGAGATAGAATATGCGCTCAATATGCACTCTTTCTCTCTCAGAGAGAAAGAGAATTCTACGGACATACAGATAATATAACCAAGGCACTCTTCAGTCTTCAGAGTTTAAAAAGATTTAATATTATGGGCTAATTCAAGTCAACATTTTTGGAATTTCTGCCTTTATGGCATGAAAGGACATCCTTTCTGCATGCCCTGAAGAAGGCAGAGAAGCCTGAAATTATTGGCTTGTTTTTTCATTGTGTTCAAAGATGAACTACTACTACTGAAGAGTACCTTGGTTTTTTCATCGTATTTGACCCTGAAGGTTCCCCCCTAAGAGCACCTCCATACACTGCTTTTTTCCTTCACTAGCTATAAGAACGCTGCAGGCCTCCTCCTTTGCTTTTTTCTTTGGACATACTGTAGATAAATCCAGAAAGAAATTGAGAAAACGTGAAACGAGAGAGGAAGAAGTACAGTAGGAAGTTAGTATTGAGGGAGTTATAGAGGTGCAGAGAGACGGAAGACGAAGAAAGGTTAAATGTCAGCCGGCCTAGTCTGTGCTGCTCCATAATTATATCACTGTGACATTTCAGCTATGGCCCTGTTCCATAGCGCGCGTGTGTGTGTGTGTGTGTGTGTGTGTGTGTGTGTGTGTGTGTGTGTGTGTGTGTGTGTGTGGGTGGTCCTCGCAGTAAATGGTAACTTCTGCTATCATGATGTTAGACTCAGCCTCAATGCTGTGCTACTGAGCTGAGAGGTGGGGCTCTCGCCCCAACAGAGACTGCAGGATGGATTGTTCTGTCCTGTGTTTGTGAGAGTTTAGATAAACACAGGCCATCCTACTACAGTACATGCAAGTAGTTTAACATCAGAAAATCTAGGATTATATCTTGATTTTCTTGTGCTCGTCTATTTATGATTGTGTTGATGTTTGTCTCTGAGTTATCCTCTGCAATACTAATGTTATAATGACACTTACATGTATGTAAATGTCTGCTTCTATTGTGCATGCCTCTTCACCTAAACGATGTGTACTCACAACAGATGAAGATATGTGTGTCTTATTTAGACTCACCCTGAACCTTCCTTTACACTCCAACAAGGTCAAAGTGTCACACACACACACACATGCACGCGCACGCACAGAGCGGCCCGGACAAATGACTGCCATCCCACATGATGGCACTAATCCAATTAGCTCTATCGCTAATCATGCTAGTAATGACTAATGACCGCGGGTGCCATTGTCTGAGCCCTGGCCTAGACGAACGGCCCGTGATTAGTGCCTTGGCTAGCCTCGGGTAGCCATTAGCACCTCCGCACACCTTCCCAGAACCTCTAAGAGGGACGAGACAGGGTGGAGGTCATCGTATGCTGTAATTGTGTTGGGCAGATTAATAGTCGCAGGGTTAAATGAGTGATTTAACCCATTCTGAACGGGAACCCATTTTGGTGTTTAGCATCATGTCATGCTTTAGCTATTGAAAAATAGCAGATCTACAAGCTCATAGCGCGCCACCGAGTGGCGCGCTATGAGCTTGTAGGTCTGCTATTTTTGAAAAATCGAAGAACGACTGACATTTTTTTAGAATCTGATCTCAGGTCAGAATGGGTTAATCAAACCAGTAGTGTGTCCAGTGGAAACCTCATATGGATCTGATCTCAGGTCAGAATGGGTTAAGAAGGCGCCTTGATAGGTGGGTGAGGGTTAAGTGTGCGTTTTGACTGAGTCGGGGGAGATATTGGAGCGACGGGGATTTGTCATCCTGTTAATTGGACGGGCAGTCATTGGATTTGAATTGAATGGAGAAACAACCCCTGCTGACCCCCCTGTCACACCCCACCCCGCCACACCCTACCCCTCTCTTTGATTGATTGATTGATTGATTACTTTATTAGTCAGAAATGTAAACGGTACAGAGTACAGTCAAACACACAAAAAAAAGAACTCGCGGTCTTGCTTCCATTCAGGTCCAGGGTATTCGATTCATAATCATTACATGAAAAATATCAACAAAATATAACAAAAAATAATAATAAAAAAGACGTGTATAGTTTTGGGGAAAAGGGGATCATTTCCTCTCCCTTTGGCTTGCTGAAAGGTGGATTTTCAGGCCTGTTTTAAAGGACGCTTGTGATTTGCACAGGGAATGGGAAGGAGGGAATTCCACACTTGGGTGGCAGTGCTGTAGAAGGAGAATCGTTGTTCACGCTCCCTCTAGTATTGTGGCTGTGGGTGTCGCTCACTTTTTTTAGGTAGTTAGTCAGGAATGCGGGTACTGAGGGCATAGAGACAGAGGGCAAAGCTGCATTTACGATTTTTAAATGCCAATCCCACTTTCAGTTTGCTTCACTCTGTCTTCTACCCGGAGCCAAACTAGGCTATCAATCTCTCTGACGTCCGGTCTTGTTTCCTTCCTCCCCACAGCTGTCTCCAGAGACGGGGCCCAGACAGGGAGGGACCATGCTGACCATCACCGGGGAGAACCTGGGCCTGCAGTTCAAAGACATCCAGAATGGCGTGCGCATCGGGAAGGTGACCTGCAACCCCCAGGAGGACCAGTACATCAGCGCTGAGCAGTACGTCTCTCTCTCTCTCTCTCTCTCTGTCTCTGTCTTGTTGGCTGCTTGTCATTCAGGCATCTGGTTTCTCAGTGCATTTCTCTAAGGTTCATTGTTGGACCACAGGTGTCAATTTGACATTCAAATCATTAGTGTTAATGATGTCCGTCTTTCCATCCAACTGTCCATCTGTGCATCCACTCATTCCTCCATCCATTTGTGCATTCACCTATATCTATCTGGCTGCCTCTGTGTGTGTGTGTGTGTGTGTGTGTGTGTGTGTGTGTGTGTGTGTGTGTGTGTGTGTGTCCGTTCGTCTCATTGATGTGAATTCTCCTCCTTTCACTGCCCCTGTGCTGCTTTTAAATGGAGTTGAGACGTCCAAGTCCCAGCAGAGATACCTAGACTGTCCATAAATATATGCATCCCTCTGTTTCTCTCGTATTTTCTCTTCTTTCTTTTCCTTCTGCCTTACATGTTTCAAACTCTTTCTCCATAACATAAATGTTTCTGAGAGCACTCTTCCTGAACATGTGTGCTTGGTCACTCTCTGTCTCCCCTCTCTGTGTTGGCGTGCTATACGCTCTGTGCATTAACTGTAGTCCCAGGCTTTCAGAAGGTGGCCCGTTTCCTGTTCCAATCCATTTCCCATAGCTGTGTTAGGTTGGCTCAGCAGCAGATCTGAACTGAAAACCCACACACACACACACACACACACACACGTGCACACACACACACACACACACACACACACACACACACACACACACACACACACACACACACACACACACACACACACACACACACACACTCCTTTCAAACCTGCTGCTGTAGTATCCAATACTTTCACTTAAGTAAAGGTTCAGTTCCATTATATTATTGGAGCTACCTGCCCTGCATAATAATTAATGTTCTCATGTACGGCTCCCTAACTCACGTGTGGTGTGAAGATGCCATCAAAGCTGCTAAATGTGTCACAATACAGTACAGTAGGTACACACAAAAATGCCCCAGTTACAACACAACCATGGCCTGCTCCTCACAGCTGGAGATGTACTGAGTATTCTCTTTTCATCTTCTTTGTTACTGTCGGATAAATAAATGACAAAAATATATAAATGATCCATTAGGTTGGCTCTCTGCAGCGTACACACACACCCTGGCATATTTATGGTCCTTCTCCTCAGCAACAAGGAAATTAGATTTTTGATTTGTCAAATCATGAGCACGATGCGCACGAACAAACACAGCACACATCAGACGTGAGATGACAGGTGTCCCTACAGAGCCTTCATAAATACATATAGCACTGCTGTCAGGCAGAATCCTCAATTGTCATGTCGGTTCATTGTCTATTAAATTAAATGGAAAAGAACTGGTTGGAATAACGTGTTCCTTCCACGCGCTACGTCCAAACAGGGAAACTCCCCCCTGTCAGGTGTAAAGGACCAACTTGGACACTCAGGCATGAAGGAAGCATGAGTTCAAGTCCGTTGCTCTCCCCTTGTCCCCCATATATGGGGACTAGGTTGGTGGAGGGTGTGTAGAGCCCAGGATCACATTAGATCACAGGGGTGGAAAAATGGGTTACAAAAAATTTAAAATAAATGGAAAAGTGGCCGCACACTGTAAGTCCATATGGTAGCATGGTAGCATGACACTTTAATTAAGAAAAATTAATCAATCAATCGGTAACAGTTTTGGACATAAAAGGTTTCCACTGTTCTTGTCACACATTGGTGTTCAAACCAGACCTGCATTATTATTCTTTTGCCACTCCTAGGTGCCAGTGGGTGCGCTTTCACAACTTATACTTCTCCTTGTAAAGCTGTGTTCGTTCCATTCTTGCAATTAACACCTGGAACCGCGAAGGATGGCAAAGGGGGGGGGGGGGCATTGTTTAACCCTGTCAACCCCATATCGCGGCGTTGGACGGTTGCCATGGCACCCGGAGAAGGAGGCGGGGCCCGGCTGGCACCGAGGCATGCTGTCACGCTAATTAAAAGTGATGTCAGCCATACGGAGGCATTAGCGGTCCGACGGCTCGCCGCACCGCTCTGACCCCGTCGGAGACATAACATGGTAGGCGGGGACGGGCTGATGGGTTTGACAACGTCATGTCAAAGGTCAACCACAGGCAGACATCGGAGGAAAGGAGGTGTGGTGACAAGACTAACATGAACAGCGTCTGATCTATTCTACGTCTGAGCATAGACATGGTAATGCCCCGCCTGCCTCTGATTGGCCTATACCGACACTGCCGGCCTCACCAGACTTTCCTCCGAGGTGGATAGCTATATGCTGGATAGTCTGCCAAGAGGTTACTCTGTCGTGGGAAATAAATGAATAATACAAGTACGATATAATACAAGAGAATGACAGCTTGGCAAGCGCAACAGTAACTTTTATGATTTGTAGAACAGGCAAAATAATATTGTTTATGCCGTTTATTTTTATTTATTATGTGTACAGTCAGTGTAAACTTGAAACATCATTGTACTGTAAAAAGGTCTCTTTTCCTTCTCTTTTTAGTATAATAGTATTAGTTTACTATAATTAGATTAATACATGTATAATCAACACTAACACTTTAATTTAGATCAAACCATGCAAATGTGTGTTCAATCAATCAAGCATTCAATCAAAGCAAACGGCATAAACAATCTTAGTTTGCCTCTTCTTACTGTCCCGCGTTCCAAGCTGTCGTTCTCTTGTATTATTTATTTCCCACCAAGGAGTAACCTCGTGTCTCGGAGCACAGTCTGGCAAGACGGGCAATGTCGGTATAGGCCAATCGGAGGCAGGCGGGGCGTTACCATGTCTATGCTCAGACGTAGAATAGATATACGTAACCAATAGAGTCCCAGTGGTTCTCAACCTGTGGGTCGGGACACCCAGGGGGGTCCCCACAGTTCTCCGATGACAGTGAACTGACAATTGTAAGACCTTTTTAAGACAGAAAAAGAAAAGAAAAAGACCACTACATGTCATCAAAAGTAATCAACAAACTAAACTACCGGTATACTACTTGTGCTTGAATTGTACTGTAATTCTGCAAACTGTTAACACATACTGTACTGTACTGTACTGTACAGTGCTGCACACAGTTCTGTATTGCTGTAGACTAGAGTGTGGTTGTGTTCATGCAGTGAAATTTGACAAGTGAGAATCTTTGACATTGCTTTCCTGTCACCTTGGCTCCCAGCAGGGGTGTTACTCACCTCTACTGTCATATACAGTATACTAGGATACTATATTTTATATACGGTACAGTACAGCTTCTGAACAAGAAACCACTGGAAGACGGTCCTCTGTCTTAACCCAATGAGACCTGAGGCCAGTACGGTATTCTGAAAAATGTATGTTGCTACAGTATGGTGTACAGTGCTGCTCAAACCTTTTCATGCCAAGGACCCCCAAAATGTTAGTTACCGGTAGTTAGTTTCATTTATTGTCCACAGTCTCAAACGAACCACAACAACAACAACAGCAACAGCACTTACACAATTATCTTCATGGCAAAAATGCAGGACAACAGTGGCAAACACATTAAAAACAAATCTAGCGATATATGATATATGATATATGATAATAATATATATTTGGCTGCCAATTCCCATCTCAGCAGATCTATAGCAGATCTACAAGGTTGTAGCACGGCACAAAGTGACATAGGCTACTACTGTATGAGCTTGTAGATTCTCTATTTTTGAATAGCCAACCAATTTCCCATAGCTAAAAATCTTTATAGCAAAAGGTTGATGCACACCTCAAAAGGTGACATGTGTGTAGGGCAATAGAGCATATAATGAAAAGGATATCTTTGAAAGACAAAGAAGAGATTTCACACACTGTCAGACACTTGCCAAAAAAAAAGTTGTTCTTTATTAGGTTGACATTATGGTCGCTGAGACCTTCATCAGGACAGACAATCAGACAATGTCTGTCCTGAAGTGACCCAAACGTCGACCTAATAAAGAACAACATTTTTTTTGGCAAGTGTCTGACAGTCTGCGGAAACCTCTTCTTTGTCTTTCAAAGATACCCTTTTCACCATAGCTAAAAATCTAAAATGACAGATGCTTTCCCGGTTTTAATGGGTTAACCCATTCTGACCTGAGATCAGATTCATACGAGGTTTCCACAGGACACACACTGGGTCTGATTAACCCATTTTGACCTGAGATCAGATTCTAAAAATGTCAGTCGTTCTTCGATTTTTCAAAAAAATAGCAGACCTACAAGCTCGTAGCGCGCCACTCGGTGGCGCGCTATGAGCTTGTAGATCTGCTGTTTTTCAATAGCTAAAGCATAACATAATGCTAACACCAAAATGGGTTCCCGGTCAGAATGGGTTAATGGGTTAATTGCATTTTTATCTGTTTCTCAGAAATTACCATGTTTTTTTTTTGGGGGGGGGGTTGTCTCAATGACTAATTAATTACATTGCAATTATGTAAATGTGTTAGCAGAAGTGTATAAAGGCTCGCCATTTGTTGAAACTTCGTGTCAAAACTGTTGGGCGCTGTCACAGAGTAATCGTCAGCTCGATATAGCTATGTGTGTGTGTGTGTGTGTGTGTGTGTTATGCGTCAACGCAGCGTTTCTATTGGCCCAGCCATTCAGGTGTCTAATCATAGCCCCGTGCACAGCAGGAGGCCCCGCGAATAGAAAATAAAACAGAAAGGGGAAGGAATGCAGGATGTCATCGTCGTGGCAACGACGCTGTTGCCGTGGCCACCTGCAGGGAGGATGGAAGCGAGTTAACCCGTTCTGACCTGAGATCAGATTCATACGAGGTTTCCACTGGGGACACACTGGTCTGATTAACACCATTCTGACCTGAGATCAGATTCTAAAAAAATGTCAGTCGTTCTTCGATTTAAAAAAAATAGCAGACCTACAAGCTCGTAGCGCGCCACTCGGTGGCGCGCTATGAGCTTGTAGATCTGCTATTTTTCAATAGCTAAAGCACAACATAATGCCACAACACCAATGGGTTCCCGCCCAAAATGGTTTAATAACTCATTTCAGGAAGAGAGGGAGGGGTTAGAGAGAGAGAGAGAGAGAGAGAGAGAAGGTAGAGCGAGGAACACAAGCCTGTGCAATTAATCAACTGCTCGTACTTTTACCCAGCTCTCTTTCTACGGCACTCTTAATCTCACTCACTCTCATTCATTCGCTCTGGCTAATTAACAGTCAAGTGTGTCTCCACTAGCATGTGAAACATGAAGTGTGTGTGTGCACGCGTGTGTGTGTGTGTGTGTGTGTGTGTGTGTGCGTGCACGCCCTGGGCTTTGCTACCACTGCAAACCACCCCTCCTCTCCCTCAATCATTTTCTCCAATGGATTTTCACTTTGCTAGTCGGTGCCCAGGGCCAAGGACGACGCTTATGGTTCTACAATATCCTCTAAAACACACAAACAGAGCATGTCAGTCAGGGCTCTACTACGCTAACTTCTTTATCCTCTAAAACACACAAACAGAGCATGTCAGTCAGGGCTCTACTACGCTAACTTCTTTATCCTCTAAAACACACAAACAGAGCATGTCAGTCAGGGCTCTGCGCTAACTTCTTTATCCTCTAAAACACACAAACAGAGCATGTCAGTCAGGGCTCTACGCTAACTTCTTTATCCTCTCTAAAACACACAAACAGAGCATGTCAGTCAGGGCTCTGCGCTAACTTCTTTATCCTCTAAAACACACAAACAGAGCATGTCAGTCAGGGCTCTACGCTAACTTCTTTATCCTCTAAAACACACAAACAGAGCATGTCAGTCAGGGCTCTGCTCTAACTTCTTTATCCTCTAAAACACACAAACAGAGCATGTCAGTCAGGGCTCTACGCTAACTTCTTTATCCTCTCTAAAACACACAAACAGAGCATGTCAGTCAGGGCTCTGCGCTAACTTCTTTATCCTCTAAAACACACAAACAGAGCATGTCAGTCAGGGCTCTATGCTAACTTCTTTCCCCAACGGAGTGCTTGAACTAAACAAATCCCTGTCTTATACATTGCACATTTTAATCTACACATTGATTTGAATTTCAATTAAATCATGTGTTGACCGATGACCAAATCCATCTTTAACCTCCCTCTCTCTCTCTCTCTCTCTCTCTCTCTCTCTCTCTCTCTCTCACAGAATCGTGTGTCGTTTGAACGATGCTACAGGTTATAGAGTGCAGGACGCCTATGTCGAAGTGTGCGTGAGGGACTGTGCACATGCTGAATACAAGGCCCAATCACCCAAGGCCTTCACCTTTGTGGTAAGTGCGCAGATAGACGTTGACGCGTGTCCACGTTATAGTGTGCACGTGTCAGTCAATCTCAGACACCGGCTGTTGTTGTGAGATTTACCTGCTTTTTGTCATTGCAACTGGGACGTCCCTCGGTCGACAATGTGTCACCCCGTTCTCTCCCTGTGTGTCCCTTCTCAGTCTCCGTACTTCACCCGCGTCCAGCCGGCCAACGGGCCGCTGTCGGGAGGCACACGGATCACCATCGAAGGCAGCCACCTCAACGCAGGCAGCTCCGTGGCGGTGAAGATAGGACTCCACCCCTGCCGCTTTGAAACGTGAGCTAATCCGTCATACCTCAATCTGATGCTATCTTCTCCCTAAACCCAGACATCGTTTTTTAGGACCCTCTTGACATTAGGACCCTCTCGAAAACGAGATACTATGGGCTGTATTTTGCGTGTCTTAAGTACCAGGTCTTATTCCCTAACTTGAGTAAACTAAAGACCTGAAGGCGTGGTCAATGCTCTTTGGCCACTCAGAATAGCCAAATGGCATTGACCACGCCTCCAGGTCTTTAGTTTACTCAAGTTAGGGAATAAGACCTGGTACTTAAGACACGCAAATCTCGATGGGGTATTCCTAAATAAAGAATTTCAAACATCATTGGAAAGTGCAAAGGAAGTCCATATGCCCAGGTTTTTTGTTAAGTGCATGTTTCATACAGTAGGAAATGATATAGAGTGGACAGTACTTTTGTTGAACCAAAATATAGTGTTTCACAACAGCAGAATATCACTTTCGATGTGCCATATTATTTTCTGAACAATCACTGTGCCGGGGAGATTCTGTTCCAAGATTGCTAGAAGAGGATCGAGGCATGGATCCAATTTGATCTGTTGATGCCGCTTATTCTTCGAACCAAAGTCCTATTGTTCCTGTTTAGTCTCTCCTGGCAAAGCAACAGTGAACTGAGGTCTGGACTCAATCGTCTCATGAATAGCGTCTGGCAGATGGCAGGAGAACACCTCACAGTGCGAAAAAGTTCACAGTCAAATACCAAATGTTAATTTAACACCCGAGAGTGTACAAATGTAACCAAATTAACCTGTATTGGGGTTCCATTTCCATTTTGGTTACACTTGCAGTCTGAGTCACAAATGGGTGAACTGGAATTTGGGATTTAGTCTAGATAACGGACAGAAAGGAACTTTCAGGCGCGTTGCTCAAGGTGGATATATTCTCTGGCTCTAACATGAAAGGCATCCACACGTGACTGACTTCCACTGGTGACTTCCTGCCAGGGCAACAAAAGACATCAAATGAACAAACTTGGACCTATCAAGTAATTATTTTTTTTTTTCCAGTCATATCAAAGGAACAAAAGTATAGGCCAATTTAACCCATTCTGACCGGGCACCCATTTTGGTGTTGGCATCATGTTATGCTTTAGCTATTGAAAAAAAGCAGATCTACAAGCTCATATCGCGCCACCGAGTGGCGCGATACGAGCTTGTAGGTCTGCTATTTTTGAAAAATTCGAAGAACGACTGACATTTTTAGAATCTGATCTCAGGTCAGAATGGGTTAATCAGACCAGTGTGTGTCCAGTGGAAACCTCGTATGAATCTGATCTCAGGTCAGAATGGGTTAAAGTATCCTGGCACATCCCCAGAAAGGTGAACATAATATCCCTGGCCTTTCATGCACAGTGCAGCAATAACCTTTATAGCCAAAGTAATGAACTGGTTGAGTCCGTCTCTTTAATGTGTCTTTGTATTCAGTGGGGGGCCACAGCGCTTTAATCAAAACCTATTTACCCCGAGTCAGTCATCCTCCTTATCTCCCTTTACACCCCCTCTCTTACATTCTCCCACTCTTTCTCTTTCTTTCAATTTGCCCTCTTTGCTCGGCATTCTTTTGTACAACAACAACCTTGTCAGAATCCGCACACGGCACCACTAGGCTCCTTCCAGAGTGATGGTGTTGTGAAAGTGGTTGCCGTGGAAACCCGGCACTGGCAGAATGTAGAAAATCTTTTTTTCCCCCTCCCCCCTCTCTCTCTCTCCTTTCTTCACACCCTCCTCCTCTCCCTTCATCCCCTCTCTTAAGCCAGCCCTCAGTCTGAGCCCTCCAAGACGATGCCGTTGAAATTACAACCAGTGAGAGAGCAACGATGTTCCTCCCCCAGCCTCTCTCTCTCTCTCACTCACTCCCCCCCTCTCTCTCTCTCCCCCCCTCTCTCTCTCTCACTCACTCATTCACTCTGCGTATACCTGTAATGTGTGTACATTAATTTACACGCATGCACACATTTACACACAAACTCATACTTAACTGATATTGTAGTCTACTGCTTCCATACTGCTTCTCTCTCTCTCTCTCTCTCTCTCTCTCTCTCTCTCTCTCTCTCTCTCTATCTCTCTCTATCTATCTCTTTCTCTCTCTCTCTATCTCTCTCCCTCTCTCTATATATATCTCTCCCTCTCTCTCTCTCTCTCTCTCTCTCTCTCTCTCTCTCTCTCTCTCTCTCTCTCTCTCTCTCTCTCTCTCTCTCTCTCTCTCTCTCTCTCTCTCTCTCTCTCTCTCTCTCGTATATCTCCCTATAAGACTCTTCCAGCAGCGTGTCTCAGTCAGACAGGGAGGGGACAGTCAAGCGAGGCTCTGCAGTGGAGAGCAAAGTTTCTGGTGGCTGCATAAAGTTTTCCGGCAGACCACTGAAGCTTTATTGGGGATGGGGGGGGGGGTTAACGTCACAAAGAGATGACCTGCCTGATCCGCCACCTCTGATCTGTTAGACAGACAGACAAGGGCTTTGAAGCACAGCAATCTGTGATACGAGCTGATGTAACCACGGCCCCGCAGTCTGAAAGACACCGGCTGTAGAGAGACCGTGTCATAAATATTTCACATCTCATTTAATGGCTGACAAAGTCCTGTTGTCTGTGTGCGACCCTCTGTCCGAGTGAAACGCATACTTCAGCTTCTATAGTGGAATGGTGGTATGTTCTATCTAGGCTTTTCGAACCAGGTCTAATTTGAAGTGCCGTTTAACCCTTTCCCGTTCTGACTCGTGCAGGCGGAGCAGCAAGGAGATTGTGTGCGTGACCCCGACCGGCCTGGCCACGGGAGGCACTCCGGTCATGGTGGACATCAACGCTGCTGAACTGAGGAACCCGGAGGTGAAGTTCAACTACACCGACGACCCCACCATCCTGAAGATCGAACCTGACTGGAGCATCGCCAGGTGAGGAGACTTCAGTAGCCGCCGTTGTACCGTGGGACCAGCTCCCAAAGTCACTTTATCGCTCCAATGCATCGCCGTGTCCCACATTCTGAATACTGTACGTCAACACGCAGCAGGTGTTTGATCTACGATTCTGCAAGACGCGCTCCTATAGAACATGTTCAACAGGAAGCCCCTGCTCGTTATTTATTAATCCGCGTGACTGCGGTGGCTGCTAGCCATATACAGTCGATGCATTCTCTGTACAGTAGGTGCACAACCAACTAATCTGAAATATGAAGTGTGTAGGTGGAAGACCATAAATGTATTATTTATCTGGCGTGCTCCCAGCCTCGGAGCTAAAATAAGTAAACACACCGCTTCTCTATGCCTTTTTCCAGACACGTGTTGAATTCAAAGGCACGCAATTTCTTATTCCGTTTATCGTTAACGTTTCAAGTAAGCCTTTCAAAGGAGGAGCGAAGGCAGGCAAGCCAGGTTCCCTAAAGCGGTTTTGTGCTAGTTGATGTACAGCCACGGTGGCGGTCCATCTGTAGATCTTCCCTGACTGCTTGAACTACATAGGCATCTGAAGTTTTCCCCCCTCGTGTGTGTGTGTGTGTGTGTGTGTGTGTGTGTGTGTGTGTGTGTGTGTGAGATTTATACTTAGTTACGTGCCGCTAACATGCACCGAAAGTAGCTAATGTACAAGTTCTCATTAATAATAATAATATACATATACTGTACCAAGTGTGATGCGTCCAGGTGTCCTTATTAGTGTAACTTGTTGTTTCCTGAGCAACAACAACAACCAAAAAATGGGTTCACATCGTTCTTAATGGGCTAATTTAACTCTGAGAGCATACAAATGTAACCAAATGTAGAGTAAAATGCTATGGGTAAAACCAATGGGTCCATTTGATTCCATTTATACACTCGGTTAACGCTTAACACTCAGGATTTCACGGTGTGAGCCGAGGAGACGTCTCATTTGGAGAGAGACGCGTGAAGGGCATGAAGGGGTCTCGGAAAAGAGAAAGAGGATAGTGTTAGCTTTAGCCTGCAGGGAATGATCTCGCCATAACTCCTGTTTGCTCGTTCAGCTGGGCCTCCCAGAGGAGGTGCAGGGCGCTCCGGGCTGATTGCGCTGGTGTTTACCAAGCGATTTTGCCACCACGTCCCCCTCGGTGACCCTGACACTAGAGCTGTTGTGCACGATTTGCTCGTAGGCCCAGCTGTGCATGTTTGGAGGCACACACACACACACACACACACACACACACACACACACACACACACACACACACACACACACACACACACACACACTGAAGTACTGAAGAAATTGTATGACAACATACTGTTCATAATACACTTGAAAACTGTGCTTGATTCTCTCACAGTCCCTCTCTCTCAAGTCCCTCACATTTCAGAATGTTCTATTGTGAAGGTCTTAGTTTTTCCAGAGCAGTGTCCCTGTCCGCCCACTACAACATCTGTTTGTCCACCCGCCCACACACACACACACACACACACACACACACACACACACACACACACACACACACACACACACACAGAAAACTCTCTTTTAGTAATGTCAGCTGCCTCTGTCCAGCCCCCGTGCAGACTGCTTAAATGCTCCTTTGCGACACTCTGTGAGCTAGTAATTCAGCTATTTTTGGATAACGATCATTATGACGGAATACAAATCAGGCTTCAGGGCTAATCTCACCCTGAAGACCTGGACTGACCTCCCTTACCTCGACGGCAGCTCCTTCTGCCTGCTACAAAACACGGACAACTGCCCTGAAAGGACGGATGGATGGATGGATGGAGGAGTGATGCTTTTCGGCTTGCCTCTCACTCTACATCCCCATGTCTTTCTTTCTCTCTCTCTCTCTCTCTCTCTCTCTCTCTCTCTCTCTCTCTCTCTCTCGCTCTGTACGTATCCATGTGTTTTTCCCTTGCAGGATCCCTTCATTCCACGATAGCCTTGTGTTTACGTCTCTGCTGGCCGAGATAGCAGTGCTAATGACAGTGTGCCTTTTCTTTAGTAGCTGCTAAGAGTTGCTTCAGAGGATTCTTGGGTCTTGAGGCATTATGAACAAGTGTACGGGATTTGCCCAGTGGGACGTTTTTAGTACTGAATCGACGTCCTGTTGCTTGCATTTATGTAAGCCAGCAATGGAGTTGTCAGTAGCCTACTTCTATACTGCTACTTTCGTCTACTGTCTGCTGTTGAATCAGCAGATGTTGAATTGCTGCAGCACTACATCAGCCCTCCCTCTACTGTTATTATTTGTATGCCAACTTGTTTAACTGCTGAACGCTTCACTATTATTATTATAAGTCTTTCCCAGTGGAAAAGGTACTTGTGGAAGTTGTGGTAGGAACTACCACAACGTTGAAATACTCGTCATTTCCATTGTGCAGAGTCACAGAAGTTCCACTATGCATAACATAACATGCATGATTCTGGAATCATGTATGTTAGTGGAATATAATTATTGATCATTACCCAATTAAGCCCTATTTTATACTTGGACTAGGTAGTTGCTAGTTAAGTACAAACTTAACCCATTCTGTACGGGAACCCATTTTGGTGTCGGCATCATGCTATGCTTTAGCTATTGAAAAATAGCAGATCTACAAGCTCATAGCGCGCCACCGAGTGGCGCACTACGAGCTTGTAGGTCTGCTTTTTTCGAAGAACGACTGACATTTTTAGAATCTGATCTCAGGTCAGAATGGGTTAATCAGACCAGCGTGTGTCCAGTGGAAACCTCGTATGAATCTGATCTCAGGTCAGAATGGGTTAAATTATCAGGAAAAAACGGAAATACTCAAATGTGGTAATATATATATTGTCTGTACTCTGTAGTAAGTACAGTCTGTGAGTAAATATACTTTCCACCCCTGGTCTTTAGTGACAGCGGAGACTGTCATGAAAGCAGCATGTGGGAATTCAATCCATAGCAGTGTTCCGATCGGACACTCCGCTTTACAGAGATGTGAATAGATCACAGAAAGGTTACCGAACAACGTGTCAGATCAGTGCCCTCTCTGCAATCACTGAATACATCTCATGCTAGAAAACGCCACTAATTAGGCTGCATTTGAGGAAAGACAGTACATACAGTTTACGACTGTTTTCTATTTAAAAACTCAATTCACGCCAGCATTAATTAATCCCTCGATAGCGTACCGCCAAGGTTTTATCACTTACTTTGAAGAGCCAAATATCCGTAATCCGTAATGTTACAATGACAAACTGCTATGTGTGGTCTCGTGCCCGGATGTTGTTGTTGTGTCGGTCGGTGGTGGAAAAAGGCGACCGCGAGTGTCAGCCCTCCTGCTACAGCCCGTTGAAAACCCTTGTGTTCACCAGAAACGGCCCCCTCAATGTCGTTTCTGAGATACAGAGCTGTGAATGGGCCGGGGCTTAGACTGGAAGAAGTGGATGCGTGCGCATGTTCAAAATGGTTCAAGCTTTTGAACCCTTCATTTTAAAGCTGCTTTAAGCAATAATATGTCAAATAATTTCTACCCATTGCTGGCTGTCTGAATACAAAACAAAAACAAAAGTCATTAAAATATTATTGCTTATAGCAGCTTTAAGTTAGGAGTTTACAAGGTTTCAAACATGGAAAACTAAATAATACCCTGGGTGGAGAACAGTGCCAAAATATATATTCTGAAAGTGTCAACATTTGAAACGCTGAACATGTGTTGGCGAAACACATTTTTCCAGAGATTCAAAACGATTTTCCAGTCTTCACAAAACAATCTAGACTTTGTTTTAAGTTAGAAGTAATAATGCAGGATTCTATTTCCATAGTTTTCCTCTACCTGACCACCCATGGGAGTTTAAACGAGCATGTAACATCCATCCAAAGTGGCTTAGAATTACTATCATTACCGAGAATGGGTTGTAATGAATGCACATGCAGAAGGCTGCAACAGGTGATTAACATTAAATCATCAAATGAGAGAGGACTCAATAGGTTTGCTGAATAGTTTATGCTCATGTGTGTGCATAAGCGTGCGTGTGCGTGTGCGTGTGCGTGTGTGTGTGTGTGTGTGTGTGTGTGCGCGTGTGCGTGTGTGTGTGTGTGCGTGTGTGTGTGTGTGTGTGCGTGTGTGTATATTTGATAAATGACGTGTTTTTCCTTTTCCTTTTAGTGGAGGTACTATGTTGACGATTATTGGAACTAATCTGGCAACCATCAAGGAGCCCAAAATGAGAGCCAAGTATGGGACTGCCCAATCAGTCAATGTAAGTACTTAACACTTACACCAGCTTACTAATAATCAACAACAAATAAATGTAATGGGTGAGATGGAGGAATGATGATAGACGCAGTCAGACTCCTCCTCTCTCTCCAACTCCCTTCTCCATCCCTGGAAGGTGGTGTTATATGAACAGATTTCACACACATACACACACGCGTGAGCACACACACACACGCGCACACCTGACCTGTCGAGTCGACAACCCAGCCAAGGGCCTATTTTCTATTTATGTGTTTTTGATGTTGAATTTCCTTTTAACAGTTTAACCTTTGAAATGTCAACCAGCAATAAATCGGCCCCAGCAAATCCCTTCTTCTTCACCTAGCACCATGGGGCCTGACTGACCTTTCTAAACCCCTCCTATCCTCCATTCACCTGGAAGATATCTTTGCTTTATAAACCATTCCACTATTGCTACAGTAAACACAGCAATAAATATAGTTTTGTCACCTGCCCATGATGCATTCTGTTACATTTCGTTTTGCACATGCTAGCTTAATTAACTGTGGCTATTGTAAGGTTTAACTTTGAATGCAAAGCATTAGTTTTTCATCATGCAGTTAGCATGCCATGTTAGTATCAGGGACTAGTGGCCTCACCTGTTTATCTCCATGTCATTACCGTCTCATTTGTGTCTCCAGTGAGTGAGTTTAGAGTCTTGCCCAGGGAGAATTTAGAGATGATATCAACAGCGATTACAACAACGATGCTATTAAGCCAGCTTCTTCCTCATTATGGCCTTATGGAGACATTTAATCACACAGGACACAGCGATGGCACGCCTTTGTCTTAACTCTCAGTTCCAGCAACTGTCCACAACTGCCCACATTTAACATGGCTTTGTATAGGAAGATAGGACACCGTTGATATGTCCTGTCTCTGCGACGTCAAAGACACCATTTTGGCATGCAGTGTGGATAATTAAATTAAAACACTGACCAGCAAAATAAAGATTATCATCTGTTATGGCTGGGCGATATAATCTACGATTACGATCAGTGATTATAAAAATAAAAACCTTACATTAACCATAAAACCACCATCATTAACTTGTTATCAACCTCTCCCTCTCTAGAACTGTACGGTGGTCAATAACACGGTGATGGTGTGTCTGGCGCCCTCTGTGGCCGGATCTGACAAAGCTTTCTCCGAGGCGGGCAGTGGGCCCGACGAGATGGGCTTCATCATGGACGACGTGCACTCTGTCCTGGTGGTCAACGAGACGTTCAGTTACTACCCAGACCCGGTGTTCGAACCACTGAGTCCCACGGGCATGCTGGAGCTCAAACCCAGCTCACCACTCATACTAAAGGTAAGGACTCTGTACTTTGTACTGTACTACAATCTGAATTCTGTACTCTGTATCATGTCTATCTACTTGTGTGGTTCATTATCAAGACGAGGTTTGCTCAGTAAGTTATAGGTTTAAATGTTTAATATACTGTAGGCCTCAACATGTTGTCTCACACAAAGAGCAGCAATGGCAAGCCACCAACTATAGTATAGCTGCCAAGACCTCAGTCTCATAAACAGTGATTTAAAGAAAATGCTCCTCCGCCACCTGGTGAGCATCACCTGCTGATGAAGACTCTGAATAGCATCTGAAAAAACTTCCTTCTGCCCATCCTTCCTCGTTCTCTTTGAGAGCTCTTCTTTCTTCTGCTGTCTTTCAGGTTCGTCCCATTCCTGAAAGGCTTCTTTCTGTCAATAGGATGTGGAACCTTTTGAGGAGTAAAAAAGTAGCTTCTAAATTGGGGTGGGAGGGAAAGTGATGTTTATAAAAACGGGCCAGCATGCGGATTGCGGACGCGCCACCTGCTCAGATTGCTATCCGCTCGGCTATAGGTTCTGAAGAGAGTTCACACACAGCCCTGGTTATATAAGCCTCAGATAGGCTCTTCTTTCCTACATGTTTGAATCAAAAGCATGTATAAACCACTTAAGCCCTATTCAAAGATGTTCGGAAATAGCCGTTCTACGAGCTCACAACACATTGCGATGTGTTGTTGTGTAGGTAATACCAAACACATAAAAGCTTGAAAGCTTATTTCCATTGAGGTGCGTGCGTGCGTGCGTGTGTGCGTGTGTGCGTGTGTGTGTGTGTGTGTGAGAGATGAGTGCCATGTGTCGGGGGGGTTGCAAACTGTCACCTATAATGACATGCCCAAACTACGGATGCAACCTCCCCCTCTCATGTGCACCTCTTTGTCATTTCATCTGTCCTCTTGAACTTCAAAGCCTTTTGGGAGCGAGAAAAGTACCACCATGCAATTTCATGGAGAAAATAAAGCCCCCTCTTCATTTATTTCCCCCAGCCAATCAAGACACAGCTTTAGGAATAAGGATATGTGCCTCTCCTTCAATGCATTTAAATAAAGATGCTGTAATGAAAGTCGTGCTCCGGTGAAAGAACTTCCAAAATAAGCAGCGCAGGAATGGCATCCTATTAAATAATTGCACAGAAATTAGACACGCATCACAATTTTTTCCGAGCAATTAATTCCATCCCCCTGCAAAGCCTCTTCCATTCTCTCACCCCATGAGGGGCGGGTGGAATGGAATGAGGTTGGGGGAGTGAGTTTTATTTACCCCATATAATTGGTCCCTCCTTGGCCACGGAACACAGTCAACCAGCGCTCTTTACCTGAGCCAGGCTCCAGCAAAACGCCACCAGATCAATCGATGCCTCGTGGAAAACGATTGGCTCGGTCTTCAGGTGCCAATAACCCCAAAACTCTGATGAGAGAGTAAATGGCAACGATGGGACTTGCTACAGCAGGCGCGCCTGGCACGCTCATTCTTCTCATTCTGGGTATATACTTTCAGCGAGTGCTCTGGTTTTGGCACGCAATATAAAATACTCTATCACTTGTATTAAAAGGAAGTTGACTTCAGCCCCGCAGGGACACGGTTTATATATGCAAGGCGGAACAATTGCTTTCATGCGTATAATTTTATGTGACCATTTAGTTTACAGCTCTGTGTGGCCACCTTGTCTCTGCCTGGGTAAGTGATCTTAATTGTGTGTTTGTGTGCGCTCTTTTCCTTCCAGGGCCGAAATCTGATCCCAGCAGCGGCCTCAGGTAATACTAGACTGAACTACACAGTCCTGATTGGAGAAACCCCCTGTATCCTCACTCTATCGGAGAGCCAGCTGCTGTGTGAATGGCCCAATCTCACCGGAGAACACAAAGTCACTGTGAGTTCATCTACATCTTCTGCGCCCTACTCAAAAGCAACCCATCTAGTCACTTACCATGGACTACACATGCCCATACTCACAAATATACGCACACACACAGACAGACATGCAAGCAAAACGGTAGAAAATGCTCCATACTCTTTCAGTGTTTCTGTAGCTACTGTTTTCTGTGTGTTTGTTTGCCATTCCAACAATCCACTGGATAGCTTTTCACGCCTCTGTTTTTATTCCCTGTCTCCATCAATTACACTGCAGTTGTCTTAATCCAAATGATACAATTACACACAGACACACACTTGCACACCATATCTGGCATGTTTATATCATCATAGCACCTTTTCAACAGTCTTGTCTGGCTTGTGTCCTGCTTGGGATTGCAACTCTATTGATATTCAATGGAGCCTGGTGGGTGGATGTGTTCTTTCCAAACGCAACAAACACACACCCTTTTATTCAAATGTTAGTGGAGCCAGTACTGCTATGGAGTGATATGATTGGGGGGCGGTGGGGGGGGGGGGGGGGGTGCGTGTGTGTATGTGCGTGCGTGCGAGAAAGAGAGATATTCTAGTGGTTCCTAAGAAGGCCCGAGGGCACAGATGTTGTTACTTCTGACCCAGATATGAATGGGGGATGTGTGCTGGCTTTTGGCCTGATTTGGCTCAGCTTTGCACAGCATGGCCTGCCAGGCTGCCAACATGGGTACACCACTGGATACCAAGTTGGCTCTGTGTTTTTCTATTTAGGAGGGTCGGTTTAACTTAATTCATGGAGGATTGTTGACTGCCCATCTGTATGAACCCCCAATTGTTCAGCGTCCACATTTATGGCAAACCTGGTACAAAGCATTTTTCTCCTTCACGTGAGATTAATGTATTTTGTATTTGGTCCCTGATACAAATTAGGTAATCAATTTAACTGCAGATGAAAATTAGCATCTTTGCTAAATCCGGTGCATTTACATTGCATTTGTTTGTAATGTCCCATTAGTATATGCTTTGTCCCGTCGAAATAAACAAAGTAAAAGTAAAGTAAAATATTTTCCCAGGACTACTGTTACAAAACAGGACACAAATAAAAGTTCAGAACGTTCAGGGTAGCTATTGTTCTATAAAATATTAGTCCAATATTTTCTCCTAGTGATTTATTTGCTCTCTCTCCCACCTGTTTACCAGGTTGTGTATCTTGCCCTGCATGTTGAGAATTGACCTTGCAGGTATTGCGTTCCGGGGCTTTGACTTTAAACCTCCATATGTGTGGCTTCACCTTGCAGGTCCGCGTGGGGGGCTTCGAGTACTCCCCGGGGACCCTCCAGATCTACTCGGACAGCCTGCTCACCCTGCCCGCCATCATCGGCATCGGAGGGGGCGGCGGCCTCCTCCTGCTGGTCATCATCGTGGTGCTGATAGCCTATAAGAGGAAGTCGCGGGACGCCGACCGCACCCTGAAACGCCTGCAGCTGCAGATGGACAATCTGGAGTCCCGGGTGGCCCTGGAGTGCAAGGAAGGTGTGTTGTTTTGGAGAATGTTTATGCGGACGGTTTGCCGTGGGTGGCTTCGGAGTGACACCGCTCAAGTTTCTTTAGTACTTTTGTGCCAAATGATTTCAAACGATGCCCCACTTTGCTGTAGCTATTTAACCGCATGATGCCTAGCATTACTATCCTGGGAATGTCACAATAAGCATCTGTCAAGAATAGAAAATAGAAGAATTTCCTTTCAAGATGTTCTTTATTTTTAAGTCTACTGCATATGACAGTAAAAAAAAATACGTGTTTTCTGGTTCATCATGACATTGTAGCAGCATCAACAACAACAATAATCATAATAATAATAGTAAATTGAATTTACTGCACAAGCAAAACAGGAATAATCAGTAGTACACAACAGTAGAACTAGCACAGCTGAATGTTCTTTGGTGGAAAAAGAACATTATTAAGCAAAAATAGAAGACACACACACACACACACACACACACACACACACACACACACACACACACACACACACACGTGCATTTGATGGATGTGTGTGTATGCACGTGCAATACACAAAATGCATGCATGCATGTGAGCACACTGCCTAAGTTGGTGTGTTTCCAGAGGAGCACTTTGATCTAAAGCATTCACCAGATGTTGACTCTCTACCCCAGGAGAGTGCAGGCGGCTGGCCTTTCTACCGTTCACACTGAGAGAGAGAGAGAGAGAGAGAGAGAGAGAGAGAGAGAGAGAGAGAGAAGGGGGGGAATAATCCGAGGGAAATCTTTAGAAAGATGGGATGGGAGGGTAAGGAAGCAAGGGTTCATGAGGAAGAGTTGGGTTTATCATGTTGGTAAAGAACAGAACCAAAAAGAGGAGAGAGAGAGAGAGAGAGAGTTGGAGAGACACTACTACATTTATTACCATATATTCATTTGGCTTTAGATCCACCGGGAATCTATTGATGCTGTTGCTTGTTTGTCTGGCAAGAGAGCGGGGGAAACAGATGGGGAGAGAGAGAGAGAGAGAGACACACACACACACACACACACACACAGACAGAGAGAGTTAATGGAGGGGGTTATGTGTGACAGACAGGATGCTGTGCAGTGAGAGTACAATTCCATTTTAAGATTCCAAACTTGTTGCATGGCTTTAGTTTTGCTCGTGTACACAGAACATCACTTTAGTTGTGTGTGTGCGCGCACGTCGCACACACACACATGCATGCACACGCACAGCATGATTGGCTGGGCAGTTTTGTCCTGAGTCCAGGTGCCCTGACCCCGTCTGTCCGCTGCTGTCACCACTGTCTGGAAGACGAACAACACGATGGATGGAGGCAGGAACAGAGGAAGGGAGAGAGACACAGAGAGAGAGAGAGAGAGAGAGAGAGAGAAACAAGTTTGTAGAAGAGAGAGAGAGAGAGAGAGAGAGAACAAAGGGATGAAATATAGCTGTGTGTGTGTGTGTGTGTGTGTGTGTGTGTGTGTGTGTGTGTGTGTGTGTGTGTGTGTGTGTGTGTGTGTGTGTGTGTGTGTGTGTGTGTGTGTGTGTGTGTGTGTGTGTGTGTGTGTGTGTGTGTGTGTGTAAAAGATGGATTGGTCATTAGCAGACAGAGCATAAGAAGCAGCTAACAGAGGGAACGGGGCACACTGGAAATGAAAGACGGAGAAAAGGACGGATTGGAAGATAGACAGAGACCAAAAACAAGAGTGGGTGGATGGTTGAGGGCACGCTCCAGTTAACCAACAGTGTTTGAAGAAAGATGTCGGGTTCATGACCCGACAAATAGTTTAGACAAACAAATTGGAGGGTGCTGGTTGTTTCATGCCCTTCACCCTCTCTGCCCTCAGTTTCTGGTCTAAATAAAGCAAAAACTGACAAGAGTATATAGAGTGCATGTAATGCAAAACATCAGTAAAATAAGTAAACAATAAATATAGGATAAAGGCATTTCTTTCCCTGTCAAATGTCATTAAACAACAAGTGTCAAAGAGAAACATCCTAAAACAACTAAATTAAAGTAACAAATATGAAAATATAATACGGAGGAGAGATGTATGAAGAAACAAGGGAACGAGGGAGAGGTGGATAAAAGCAGCTGATGTCAGTAGCACACACAAACCCCCGACTGCGCTGCTGCTGCCGGTGAACAGAGCATCAGCAGCTTCCGGTGAAAACAAGCCCAAACAGCGTTTTGGATTATAAACAGCGGGACTCTGTACAGTAGTCGTGAACGTACCTAGCCTGCCACGATTATGAACAGGTTATGAACAGCCACAGCTCAGCGCAGTCGGGAAGGCACGTGTGTGCTAGCAGCGAGCCCCGGGCTCCGCCAAACTTTGGTCAACTCAACTGTCATTGCATCTCTGTGTGTATTTATAATTTTATCTTACTGACTGGACGGGTGGGCGGCCGTGTGTCCCAAATGCCTCTGGGCCCCCAACGCAATTGCGGTGTCTGCGTCGTGCTAGTATAGTTACGCCCCTGGATAAGAGCAGAGAGGCGAGAGGGAAGACGGATTAGAGAAGATGCAGAAAGAGCACAGTGAAGGGAGAGATAGATGGCAGAAGAGTAGGGTGACCTCTGAGGTGTCACTTTGAGCGAGGGAGGAGAGGAGGAAAGAAAGAGACAGGGAGTGACATCAACCATCTGTTAGTCTGGGTTCTGGTCTATTCATTTGTCGGGGTCAGTGTGTGTGCTGGTGCCTTCTGCGTGACGCCACACACGCCCACAAAGGCGTATTAATATATCGCTGTTGTCGGGCAGAAACCTCGTATTTCCATATTTCGAATTTGTATGTTTTTTTTTCTTCATAAATGGATGCCCTGCTTCGTCATACTACAGTGTCAAAAATAGCAGATCTACAAGCTCAAAAGTCAAAACGCGTTGCAATGAGACTTCTTTAGAGCTTGGAGATCTGCTGTTGTTGCTATTTCTTTAATTTGAATTCTGAAAGGTAACATTTTAGGTTGGACATAATTAAGGTTTCTACCTGACGGCAACGATATTTGAAGCATACAACAAAGTACATATTTAATTTAAATGAGTTGCTTGGCAAAAAATAGCAGAGTTACGAAATACAATGCAAGGTCGCATCGCATTGTGACGTGTTGTGAGATTGTAGATAAGATCAGCTATTGTTGGTGCGCAATAATTTATAAATTAAGCACACAGGTGCACACACACACACACACACACACACAGGTGAATCATCTGGGCGCTAGGCTAGAATATGTGTTCAGCTAGGCATGCATTCTCATACGTACATGTGTCCCTGAGTGCACACAAGGTGATAGATGGCTTTGTGTGTGTGTACTCGCATCCTCATGTGTGTGTGTACTCGCATCCTCATGTGTGTGACTCCACTGCCAACTCCCCTCAAGCCCTCATGAGTGCAACCAGAGTGTGCCTGACTGTTCTTTTCTCCTTTCTTCTACCTTCCATTTCTCTCTCTCTCTCACTCTCTTCGTGTCATCTCCACCTCTCCATATTTTCCTTCTGGCTGATTTTTTGGGGGTTTTTTTGTTTACTGTATTTGTATTTTGCACAACTACAATTTGAATCGCCTTGTTGAAATGTGCTTTACAGACAAACTTTACAATGAATATTTTATTCTGTAGCCCCACTGAAAATGTTAAAATTATCTATAGAGCACACCTCTCTGGTTCATATTGTGTGTGTGTGGATGTGCGTGCGTGGCTGCGTGCACGTATATATGCTGTCTGGAAGAACTACAAAACTTCATTTTTTTTAGGAAATGAAAAAACATCCAACTCAAGTGGAGTCAACCAACACGATGTATAGGGTGTTCAATTGCACCTATTTATAAATAAAATAAAAAGATGGCTAAACTGGTGGAGTTTGCTGGTTTAGCAGATAGTTTGAGGATACTTTCCTTTGGTTCAATATTCAGCCCCTCAAAAAAGGGTGTTTAATTGCATTGATTTATGAAAGAAATAAATATTTAATCTGAAACCTCAAAAATGGATTTAGGTGGTTTCTTTCCGGACAGCAATGATATAATTGATACGCCCACATTGTCCACAAGAGGGACAACAGGATATCACACCGTATAATAACTAATCCATGCCCAGGCGTTGACATAACCGTCTGGGCACCCGACTGGTAATCCAGTCGCAGTGTGCCGCGGGTTCGACTCCCGAGCCCGACACGGCCTTTACTGCATGTCTTCCCCCATCTCTCTCCCGTTTCCTGTCAGCCTACTGTCTGTCCCTTCAAAAAAAAAACAATAAAAGGCGAAAGCCGCAAAGAAATATCTTAAAAAAATAAAAATAACTAATCCATAACCTTATGGTCGTCCTCCTGTAGCCTTTGCAGAGCTGCAGACGGACATCCATGAGCTGACCCAGGAGCTGGACGGAGCGGGCATCCCCTTCCTGGACTACAGAACCTACGCCATGAGAGTCCTGTTCCCGGGGATAGAAGACCACCCTGTGCTGAAGGAGATGGAGGTACGGGTCAGTAGACCGCACCCCACCCTCATGGACGTGCACATACACACACACACACGCATGCATGCACGCCCGCTCAATCACTCACTTAAGCCATTCTGACCTGAGATCAGATTGTAAAAATGTCTTCTATACATCCTGACAGTTTTCTGAAAAAGCTATGTATCTATGTCAGTCGTTCTTCCATTTTTCTAAAAATAACAGACCTACAAGCTCGTAGCGCGCCACTCGGTGGCGCGCTATGAGCTTGTAGATCTGCTATTTTTCAATAGCTAAAGCATAACATAATGCTAACACCAAAAGGGGTTCCCGCCCAAAATGGGTTAAGCAGGTACACACTCTCTCTATCACACACACACAAACACACTATCCACAATCATACAGGGACAAAACACTCACAAGATGAATGGGTGATGAATTGTGTGTGGATACAGTTTTTCTAAGGATTGGTTGTGTTGAACACTTTGATGAAAAACAGTTAGCAGAAATTGTACACAGCGCCTGCCTGGCTGCCTGCTATGAAGTGAGAATGTGTTGATGAAAATATCACTAGCATATATTGTTGCGTGTGATTGGAGGGGAACGGCTTTCACTCGACGGAAAAACAACGTTACGACTAGAATCTTCAATCTTTCGAGCTCTCTGTAGCTACACTTCAAACAAATGGCGTTTCCTTTTGTAGGTCTGTTCTTTAGCTGCTTGAAGGTGAAGTCAATAACATCACATTCATCACCTGTGAATGAAGATGAGGTGCGAATTTGGCGCGAGAAGGGAGCTTGCATCAGGAAGGTTTTGTTTAGAGGAGTGACATATATATATATATATATATATATATATATATATATATATTACAAGCTCACAATGTGTCGCACTGCGATGCGTTGTGAGCTTGTAGATCGGCTATGTTCTGTGAAATACACCGGCCCACACAACCATTATAAATCTAGTATAAACCGGGTAGGTGCAGAGACTGAGACATATCTACTAGTATTATCAGCAGCATTCCAGTGGGCTAGCCTAGCGCGACATTGGATTTTCATTTGTATGAGCCCGTGCAATCACAGCTACAGTAGCGTGCTAGCAGGTAGATCAATTTCTTATTACAGCATGAAGCTCACATCCCCACTTCATACCACCCTCTCTTTCTCTCTCTCTCCGAGAGGGTGATTTCTGTTTGGAATGGGGAGGTAAAGAGGAAAAGGTGGAAAAAAACGGAAATAGGAAAAGATTGATGGAGGACGGAAAGACGGGGCAAAGCGGGCGAGAAGGATGGAGAGAAATATGGAAATTTAGAACCGAGGAAACCAAGTGAGATAGACACGTGAGAGCGGAGAACATTGTGAGCCCTGTGGTGTGAAGGAGGATTGGAAGTGACTCTCCTTTCTCTTCACATATACAGTACAAAGCACAAACTTCACAACATTAATGAAGTGTGAGGCTTTGTAATGAATCCCATTTCCTCACACCTTCCCATGAATCCATTTCTCCACTATAACACATTATTTTTCTCCATTCCCCTCTCGCTCTCCCCTCTCCTTCATCCATTTTCTTCTTTCTCTTCCTGTCAACCTCTTCCCCCGTCTCTCCGCTTTCCCTCCACTCCTTCACATCCAGGTCCAGGCCAACGTGGAGAAGGCCCTGACGCTCTTTGGCCAGATGCTGACCAAGAAGCACTTCCTGCTGACCTTCATCCGCACGCTGGAGGCCCAGCGCTCCTTCTCCATGAGGGACCGCGGCAACGTGGCGTCGCTCATCATGACCGCCCTGCAGGGGGAGATGGAGTACGCCACGGGGGTCCTGAAGCAGCTCCTGTCCGACCTCATCGACAAGAACCTGGAGAGCAAGAACCACCCCAAGCTCCTACTCAGGAGGTATGGAATACTGCTTGTTTGTTTGTTTGTTTGTTTTTTCATCATTATTAGTTGTAGTATTGTTGCAACAGGATGTTGACAATGGTCAAAGTAGCAACGGGACATATAATGTTGAAACGATCTACAGTATACAGTTCTCCCTGAAATGCCCTCCCTCACCTTAAAAAAAAAAGAAAATATAATTATAATAATGATGATACTATCAAACATTTTAGGTGTTTGAGGTGGCATTCTGTGGCCCCTTCCCACAAAATGTCCCCAATCTGCCCCGCCTGTCTTTGTCATTTGAAACAATGAGTCGTGTCATGGGCTGGAGAAAAAAAAACGTGATTGTCTCTTTGTGCCAAAAGAAGAGGCCGTAACAGCAGGGGGGATAACAGTGAGAATGGAGGGAGTGGACACGGGCCCATGAGGACATCTGGTGGGGTTTTATTCTAATACAAGCCAAGCTATGGAACAGGTTTAGAGCTTCTCTCTCCCTCCGTCTCTGTCAACCCTGTCCCTGTCAGAGAGGATTACACCCTTGAGTACACACACACACACACACACACACACACACACACACACACACACACACACAGGATGAGGAAGGTTGGATGGCAAAAAGGAGGGGTTTGAAATCTCCTGGATTTGCGGGTGGAGGGGTTGAAGGATAGAGGAATAAGACATAAAAGGATGGGTGGGGGGTCAGACGGAAGGAGGGGGTGGGATGCGGTGAAGGGCATGCACTGTCTTTCCCCTTGAAGAGTGGCTGTGATACAAAGGAATAGAAATAAATGGTAAGAGCAATGGTTGAAGTGGGGTCCGGGGACCCCTAGGGGTCCTTGAGGGGGTTCCAGGCTGTCCCCAGCAAAAGAGAGTTAAAGTACCGTACATCCAATCTACAAGCCTGCAATGCAATGCGATATGGGCTTATAGATCTGCTTTCGAATAAATCGTGTTCATAAATAAATAAAAAATACTTTTTGACCACAGACAACTTGTATGGGCCTGGGTTCCTTCCATGGCACGTATCTTTTCAGGTGTGGGTCAGCGGCCAATTAAATATGAAAATGACAGTACTGCACATTAAAGTCCTTAGTGGTCATTTTACTATTTGTAAGTCTTAGACTCCATTTGGTTACATGTGTACAGTCTCAGAACTCAGAAAAAGTGAAATGAACACTGAAGGTTTTACAGTGTAATACTGTCCTGAGGGCAGACGGACACGAGGGCACAATACTGTAAGTCCAAGGTGAGACAGTGGAAGTGTGCGCTCTGCCACCAGAAGTGTGCGCTCTGCCACCAGAAGTGTGCGCTCTGCCACCAGAAGTGTGCGCTCTGCCACCAGAAGTGTGCGCTCTGCCACCAGAAGTGTGCGCTCTGCCACCAGAAGTGTGCGCTCTGCCACCAGAAGTGTGCGCTCTGCCACCAGAAGTGTGCACTCTGCCACCAGAAGTGTGCACTCTGCCACCAGAAGTGTGCGCTCTGCCACCAGAAGTGTGCGCTCTGCCACCAGAAGTGTGCGCTCTGCCACCAGAAGTGTGCGCTCTGCCACCGGCCACCAGAAGTGTGCGCTCTGCCACCGGCCACCAGAAGTGTGCGCTCTGCCACCGGCCACCAGAAGTGTGCGCTCTGCCACCGGCCACCAGGAGTGTGCGCTCTGCCACCGGCCACCAGGAGTGTGCGCTCTGCCACCGGCCACCAGGAGTGTGCGCTCTGCCACCGGCCACCAGAAGTGTGCGCTCTGCCACCGGCCACCAGGAGTGTGCGCTCTGCCACCGGCCACCAGAAGTGTGCGCAAAGCCAAGGCGGCGATAAGAGAAAGATGGTCTGTCTCAAAATAATTTGGAATTGGACATTAAATGATAAAAAGAAAAGTGTGTTTTTTACTCCATCCCCCTCCTCCTTGGAGAGATATTTAATTAAAAATCTAATCAAATAAATGACTCTCAGCCAGCACGTCTCTCTCTCGGTGAATCCTCTTCCAATCCCCTCTTGGGGGCATACGGTCACAACACGCTGTCCCTGCGTAGCCTCAGGGGTGGCTGTTAATAAAGCCAGACAATTATTTAATACTTTTAATAATATTTTCGCGCTATTTGGGGTGTTTTAAGGCATAAGACCTTGCCTGGACTGGGATAGGGGCTTAGCCCCAGAGCCAAGTGAGGGGCGAGAAAAACGTTGGGGTGTTTTTTCTTTTGTGGTTCCTGTTTCAGAGTTAATTACAAAAATGTATATAAACTCTCTCAGGTTCTAATAAGCAGCTTGTTGGTGTCAATGTTCAGATTCGTGATGCTGTAGCCATGAATCTCCAATGGCATACCGGTATATAACATAAAACAAAACAGTATAAAATAGGTTCTCACAAAACTCTCTGTAAATCTGCTCACCAGTCAACCGCAACTCTTCTCCTGGCCTCCTCAGTCCTCACACAGTTCTCTCCTCTCACCAGTGTGTTATTATCACGGCCTGAAGTCCCTTAAGAAGCATCATTTAATCCCCATACGGATATTCAGGTGTAACGGGTGTATTAATAAAACACAGGACAGGAGTTTGGCTACAGCTAAGAACAAATGTCAAGTCAAGAGCCGAACTAAAACAAATAAGATTAAGAATATAACACGGTTAACACAGGATCACACAGCCATGAAAATTGGTGTGCAGTGTGCACTGCAAATTGTACCGTGGTTTGATAAAATCAACATACTCACAATTTTACTTAACTGTGTGAGAGAAAGAAAATAACCAATCTACAAGACTGTTGTGAGCTGGTAGATCATCTATTTTTGCTTAATGCTTGCCCGAGATTAGTGACTCTGGGGTTGAAGTGGTTTAAGGACAAATGTGTATTTCTGGTTCTTAGAATAAAAGTGGTGCGTTCATCGAGTTGGGTTTGTTTGGTACCGCATGGCTTGTGATTGGAAGCATTCTTCAAAGCTCACTATGTGCTGCCGTTGGAACTTAATTGTATCCATTAACAACTTCATTTTCCTCTGGCACTGTGGAGAAGTCATTTACTACAGTGATTCCCAACCTGTAGGCCATCAGGATATTGCAAGTGTCCCCCCAAATAATTGGCGATTGATTATATAACATTAATATAAAATAAATGCCATCGTGAATCGTTAAAAAAAGTCTTCATTGATACTGATAAATATGTTGCTGTATGCTGTAAACTATGTTGTAAACTATGTTGTTCAATTGATCCAAGCCGCAGCACAATCGATTGATTGGTTGAGCATTAAAATAATTCAAAGGCTTGGCTCTGAGACGGTAGCTGAAAGAGAACTAGGAAACCACGAGGCAAATGAAAGTTATTTCCAGAATGACAGATGATGACTGAGTGTTTAACATTATGTGGATGCTGTTCACCTTGTAGGCTGACTATGGCTCTGTCTGTAATAACACAGTTGAGTTTGTTCGCTGCAATCTGTAATTCAAGTGCTGACATCAGTTGACAATCATAATGTATGATACAGTTGCTGTGCCCAAGGCTTGTGGTGTGCACTGCTCGGCAATGTATAAAATTGACACACCACAGATAACAGCTACTCATTTACACATTTGCAAAATATATGCCCAAACGCCCATCCTTATTCCCTGCTAACCTCACGCCACCAGGCTTCCCTCTGCACCAGTATAGAAAGCCTGGTTTCTGTTTACTGCTCAGTGCTCAGCTGAGCTCCCTGTATATCCTGTAATTTATATCCCTTATCCACTCTAGACTGGATCTGCAAAATGCAAAGCGAATTGACCCCAGGCTTATCGCCTGCTACCAAGTTGCACCATACTCAAGCGTGTTCTGTCCAGGTGTATTTTGCCATTTCTGTCCTCTACTCTAATCCATAATATACAGAATACTGTATTGAGTATTCCACTGACGCAAAAAAGCCCCCAACATCCACACAACTCTCAACAAGCAGTGTCGTTAATACTACCAGCCCTTCACCTGCTAGCTCCAAACTGCAGCCACTGGCCTACTTTACTTCCCTTCTCATTTCCTCTTTATTCATTTTGTGCAACTTTATTCTTCGCCACATGGAAAGTTATATATTTCTCTGCGAAATGGACAATAAATAAATAAATCCTTTGCTGCACACATACATTAACCTGCCACCGCCATTACTAGCCCATGGCATGGCCAGACTATCTGGAATTCTGGTGTGGAAGATTCATTTCCAATATTTCCGTTACAAACATATTCAAATGGCGCCGCAAAAAATGTCCCACTTTGAATCGTGGACTCTGATTGGTCACACACAACTCTGGAGTGAGAAAAATGTAATTCAAGCCAAGGGATGCTAGACCAATCTGCCCAGAGCTATTCTTTTTTTTGCTGTGGCAGATTCGTCTGGTTTACAGGCTACACCAGACCACACCACAGTGTGCTTGTGGAAAATAATAAGTAATGAAACATAACCCAGTTACCACAACCCACTAACCCACCTTAGGAGTATTGCATTCCACGTTCACACAGGTGTGAACGTGGTGATGGTGAGAGGAAAATTATTTTCAAAATAGGAGCTCGGTGTATGCTAGATATATGATTCCCGACGCAGCTGGGTTGTTCAGTATATTTATTATTAGGAGCCATGTGTGGGTGCACTGCCACGTCCATTATGTTGTGGAGGGGTGACCAATGACCATGTTGTGTCTTGTCTTGTCTTGTCTTGTCTTGTCTTGTCGTACGTTTGTCTTGTTTTTGTTTCAAAACTTGATTCAGGTCATGTGGTTTGTAACTATCAGTGTCACTTCCCTGTTAGCATAGGACTATACAATTAATTTTTCTTTTATGCTACCACAATATTTTGCATATAGTGGTCACGACATTTATATACAATCTCTTTGGTATGTTCCGTATGGGGGGTGTGTGTGTGTGTGTGTGTGTGTGTGTGTGTGCGTGCGTGCCACTATGTTAAAACTATATGGTCCTGAAATGAACTTTTGTTCCCCATCCTATGCGTGCTTTCCTCAACACACCCCTGGCACCAGCTTCCTTTTAGCTGTTTAACAAATTAGACCCAATAAGTCTGTTAATTACAATGCCTTATAATTGCACTGTTTTCTTTCTGCAGGCTTGTGTGTGTGTGCTGTGCGTGCATGTCCACACACGGAGGGGTCCCCTCATTACTCTGCAGGTTCGCAATTAACCAGAGAAGTTAGCAAATTATACTAATTGCTGTATTTTTAATGAAGATGGGTGGGTTTACTTTTGAGAAGGGGGGGGCAGATGAAACAATGAGAGAAATGGAGAGCATTTGTTATGCCAAGGTAATTTGTTTGAGTGTGAGGGAGGGGGGAGGGGGGGAAAGGCTTGCAGTGTCTGATAATTCCATGTTTCCCTTTGATGTGTGAACGTGTATTAACCCCACAACCACCACCACCATGATGAAAGTGTTGGTTTTTGTGGCCACAGATCTTAGCCAGAGGCCTTGTTTAGGTTTGCTTGTTGCAACAGAGGGAAGTGGTTTGGGGAAAAGTCCAAAGCCTCTTGTCTTGCGGTTCATGTGCTGATGTGTTTGAGTTGAGAAAACGACAAATCTCTTTCCTTTCACATGCTTATAATGTATTTCCTTTTTTCCCCTTCACTCTTTCACCCGACCCCATTTCTCTCCCACACCCTCTCTTATATCTTTCCTACTCCATTCATCCCTCTCCCCCCAGGACGGAGTCGGTAGCGGAGAAGATGCTCACCAACTGGTTCACCTTCCTTCTTAACAAGTTCCTCAAGGTAAAATGGACGCACGCACGCACGCACAGCTGCAATGTTAGATAAGGCAGTGGTATCAGACTACCTGTCTGATACCTGTACCAGAATAACTGTGCCTTTCATGTAGTGAGTTGCTGTGTGTGTGTTGTGAGCTCTGCTGTGTTCTGATCACCGTAGCCTGTCACATTAACCTGTATCTGTCGATGGATATACTTCTGGGTTATATGTGTGTATGTGGAGAGGGTGTGTGTGTGTGTGTGTCTGTCTTTTTCTCTCTGTTTCTATCTCTCTGCTGAAATGTATTCAGAAACTTTGCTAAATCCATGTGTTGCGGCTAATCAGTTAGAGCAGCTAGTGACACCACGGCTCGCCCCTGTGAAACCATAGCCTAAACAGGCATTCTGTTGGACAGCTAGTCAACAAGCCAGGCCCCCTCTAGCGGTCTAGTGTGTTTGTATTTCGTGTGTTTGTTGGCTCTAGGAGTGAGGCTGGCCAATCAGCCTCACTCCTAGAGCTGGGCTCACAGGCAGCAGACTTAAGTTACCATGGGAGCTGACTCTGGAAACCGTGTGCGTGTTGTGCACGTACTTTCGTACGTAAGTGTCCTTCCTTCTGTCTATTAAATAGCTGTCGGTCTAATTACTTCAGATGAGACAGGATAATTAACTTGGATGTAAAGACAAGGGCATCAAAGGATGGAGAGGGAAAGAGTGGCAGAGAGCTGAAAGTAGAGAAGTATATGAATAGAGTGTGATAGACGTCAAGTCTGTGTTTGTGAAAGGACTCAATGTTCATGCTCTGCTTAATATTCATACCCCCTACTTAAGAGAGACATTTAGAAAGTTATATTATAGCTTTCAGGTACATTAATTGTGACTCACTCTGCTGCACTCATTCCACAGAAATCTGCTCTGAGTAAATGTAAAAGAGCGAGAGAGAGAGAATAATAACAACCCTGCATTAGATTAGTTCGGTTTAAAGAACCAGTCAAGTGTAATTAGCTCAAGTTTATGGCTAATAACTTTTATTTTTATTTTTTTCATCAGATCAATGATTTTTTCATTGGCAGTTTCCAATGATCTCCAGTCAACACATCATGACTGCATGTGGCCTCGTTGGCTCTGCTGCTCTAACAGCTGTTTACATCTATCAGCCTGGCTGGTGTGCAGTATTTTAATTGACGCCCTCTTGAAAACATCAGCAGGATTTCATTCTGTTGAACCAACCGGGGGAGCTGAGTTCACCATGGCTGTGGTCTGGATGTGTTGGGTCTTTCTAGGGCTGGGCTTGACTTCAAATCAATATGATTTTAAACTGTTGCCTCCATTCTTTTTTTATTAAGTGGGGGAAAAAAGCAGATCTACTGTATAGTCGTGAGCTCGTAGAGAAGACCGACTATTCTCGTACGCCACAATTATACAGTTTAGTATTATACCAAAAAAAAGCTAAACATCACGATGATGCCTCATTATTGTTAATGCTGAGACAAGGCACATGTGAAAACATGAGGGTGAAAACCTTGTATGTCCAAAACCCTTTTTTTACTACCGTATATATTTTAAAGTATAGCAAAAAAATATCAAATCTACTAAGCTTGTAGATCTGCCATTGTTATAAGTACACGTGTGTGATGTGTGTATGATGAATGAAGTACTGGAGGGCATTCATTTGTGAAATCAAAAGTTTAAAATTTAAAAAAATTTAAAATATGGAACTAGGAGGTTTCTGCCTGACATCAGCGATATGGAGCGTCCAATAGAGAGAAGGTGTGTGTGTGTGTGTGTGTGTGTGTGTGTGTGTGTGTGTGGGCAGTGCTTAGTTGGCAGGGGGGGGGGGGGGGGGGGCTGGTTGACATGTCTCTCACACCAAAGTGCTTCTCCAAGCGCTTTTCACTCCTTAGTCGTTAACCTTCTATTAACTCCTCCATCAATTGCCACTCACTCACATTCTCACTCTTTTCTCTCTCTCTCTCTCTCCCTCTCTCTCCCTCTCACTCATTCACTCGCACACACGCACGCACGCACACACATACATGCACACACACACACACACACACGTGTGCGCCTACACAATCACACACCTTATTAAATGGTATTTTCCCCAGAAGAATAGGTGTGTGTGTGTGTGTGTGTGTGTGTGTGTGTGTGTGTGTGTGTCAATGGCAAACGCAGGCCATAACCTTGTCATTTACTACTCTGCCTATGGGGGAGGCTGCAACAAACAACATGGATATAATAGAAATAGGTGGTCAGCAATGCTGTGTTGGCTGTATTTCATCAGGTTTCTGTTGTGGATGGAAAATCACAACGCATGCAGCTGCTGCACGCTGCATTTTGAAGCACTGGATTGTATTGGAATGCATTCTCATGTTATTCTGACACTCTTCATTTGTTTTCTGTTTGATTTCTTTCTTTCTTTCTTTTCTTCCTTCCTTCCCTCCCTCCCTCCCTCCCTCCCTCCCTCCCTCCCTCCCTCCCTCCCTCCCTCCTCCCCCCTGGCATTAGGAGTGTGCTGGGGAGCCTCTGTTCATGCTGTACTGTGCCATGAAGCAGCAGATGGAGAAGGGGCCGATAGATGCCATCACAGGAGAGGCCCGCTACTCGCTCAGCGAAGACAAACTCATCCGACAGCAGATTGACTACAAGACACTGGTGAGTAAACAGTGTAGTCGGGGTGTGTGTGTGTGTGTGTGTGTGTGTGTGTGTGTACAGAGGGACACGCTGGGTCTGGACAGGAGTCTAGCTGTGCCTTTTTGATGGATACCATGGCACCGGTGGCATATGTGTTGGCCTATACATTCTGTGTGCTTCGTCTGTGATCCTCTCTCCTGCTCTGCTCGTGTCTTATTTAACTTAACCCTAATCATTTACAGTAAACTCCAAATGATTCTAACAGGCGACTTAATTCCTGTGAATTTTGAATCGGAAACGCACTGTATCGTCCCGAATATACGACCCCCGTTTTTCAAGACTTATTTGTGGAAAAATAACATTGAATGTCATAGTCTAGTCCCCGATAGTTATAATACAACCCCCGTTTTTTTTAGGATATTTCCACTGGAGAAAAATAAACCTATAGTCTTATATTCAGGGCCAATGCAATGGGGAATATGGATGGATGATTTTTGTTTCATTTTTTATTTTTAGAATCGGAACTTTAGGCAATTAGCTATTCGTTTTATTTGTGTAAGCACACGGATGGGTATAACCCATTCTGACCGGGAACCCATTTTGGTGTTGGCATCATGTTATGCTTTAGCTATTGAAAAATAGCAGATCTACAAGCTCATAGCGCGCCACCGAGTGGCGCGCTACGAGCTTGTAGGTCTGCTATTTTTGAAAAATCGAAGAACGACTGACATTTTTAAAATCTGATCTCGGGTCAGAATGGGTTCATCAGACCAGTGTGTGTCCAGTGGAAACCTCGTATGAATCTGATCTCAGGTCAGAATGGGATAATGGTTGTCAGTGGTCCCTGTGCTGTCAGGACCTTTACAGTACATCATAAACGCCACATTGAATTCCAGTACAATACACGAAACCACAATGATCCATATTGCAGCACCACTTCTTCAGCCGTTGT
>NC_137863.1:7536960-7654460 GCF_963924005.1 Protomyctophum bolini | reverse complement strand
AATAAGAACCACTAAATAATGATAAAGGGCTCCGGTGCCATTGCCAACTTCACTCAGTCAGTCGTCACCTTGTCTTCCGGTTCAGAGAGCATGCTGAGGACCGCCAGCAGTCCAGACAGCCTGCGCTCCCGGACGCCCATGATCACCCCAGACCTGGAGAGTGGAACCAAACTGTGGCACCTGGTGAAGAACCATGACCACTCGGACCAAAGGGAGGGTGACAGAGGCAGCAAGATGGTGTCTGAGATCTACCTGACCAGACTGCTGGCAACTAAGGTATGTGGATGGTGTCTGAGATCTACCTGACCAGACTGCTGGCAACTAAGGTATGTGGATGGTGTCTGAGATCTACCTGACCAGACTGCTGGCAACTAAGGTATGTGGATGGTGTCTGAGATCTACCTGACCAGACTGCTTGGCCACATACTGCCAAGTTAACTAAAGTTACATAGCTGAGCTAAAGAATAAAAATAAATATGAAAGACCTCACACAAAGTAGATGTTCTGCTTGACCATGTTTACATTGCAGAGGCCGTGCTCACCAGAGATTCTGTTGTGCATGACAAGGAAAGGACAATGTTTCTTTATTTTTTTTAAAGAAAAAGCCTTCGTATAGTGTCGAGTCTGAAGTCACCTGTGCGACTCAAGGTCGAGGCTCAAGTCGCTTGTGTTTCAAACTCAGAGTCCCCAACTCTGCACACTCAATGTCACTAACTACAATGTTAGACCAAAGCTCTCTGCACACTCAATGTCACTAACTACAATGTTAGACCAACTCTGCACACTCAATGTCACTAACTACAATGTTAGACCAACTCTGCACACTCAATGTCACTAACTACAATGTTAGACCAACTCTGCACACTCAATGTCACTAACTACAATGTTAGACCAACTCTGCACACTCAATGTCACTAACTACAATGTTAGACCAACTCTGCACACTCAATGTCACTAACTACAATGTTAGACCAAAGCTCTCTGCACCAAATCCTTGTCATTTAGCCAGGTGCCACCAGCAGCAGCCCTCATTGACCTTTGTTTGGTGGGCGTCTCAAAGCTCATTAACATTTTTCAGAAGGATATGAATACACACACGCTGGACTGATTGTTTATGTCTTAATTAGGAGGATGACCTTTTGACTATTGAGTTGTTTGGTTGGCGGCCATTGGCGCCCTCTGGGCTTCATCAGCCTTGGCCTTTAGCCAACTCTGTTATTGTACTTGCCAAAACCTCCTACATCCTCTTGACCAGAGGTTCTCAAACATTTTTTTTTCATGTCAAGGACCTCCAAATTAAGCAATGTTAGATTTAATGTAGTCCATAAATCTAACGGTGGGGGGGGGGGGGGGGGTACACACTATTTGCACATCTTTGTGATTTACAGTGTGTTCATGCATGAGTTCAGACCAGGCTTGGAAAAGGTTTGCGTTCAATGTGTGTATTGACGTGTCGGAGAAACCAAGTTTGGGTCAATGCGTATTTCATCCCTCAGTAAACTGTCGATCTGTCGTCCGTGTGATCGACGTCCCAAGAATGCTAAGGGAAAAACTGCTTTCTGAAACATCAGTAGTGACCATGGCAACATTCCATTCTGGCAACTGTTAATGTTGGTGCTATTTTAGCACCTTTACTCCTGTGTCGCACACACGCATGCACGCGCGCAGCCGCGCACACACACACACACACACACACACACACACACACACACACACACACACACACGTGCACGCCCTTAAAGGCAGTACAGTATCACACTCATTTGCAGGTGCTAACTAGCACAATGATTCTGCTCCCCCCCCCCCTTCGCAAATATGTCCCTCATGAGCTCAGGACTTCCATTGTTCTCACTGCAGGTAGGAAAGTGCAAGAGCAGCAGGACCCGGGTTGATTGGGATCAGAAAATAATTAACATGCAAGCCAGGGGAAAACAAACGGGGACTTGCAGAATTGTAGTTTGTTCTTATTTGTTACAGTGCCCCAAAGCTTTTGTGTGTTTGGGATGCTGATTTATGGATATGTGAATCAATGGGTGAGCGAGCAGAGAATAGATTCCGGTTATAGCCAGTTTCAGAAACGTTTGTAAGACGGGAGGGTTTGCCACTTAGAGATGGAAAATGGGGAGATGCAAGCGGCGGCGGGGGAGATTTTCGAATAATTTCAATTTCACAGGAGTTTGCAAAGATTCAGTGACTACAAAGTGATGAGACGAGAAGCACGTTGCTGAGCGGCCTTCAGCTGAACTCTCACTGGGCCACATCCTAAATACCAGACAGAGAGCTCGTCATTAACCGCTGTCATAAACCATCAGTCACATCAATGAAAGCATAGCTCTCTTATGTTGCATCACTAGCTTCTGACAGCCATTTGGCGTAGCTAGACCATCGCAGATGTAGAAATATTGAGCCAAAACCCTTTCTTAATTATTGTATTGTGACTCAAAGACAATCCTTAATTACCGCCAGCCACTGGGGTAATGTTTTCGCCCCCACGACTGTATCCGTTAGCAGGATGTCTTCGATCAGTTCAGAACGGGTTAGCGGGAAAGACTTCACACCGATTAGCCAAAAGGGGGTGTAGCAGTGGGCGTGGTCACAACTTCTGAACAGATTAACATAACACCACAGTACATTGAAAAGGGTTCATCATACTGTAGGAAGAAGTGATTATCTGGTCACATGCATCATGTTGTGGTGGCAGAAGCACCACAACACTGACACCTTGGTGGACACAATGGCATATGAAACGGCCTGGTGATGCTCTTGCTCAATAAACGAATAATATGATATGTTGTATGCTCTTCAACCAGACATTTGTAGCCATGACTGCATCAGGCAGCGTTAGACACAATATTATAATGCAGCTGGGTCGTTGAGGTGTTCTATGAGCATACAAGGCCCTAAGTGTTTCTATATTATTTGTCTTTAGGGCACACTGCAGAAGTTTGTGGACGACCTGTTTGAGACCATCTTCAGCACAGCCCACCGAGGCAGCGCCTTGCCCCTGGCCATCAAGTACATGTTCGATTTTCTGGATGAGCAGGCCGACAAACACAACATATCTGACTCGGATGTACGGCACACTTGGAAGAGCAACTGGTGAGTCCGGGTGTACGTTAGTGTGTATGTATGAATGTACAGTATGTGTACATGCATGCCCGTGGAAGCGGGCATGCATGAGAGGTGTATGGGGACTGTGTGTGTGTTACAGTCACTGGGAGGGCTTTTACAGTTAGAGTGGACTGCACTGGAAATGTAGCACAACATTCTGTGCTGCAATGAATCTGAGACACATTTCACTAGATGTATAGAATATAGAAAGATGTATTTCATTCTATACATCCTTACCTCCGGGTTTATTTCATTATTTTAAATCATCACTTTGACTTCTTTTGACCAAGTGCTGCATGCGCAACTTCATTGAAAGCATCGCTCCCTGCACCATTGCTGCCGCTAGGTGGCAGCATAAGCCCACCTAAGGAATACCACCACATCTGCTCTAACTCTAGTATCCTTGTTTCATTTCCGGGTTATTCAGTGAGGTGGGGGCTTTGGTTGTGAGCACAGTGATCGGTCGCATTAGCTCAGACCCCTTAGCTATCATTACTTGAACACTTTACGTGTGCTCAGTGATGTGATACAAACTCACAAATGATTCACGATCGTCGGGATGCACGACGGCTCACTATTGACAGCGATCGAACCTTTTGAGATGCAGCGCTTTGGAAATCCTGTTATAATGGAGGCTCAATGGAGCTGGATTAAAACATCCCATGGCTGGAGGCTCTCCATAGTAACCGGAGCAATGCTAAAAGGTAAATTGACGGTTGCCGCTTATATGGTTGTCTACGAACATACGCGTAGTTAGCACCTTTAGGTACCGATAGCCTAGCTACGTTTATAAACGTAGATGTAACTATGTCTTTCTTCATCTCTCTCTCTCGTTGTCCTTCCAGTCTTCCACTGAGGTTCTGGGTAAACGTGATCAAGAACCCCCAGTTTGTGTTCGACATCCACAAGAACAGCATCACAGACGCATGCCTGTCAGTGGTGGCCCAGACTTTCATGGACTCGTGTTCCACATCAGAACACAAGCTGGGGAAGGACTCGCCTTCCAACAAGCTGCTATATGCTAAAGACATCCCCAACTACAAGAACTGGGTAGAGAGGTATGTGTAACGTTGGAGTATATTGTGGAATATTGTAGATGTAGATATATCCGACATGAAAATGGGAAGGAGGGTGGTTGAGTTACCCCTTCTTTCTGGAACAGTTCCTTAGTATACATTGTACACGATCCTCATTTGTCTTTTCTCAATGTTTTGTCTTTGTCCTCCAGGTACTACTCCGATATCTCCAGGATGCCGGCCATCAGTGACCAGGACATGAGTGCCTATCTAGCAGAGCAGTCTCGCCTGCACCTCAGCCAGTTCAACAGCATGTCAGCCCTGCACGAGATCTACTCTTACATCGTCAAGTACAAAGACGAGGTGAGGAAGAGAGTGAGCTTTAGCAGCAGAGCTGTTTTGGTCCTGCCAATGGCCCGGTTTCCCAAAGGACACCTCTTACACCATGGTGTAAGAAGTGGTGTTGCACATGCTCAGTTGCTCCTCTATGCCGCACACAGAAGCCTGTGAACATAGACATTCCGTGCATAGATGTGCCACGCAATGGTAGGCCTCAGGCCTGGTATGGTAGGCCTCAGGTCTACCATTCTGAAATTTAATTTAATAATATTTGGACTGCTGGACAGCTGACAGTAGGCTCTCTTTACTCTTAAAAAAAAAATATATATATATATATATTACCATGTTTCTTCTCGCTGCCATCTTCAGATCCTGTCAGCCCTGGAGCGAGACGAGCAGGCCAGGAGACAAAGACTGAGAAGCAAGCTGGAGCAGGTCATCGACACAATGGCCCTGGCCAGCTGAGGACCAACCACACCACCTCCACTCACTTCTCCTCTTCACTCCTCTCCATCTCTCTCTCCCTCGCTCCTCTCACCCTGAGAACAAACAAAACTCCAACCCCCGACAAGACGACACACAAGACTGCAAAGGACTGAAGGAAGCAGTACACTGCAAAAAGGGGGCGTTCGGCAGAGATGGGCGGACCTGTGTGAATGTACGTACATTTGTGTGTGTGTGTGTGTGTGTGTGTGTGTGTGTGTGTGTGTGTGTGTGTGTGTGTGTGTGTGTGTGTGTGTGTGTGTGTGTGTGTCTGCCTACCAGCCGTATGATGTGTGCACGCACATGTCTGTGTGAAGATCCCGGGACGCTAAGCGGTTTTTCACATGCGTGCACGCTGAGACTGTGTCACCGGAACGCATTTGATTATTGTGGCTGTTTGTCGTTTGTGGTTTGTTTGTTTTATTTTTCATTACTGGAGTTTGGACGTGACAAAGCTAGGTTTCAGGAAATTAGAGCGATTTGGGAACTTGTAAAGGAACTTCGTGATTGGCGTCATGAACTGGATGGAATGTTTTCAAACATGGACCAACCCACACTGAGCCAATAGAGAGAGGCTCCTTCTGTCATGTGACTCTAGTCACGATCAAAGTTCAAAAAGGACGTCTGAGTCGTTTTTTTGTTTTGTTTTTGTATAAATGTAATCAACTGCCCACTCTCTGATCTCTCGCCACTTGTATTACTGCTGAATTTGCACAATTTACAGAAAACGTTACAAAGGAAGACTATAGATATATATATAAATACAGCTACATTTTTAAAGAAACAAAGGTTAGGATGAAAACGTTTTGTTTAGTTGTTTTCTTTTTCTTTTAACACCAACATGCAATGAAAAAAACTATGAAATCTGATTTGATATTTCAAGTGAGAAAAAAAATCAACATAGGAGAGGAAAAAAAGGAACAAAAAAGGAACAAAAAAAGTTGTCCTGTGCCATGTTTTCTTTGAATGTTGTTTAGTGCAAAAAACATTTTGTTAGATGGAATGTGCTACTACCGTATGATTTTAAATATGAACATGCCTAGTGACTGAAAAAGTTGTTAAAGTAATGAACCATCGTGTGATGCTTCTCGAAAAGTAAGACGGTGAGTAACTGTCATTCTTTTGTGCATTGAACATTTCCTTGAAGAGAGGTGTCATGGCGATAACATGAAGTTACTGTTGTTTCTAAATCAATCGGTGCAATCGTTTTGGTTTCAGAGAGAAACCAACAAAAAAAACCTCACGGTGGATGGTTGCTTTATCATGAACACATCTGAACCTGACGGCAAGGTGTCGGCCCTCTTCTCCCAGGGCTCGAGAAGTGAGAGTTCAGTGAATCACGGTACAGCAATTCAATGATGAAGTAGCTACATTGCACTACCTGATACAATGAATTTTCCCCGTTTTGTTCGCCCCATCACAGCAAAGCCGCCACACCTGAATGGCGAGGAGCCCACTGATCCTGGAAGATCAAGTGATGCTTACTCTCCGACCACAGTCCTAACAGCGCTGGAGAGCTTGCAAAAAGCAGAGTCAGAGTGTTGACGGTTATACACTTTGTATACTGCTTCCCAAGAGCCACAATGAGGTCGGGTGGGGCTTAGCCAAGCATCTCAGCGGTGAAACAAAGTTAGGAAAGCTGGGGGTATTCTTTGGCCTTGGGGCCATTTTCTCTGCCACTTTCTCGATGTTATTATCCAGATAGCAAGGCAAGGTAAAGATATACAGAGTGTCTCTCTCCACCTCTAACCTATCGGTTTGAGACGGGGTTTTAGCTTTTTATCCATGAGAGGGGTTGTGCTGGGGTTATTGAGAGATCCAGCGGTGAGGCACCTCTGTTCATTAGCTTATGAGACTGTGTAATCCTCCCCATAGCCTCCAGCCTATGTTTCAAAACAAGCCTCTTGCCTTGTGTGGCTTAAGCGCTTTTTATTTTTTATTTTTTATTACAGCTCTTAAGAGGATTTCTTTTTCTCTTTTTTGAAGTCACTTTTTCTTTCTTTTTTTTTTTTTTTTTTTTTTACACTTTGTGGTGAAAAATGATTGTTATTGTTGAATTTTTTCCCCCTTCTCTCTATCTCTCTGCTTGCCGAAAACCAAACTGTGGTCTGTATGTTTTTGTTGATGTTCTCATTTGTAAATTGTATACTTTTTCATGGTGAACTGAAGCTATTTGCCTTTTTTTGTAATCAATTTGTTTTTGTTGTGTTTATTTTTTCCAACATGTAAATTGTACATTACGGTACACAGAAGATGAAATTCTCTTCGGTTTTGCCTGAAGTTGAAGTACTTGACCGATCTCAAGGTTTATTTTCCTGATCTCAAGGATCAAAATGAAAATGTTGCATCAGATGAGCATTTGTGTCTTTTGTGATGAAACGTGACTTGCTGCTTTTACTCCATACCTTGTTTTTAACATTAGGGCTGTTGTTATGCTGATCATAAATGCTGTTGCTATCTATTATTATGCCAGGTTCCTTAAAAAATACAATCTTCAATCCTCACACCTGAATTGTGAGCACAGTCCCAAAATACTCTTAACACAACCATTTGTTTACGTGTTTGAGATGTGACATTGTATACAACTATAGTTCAACTGGATACCTATTGGATAATACTAGTATTTAATTCCACAACTACTACATACAGATATGCTGTGAGCCAAAAATAGTCTTAAGGGACCACTCCGCTTGTGTTGGTTCATTTACAAATATTAGCATCCTTTTACATTTTAACCTACTGTGAGTGACGGTGATAGATTGGTGCACACGTAAATGATTTCCACTGCAATCGTCAGTATTAGATGGTGAATTGCAAAGACTTGTCAGAAATGCGCTTAGTCCAATTTACTCTACATGCCATTTTACCCAGAGAATACGACTGAGTCTGTGTTCATGCTGCTCTTAGGAAATAGATTACTTCTGATGTCAGAGCTCAGCGATGCTGTTAACAGCCCTATGAATTATCAGTATCGTAACAAAGTACAGCAGGGCATAACCCTCTCACTCCCTTGATCAGTGCATGGAAAGGCACCATAGCTCTGTCCATTTGTGAGGCTGTCCAAAGGCATTTAACATTCTCCATTATAAGGTCCATTGCCCATTTTGTGTACTGCTGTAGTTTGGTTGATTGGGTGACTGCTGTGGAAGTTGGCTTGTTTTCTGCTCGTGTGGTGGCTTGCCCTTTAGATAAACCTACGTAACAAATCCTCATAGCTCTGGCTCAGCTACCCCACACTGTCCTGGAAAATGCCATGATTGATCTAGTAATTGACTAATTGATTCAATCGATTGATTGATTAATTGTCCCTGAATTATGCTCACTGGCAATGTGAAGCAGTTGTGTCAAAACAGTGTGAACTCTCACGTTTAAGGTATATCGGTACATTGCTGCCATACATAGTATGTTTATGAAGGTCCAATGTCATTCTTTATAATGATGAACAACAAAACAAGAAGACAAATCATTTCATTCACCTAACATAATTTCCTTTTCTATGATTTATATTGTATCAAATTCTACAAAAGGGCCTAATCAGCTAGGCAGTCGTGTATCGTGATACTTTTTGCCATTTCAAACCCTGGTTAAAACAAACCTGGCAACATTCTGTTTATTTTCTTTCTCCAAAACTGTGGCATATTATCTTAACCCATTCTGACCGGGCACCCATTTTGGTGTTAGCATCATGTTATGCTTTACCTATTGAAAAATAGCAGATCTACAAGCTCATATCGCGCCACCGAGTGGCGCGATACGAGCTTGTAGGTCTGCTATTTTTGAAAAATTCGAAGAACGACTGACATTTTTAGAATCTGATCTCAGGTCAGAATGGATTAATCAGACCAGTGTGTGTCCTAGTGGAAACCTCGTATGAATCTGATCTCAGGTCAGAATGGGTTAATGTTCTTTTTCCAAATGAAATCAGCATAGGATCCAAGAAAGTGCAAAACAAAACGCATTTCAAGAAAGAAAGAGATCGCAAAGGAATTTTAATACAACAATAATTCTGATACGTTTTTAAAGAGTTTCAGACTTGAAGCAACTATCACAAGTTAGCAGGTTAACATTCATTGTGTAAATATTCTGTTATTTCCTATTTTGCAGATTTACTACTTGTAAATAAACACGCATCAAGGAGAGATTAAACATTTTTTGCTAAATACAAGTGTGCTTTGTACTTTTTAGGGGGGGGGGGGGGACCCCAGCATGGCATAGAGTGGGTATACCAGTCCATAACTAATGCATATTTATTGCTACTTAAACAATTTGTTGCGGTCAAAAGTGATTTATTAGTTACAGTATTAGTTGTCATGCCTGCACATCCATGTCTGGGTTAGGGGTCGACGTATGTGCGTCAGAAAAGCACTTCCCCATTCACCTCCATTCTATGGGAGAAACGGGGTGAAAATCTGAATGAAGTTATCTTTAATTACATTATTATTATAAGTAATACTATTAGAGTTGTACTATTACTCGAACGAAAATAAAAGCTTGGGGGGGGGGGGGGGGGGGGAGATGCAATGCAAATGAAAGACATATACTGTGTATCCCTATTCCCTGACATAATTTTATAGCTAAACGGACAGAATTCTATTTTATTTGAATGATGAAACCCAGCTGCCATTAATAGTTGGAAATGGAAATTGCGGAAATTGTGGAAATGGTCGAAATGGAAATTGCGGAAATTGCGGAAATGGTAATTGCGGAAATGGTGGAAATGGTGGAAATGCGGAAATGCGGAAATGGAAATTGCGGAAATTGCGGAAATGGTAATTGCGGAAATGATGGAAATGGTGGAAATGGAAATTGAGGAAATTGCGAACCTCCATTCTATGGGAGAAACGGGGTGGAGCTGAATGGTGCGCGACACTATTGCGTGACGGAACATAAATTAGGCTTTAGACAGTATTTAAAATCTTTGGAACCATTGCCAGTTTTCCCCAGGACAATATGTGTCAGAACTAGGGAAAGTTCTTCATCAAGAAGAAAACCGTCCTGCGGGGCATCATCTGAGGTAGATTCTGCTTTCATAACAGCACCAGAGTCATTAATCATTCTTATGGGAATGTACTGGAGTTGCTTGTGGGGGTCTGTTCTCTGGGTGTGTTAACCCATTCTGACCGGGCACCCATTTTGGTGTTGGCATCATGTTATGCTTTAGCTATTGAAAAATAGCAGATCTACAAGCTCATATCGCGCCACCGAGTGGCGCGATACGAGCTTGTAGGTCTGCTATTTTTGAAAAATTCGAAGAACGACTGACATTTTTAGAATCTGATCTCAGGTCAGAATGGGTTAATCAGACCAGTGTGTGTCCCGTGGAAACCTCGTATGAATCTGATCTCAGGTCAGAATGGGTTAATACACGTTTAGCCCTCTAACCATACATCATCCTTCCAATGCTCTCAGCTTACATGAGCGCTTATGGAAGAGTGGCTCTGACTGTATAATACAGTAGAACGCCAACACGTCCAGATATAGACGAGTCCATAAGAGACATATTTCCATGACATGTATTGTTACCTCACAGTGAAACAGAAAGTGTGAGAGCGAAATTAAATGTCCTTTTTTCGAGGCCTGGCCTGGCCCTAAACCGTCAGCATTTTCACCCCCAGTGGATTCAATGAGGCTAGATAGACAGAAAATGTTATCGTTCACACCATGTGTAACCACCCGGGCTAATTCAATTAAAATTCCATCCAAGGAGGAACGCTGAAATTGCGTAATGGTCGTGGGAGCACTGAATCTCGTAATGATCCTGTCAAGAGGCAAATGATCTCGCCGCGCGAACATTATGATGAATTCCTTGCAAAGCACAAGATGCTTGTTTCTTTCCTGGCCCCTCCCTCCTTCCTTCCTTCCTTCCTAGTCTACCCTGTACGTTCAAATATGAAATGCCAGTTGGCGTAGTTAATAAAGCTATGATATATGTCCCCTCCACCCCCTACGGGGTCCCTTTGTTCGGTTGTTTAGCTACAATTGAAGAGCACTCCGTATGTTTTATCACACACTGACTGAACTCAATGAAATTGGAATTCTATTTTAGCTGAAGAGTCTTTTCTTTTGGTATCTGTCAGTGTGTATATTGGATCAGGAGAGAGAACTGCGGGACCAAAGAATCCTGAGCAGTGGTGGTATATCTATAAGGCTCGTCTAAATCTGCTGTGTGGTTCACTTCCTCGTTGCAAGGCGAAGGCGACAGCCGTGACCGTTTGGGGGAAGCTACAGGAGGGATTATTGTCAGCATTCTAAGCAGTGTTTTCAGAATTTGTGAGAAACAACTTGCAACCAGGTCTATGAAAACAAGGCCAAAATAATCCATTAGGGCAGGTCAGTCAAACGTTTAAGAGCAAGCCACAACGTCCAATATTTACACGTGACTTTACAGGGAAACGAGCCCAACGTTGATAAGCAACACTGTTTCTAACTTCTGGTGCGGAGAAATGTCTCTTTCCCTGTTCTCTGTTAGCCTGGGTCAATTACATTTCCGGGTTTCTGATCCGGTCGGAGTGGAAATAACTTCACGTCTGCCTAGTGCATATTTTGCACTGGGCAGTTTGGAAAGAATACCAGGCATTCTTCCGCGGTGTAAAGCCTGGTGAAGCGAGGTTAGTTCTCTGTAGTAGAGTGTGGGTGGGCATGGATGGGAGTTTAGTGCAGGTATACTGCCAACCAACACAGTTTACTTCCAGTAGTCAGTTACACCCTGTCACCACCCATTAAACTTGTTGTAACACACATGTGTGTACCATGTGGAGACCTCCTGCTGTTGTGCTTGCACAAGTGTTTTTTTTCTTCCTCATTTTTCGCACGCACGCACGCACGCACACACACACACACACACACACACACACACACACACACACACACACACACACACACACACACACGCATGTTCTTTGATCTTCGAATGTGTGTCTCACTCAGACTGCAGTTTTCTTCTGTGTGTCTGTCAGCTTCAATGAACTGAATTTGAAAAGCATTGCCTTTCCTCTAAGCAAAGAAAGAATATCTCTGGGTCTGTTATTGTGGCATTAAGCTTGGAGGGGGCATAACAAAGAAGTCTGATACATGTATGTACAGTAAAGAATATACGCATTTTCTGTTGAAGGACATTTCTTCCAATTATGTGAGCTGTTCTTTAAAGAACTGTCCTTTAGAGCATAAATAGGGTATTTCACTTTCATTTACTGGCTGTTAATTAGTCGGGATGTACACCAGTCAAAAAGACGAAGTAGCATTGTGTGTCTTTTACAGATAACGACATATAGCACATGAAAAGTGGAACATGTTTGCAATTAATGTCTTCGTACAGCCAGTGCCTGCGCCAAAGCTGCTAGCCTGATAGTCATTCACTCGGAAAACATTCCTTGATAAATTCTGACTGGTGACAGACACATAATGTAGCAGGCATGAGGAAATGCACCTAAAATGGATAGAGATGGGTCCTTAGCTTTGGCCTTTACCCTATCCATTCTATTTGTCTTTGATTCGTTCATGTGTGCTGAACACAAAATAAACATGGTACCGGTACTTTATTAATCTCCATCCATAACCCACTACATATAAATAACATAACGCACACACTCACGCACGCACACGCGCGCACACACACACACACACACACACACACACACACACACACACACACACACACACACACACACACACACACACACACACACACACACACACACACACACACACACACACACACACACACACACGTGCATGCACACACGCACAACCACTGCCCTCACTCTTGATGTCTTTGGATGTAGTGTGTCTTAACGAGTGAGTGCTCATGAATAAATTAAACACTTCTTGCAAACATCTCTCTCTCTCTCACACGCAGGAGCACACACACACACACACACACACACGCACGCACGCACGCACACACACACACACACACACACACACACACACACACACACACACACACACACACACACACACACACACACACACACACACACACACACACACACACACACACACACACTGCACAGCTGCTTGTGATCAAGTTCATTGTGGGGAGGAACCCGGCCGTGGAACTGACACACAGGCCTTTAATTAGTTACATTAATTGAGCCTAAGAACGAGGCAGTGAGAGGTGCAGGGGTGTGTATGTGCATGCATTGTATGGTTCTGTGTGTGTGTGTGTGTTAATGAATATGCATAATAGCTCTCTGCTGTCTGTCTGGGTACGACTGCTGCTCTGGATCCTATAGAGCTCTCTGCTGTCTGTCTGGGTACGACTGCTGCTTTGAGTCCTATAGAGCTCTCTGCTTTCTGTCTGGGTACGACTGCTGCTCTGAGTCCTATAGAGCTCTCTGCTGTCTGTCTGGGTACGACTGCTGCTCTGAGTCCTATAGAGCTCTCTGCTGTCTGTCTGGGTACGACTGCTGCTCTGAGTCCTATAGAGCTCTCTGCTGTCTGTCTGGGTACGACTGCTGCTCTGGATCCTATAGAGCTCTCTGCTGTCTGTCTGGGTACGACTGCTGCTTTGAGTCCTACAGCTCTCTACTATTCTAAATTCTTTAGACCCGTTATTGACCTTATACGAACCTTGAAACATAGTTAGTTAGTTACGTCACCAAGAAATAATGGTGGTCCCTTATTGGCTGTTGGAGGACAACGACATACATACCCTGACATACATACATACCCAGCTGATCGCAGTACTTGCACGCTAACAAGTAACGCTAACAAATAACACTAACAAGTAACAATGTGCATCTCAGACTCTTATGTGACGAACGTGTGACGTCAGTCACCTATGACGTCAGTCGTCCTATGGAATATGATGTGTGATTCTGTTGATTATTGATCAGATCTCAGGTGGCCTGTTCACTCTTATTATAAGAATAGGAACAACAGGCACCGTCATACAGATTCCTTCCCTCCTTTCCCTAGACTTCGCCAACCTGTTTCAACCTTCACACCTTTAAACCTTTAAGCACCAATTCCCTGGTCCACCTGGCATGGCGTCACAACGCTTGATACAAGTCCTGTTGAATCAAGAGCATAGTTCTTTGGAACTGATTCTGTTGAGGGGTGCACCAGGTTCTGGGAAATCAACACTGGCAGAGGAATTACTGTCCACTGGATCCAGTGGGTTAATTCTGAGCACAGATGACTACTTCTTTCACAACGAAGGCTATACCTATGACCCAAGTCAGCTTGGAGCAGCTCATGAATGGAACCGGAGCCGAACTAAAGAAGCTATGCGTGAAGGTCGTTCCCCCATCATTATAGATAATACAAATATCGAAGCATGGGAAATGAAGCCATATGTCGAAATGGCCTTGGAGAAAGGATACAGAATTGATTTTCTTGAACCCGACACCTGCTGGAAATGTGATCCCTTTGAGTTAGCGAAGAGGAACAGGCATGGTGTGCCTCAGCAGAAAATTGCTCGGATGTTGGATAATTTTTCATTTCCCATTTCTGTAGACATTGTTATGAATTCACAAGAGCCCCCTCGTCATCCAGAGCCACAGAAACAGTGAAGAAAATATTTCTATTTTGTTTGGTATTTGCAAGGGGAGTTTTGTTTCCTTTTATATTCATTAGAAGACTGGGTTTGGATTATTCTGTGGATAAGGATTATTCTGTGGTGTAGACTGCTGGTATCTGAAGATGAGGTCACACTACAGGAGTCTTACTTAACCGGTTTTGCCATTGGGTTGCATGAAGTATATCTAAACAGATCTCTCTAAACATCCTGCGTGCACACACAATACCGGATTTTAACCCATTCTGAACGGGAACCCATGTTGGTGTCAGCATCATGTTATGCTTTAGCTATTGAAAAATAGCAGATCTACAAGCTCGTAGCGCGCCACCGAGTGGCGCGATACGAGCTTGTAGGTCTGCTATTTTAGAAAAATCGAAGAGCGACTGACATTTTTAGAATCTGATCTCAGGTCAGAATGGGTTCATCAGACCAGTGTGTGTCCAGTGGAAACCTCGTATGAATCTGATCTCAGGTCAGAATGGGTTAAGATGTAGAACGTGCAGAACAAACGAATCACCAGGGTGCGTGAGCGTTGTGTACACTTCGCCATGACTGCCGGACACTCAAAGCTCAAAAGGTTGGTTTTGATCGGCCGTTGCCATGAGCTTTATCTACAATTCCGCAAGTCTCCATGTGTCCGTTTAGCTGTCTGTGTCTCTTTAATGCACATATAAGGAGATCTGTGTCTCTCTGTCTGTCTTTCTTTTTATGCCCAATACAGTATATGGAGAAACCCTGGTGTTATCAATATGACATCATACAGTATAGCACTGACATGGCAGACTGGGCTCCAAGTACTATGATGATGACATCATACAGTAACAGTAGCACTGACATGGCAGACTGGGCTCCAAGTACTCTGAATGATGGGGAGGGGAATGGATGGAATATTGAGTCACATATCATTCATTTGTTTGGTGCACCTATAACATTCCTGCTGTTTGAGACCAGGGAAATACTATTATTTACTTTGGATTAATTGGATTATGGGCTGTTTTGGATTATTTTGTGGAGGAACTATATAGAGTGCTGCTATCAACCCCTTTTCTCTCTCACTCTTTCTGCTGTATAGACAATAAGACTTTAGTATTTTCTTTCCAGACACGTTCTTTTCTTGGCTTATGCATTCTCTAGACAACGCCATAACGCCTAGACAACGCCATAATTATATAATATTAACGTTTTTTTACATTTATTTTGGGATGTACATAGAGTTAATAGAAAGGAGAGGTCGCACAGCTCGTAGTCACGATGCAAAAAAATACTTTTTTATTGGGTTACCATAACGTTTCGGTACACAGAATGCCTTCTTCAGGGTGTTCCTGAAGAAGGCATCTCACCAATGTGCGCTCCTACCTTTTTGTTTGCTGGGATGTATATGTTAGCCTTCTGATAAACGTATTATTTTGTGAAAAGAGTTATGCATTTGAACTTTGAAGTAAAAGATATTACCAAAGTCCTCATTATTTGTTTTGAGCACATTATACCCAACTTTGTAAACAATTGTGTATACCTGTCAAACTATACCTGTGCCCATCGGGCATCAGCCGAACAAAGCAAATGGCAGGTGTGGGGAATTTGCCAAATCAAGATTTGGGTTTCACACGGACATCAGTTGGCTCATTTGGGCCAAAATGTATTAAAACATATATATATCAGAGGTTATACTCAAAGGTGAAATAGTTTCTGAAATGAAAAGTTATAAGTTAGGTTTGGAAGAATGTTGTGTGTGGTGTTTTTTATCCTCTTGATCCACATTCATACCTGGCAGATATGATGCTTCTCTCTCCACATCAACCCACACGTTTCCCTCTCAAGAAAGTTTCTTCTTTATGCTTCTCACATGGGCCTGAAAATGAAAACTCTTGTCAGAGCGATTTTGAAATAAAAAATAAAATAGAAAATGTGTTCCCTGCACACAGAACAGAGAACAAGTATGTGACTGGAGAGAATAAAGGAAGAGAGAGGAAGAACAGCATTGTGATGGATGGTAAGACTCAGGCAATTACAGACAACATACCAGACATCGTGCACACAGGAGATATCACACGGAAGCACACGCACGCACAAATGCACGCACGCACTGGCAGGCTGAGATAATCTCCAGTTTCTTTCTGGAAAAGGGAAAAGGGAGGAAAAAAGAGAAGACATTTCTGCTAAAATCCGTTTATGGCTGCCAGCTTGGCGTACTGATAAACATACACACACACACACACACACACACACACACATACACATGCGCACGCACGCACGCACGCACGCACGCACGCACACACACACACACACACACACACACACACACACACACACACACACACACACACACACACACACACACACACACACACACACACACACACACACACACAATGTAAAGAGCACCCACTCACCCACTCACACCCAAAGCCTCCAACATGCTGGCTCTTGCATGCAAATGCATAAAGTGCAGCCAAGTCCTCCCTGCTTATGTTACAAGCAAACAAAGGCCACATGTCTTATCATTACAGGTTGAACACATGCACACACACACACACACACACACACACACACACACACACACACACACACACACACACACACAGAACGTGAGGCATCCTATTGGTATTTGAAGGTGTTGCTGAGCTGCAGAAGGGAGGGGCTGTAATGCAAGCAGACAGATCCAGGTCAGTCACTCACAGCTGGGTTGAATATGTAAGGAGAAGGACAGAAGATGCTGCAAGTCAGGGAGAGAGAGCCTATATGGGTTTGAACTGGGATCTGATTGGGCCTTAAGTGGGTACCAGCTGGGAGAATTATATGTGACCCATGTAGGCCACACTTGTGTCCGCCCTCATTGTCTTCCGTCCTGTTTCTGTTGTCCCCTGCTGTCGATTGTTCATTCCTACGGATAGGATGCAGTGCGCCACATTGGCGGTGTTTCCAGTTTTCTGTAGTAGTTTCTTCAAGTGTTCAAACTTCATGACTGGATTGCACTCGATCTGTAGAGTCCTACATTACTATCTCCCACGATTAGGGTTAGGGTACTGTAGCATGCTGTTTTTCATCATTTTTTAGGACGAAAATCACTCCGACACCATGGACTGTAGCCCATGGTCTGGAAGTGATTTTGTCTTTTTTCAAATCCTCGTTTTTCATAGTTTTATAGGGTTATGTTCCACGGGCTAATGAAGTGTAAATTCGGGGGTCTTTGACAAGAAAAGGTTTGGGAACCACTGTTGTAGAGGGTCTATAGAATAGATAGATGTTGTCGATACTATTAAGTTAGTGACTTTGACAGTGTAGGCTACAAATAGAACCGGTTTTCAGCAGGTCATTTGAGGTACAGAAAACCGTATGACTCCCAGGCTGATCTCACTGGGGGGAAACTGTATGAGTTTATTTGTTTAAGAACTAACAATACATTGAAACATATATTCTGGATGTGACACACAGCCGAAATAGTGCAGTTGGTAGAGCATTAGACTGAATATCTAAAGGTCCCTGGTTCAATCCAGGCTTTCAGCAGTTGAAATGAGATACAGAAAATCCTATGACTCTTAGGCTGATCTCACTGGGTGAAAAACTAGATGAACAAGACCAATTTCAGGAGAACAAAAAAGAAGTGTGAATTGTCTGGAACCAGTGGCTCAGTGTGTTAGAACGCTGCCACATGATCGGGAGATGGTGAGTGTAGGAGCCATTAGAAGAGAGGCATTATTTGTATTATCCTGCTACCCTAATAGACACATGTCACATGAGCACATGGCCGTTCATTCGTGCTCTATCTCCGACCAAACCACACTTCCACCACACATCTCTCTATGCAAAATAAAACCTGCACACTCCCACAAAACATATAGACTACATTGCATTCGCCAAAAATGTCTTATTTACTGTTTAAATATTACTTTTCTGACCTAATAGACAGGGGGTACATTAGCACATGGCCGTTCGTTCGTGCTCTATCTCTCCGACCAAACCACACTTCCACCACACATCTCTCTATGCAAAATAAAACCTGCACACTCCCACAAAACATATAGACTACATTGCATTCGCCAAAAATGTCTTATTTACTGTTTAAATATTACTTTTCTGAAACACGCTATTCTTGCTCAACCTCAACAGCCTACGTCAAAATCGTCATGTTGGCGTCTACTACGCCAACTACGTTCACTTCATGGGGCCAGTCCTTCACAGTGACACACACGTTAGATCAACCACGCGACCGGGATGGTTTCTACCCCTCAATGTCGTGCCTACTCTACACTGCCATCCGAAGGCCCCTCCCCCTTTCACTGCTCCTGTGTCGCCAACTACGTTCACTTAATGGGGCCAGTCCTTCACAGTGACATTTTCGAGCCCATAGCCCATATCGTACGGCATACTATAGCACATACGGCATACTATAGCACGCCGTTTTTCAGCATTTTTGAGGATTTGAAAAATAATTAAAAAAATTAAAAACCATGGGTTATAGCCCATGTTTTTTGAAATTTTGGAAAAAAATCCAGGCCCATGAATTAGAGGATAAAGCTCACATGTTACCCAAAAAGTTGAATACACAAAAGCTAAGGCACTGGTACTGGTACTTCTGGTTTCAGGTGGAGCGAGATCAATTCGTGGCGGCGACGACTCGCCACGACCTATTTTTTTACGCCATGACGTATTCTTCATTATCCGCCGTGGCGAGTACAGAATCCGCCATGGCGAGTACAGAATCCGCCATGGCGGAGACTCGCCACGACCTATTTTTTTACGCCATGACGTATTCTTCATTATCCGCCGTGGCGAGTACAGAATCCGCCATTGTTTTTTTTTTTTTTGCGTGCCGTGGTGCAGGTTTTATTGTCCTACTAGTACTATTCTCGGAATTATTTCATCCTCTTGTAGCGTAACGGTTAGCGCTCTCGCCCCTATAGTCAAGGCACTGTGCCGGGCCAGGTTCGATTCTTGCAAAAAACAAACTTTTTTTTTTTAAGTTATTTTTTTACCCGTACATACAGTGTGTGTGCGTGCGTGCGTATACAGTGTGCGTGCGTGTATGCGTGCGTATACAGTGTGTGTGCGTGCGTGCTTCATCGTATTTATTATTATTATTATTATTATTAATATGCAGGTAATAATAATAAATACGATGAAGCACGCACGCACGCACGCACGCACACACACACACTGTATACGCACGCATACACGCACGCACACTGTATACGCACGCACGCACACACACTGTATATGCGTGCGTGCGTGCTTCATCGTATTTATTATTATTACCTGCATATTAATAATAATAATAATAATAATAAATACGATGAAGCACGCACGCACACACACACACACACACACACACACTGTATACGCACGCACGCATACACGCACGCACACTGTATACGCACGCACGCACACACACTGTATGTACGGGTAAAAAATAACTTAAAAAAAAAAAAGTTTGTTTTTTGCAAGAATCGAACCTGGCCCGGCACAGTGCCTTGACTATAGGGGCGAGAGCGCTAACCGTTACGCTACAAGAGGATGAAATAATTCCGAGAATAGTACTAGTAGGACAATAAAACCTGCACCACGGCACGCAAAAAAAAAATAAACAATGGCGGATTCTGTACTCGCCACGGCGGATAATGAAGAATACGTCATGGCGTAAAAAAATAGGTCGTGGCGAGTCGTCGCCTTAGCGGATTCTGTACTCGCCATGGCGGATTCTGTACTCGCCACGGCGGATAATGAAGAATACGTCATGGCGTAAAAAAATAGGTCGTGGCGAGTCGTCGCCGCCACGAATTGATCTCGCTGTCTCTCTCTGGTTTACCGGAACGGGGTTCAACTCCCTGCAGTGCCCTGGTGGAGTATTGCGGAGGAATTGCGGAGTGTTGCGGAAATTGCGGAAATTGGAAATTGCGGAAATTGAAAATTGGGGAAATTGCGGCAAATTGAAAATTGCGGAAATTGCGGAATCAATGATGAAAAACGGTGCGCTATAGTATGCCGTACGATATGGGCTATAGCCCATGGTCCAAAATGATGAGAAACGAGGCTAACTTTTTTTTTCAAAATTTCAAAAAACATGGGCTATAACCCATCGTTTTTGTCATTTCGTCATTTTTTTCAAATCCTCAAAAATGATGAAAAACGGCGCGCTATAGTATGCCGTACGATATGGGCTATAGCCCATGGTCCAAAATGATGAGAAACGAGGCTAACTTTTTTTTTCAAAATTTCAAAAAACATGGGCTATAACCCATCGTTTTTGTCATTTCGTCATTTTTTTCAAATCCTCAAAAATGATGAAAAACGGCGCGCTATAGTATGCCGTACGATATGGGCTATAGCCCATGGTCCAAAATGATGAGAAACGAGGCTAACTTTTTTTTTCAAATTTTCAAAAAACATGGGCTATAACCCATCGTTTTTGTCATTTCGACATTTTTTTCAAATCCTCAAAAATGATGAAAAACGGCGCGCTATAGTATGCCGTACGATATGGGCTATAGCCCATGGTCCAAAATGATGAGAAACGAGGCTAACTTTTTTTTTTCAAAATTTCAAAAAACATGGGCTATAACCCATCGTTTTTGTCATTTCGTCATTTTTTTCAAATCCTCAAAAATGATGAAAAACGGCGCGCTATAGTATGCCGTACGATATGGGCTATAGCCCATGGTCCAAAATGATGAGAAACGAGGCTAACTTTTTTTTTCAAAATTTAAAAAAACATGGGCTATAACCCATCGTTTTTGTCATTTCGTCATTTTTTTAAAATCCTCAAAAATGATGAAAAACGGCGCGCTATAGTATGCCGTACGATATGGGCTATAGCCCATGGTCCAAAATGATGAGAAACGAGGCTAACTTTTTTTTTCAAAATTTCAAAAAACATGGGCTATAACCCATCGTTTTTGTCATTTCGTCATTTTTTTCAAATCCTCAAAAATGATGAAAAACGGCGCGCTATAGTATGCCGTACGATATGGGCTATAGCCCATGGTCCAAAATGATGAGAAACGAGGCTAACTTTTTTTTTCAAAATTTCAAAAAACATGGGCTATAACCCATCGTTTTTGTCATTTCGTCATTTTTTTCAAATCCTCAAAAATGATGAAAAACGGCGCGCTATAGTATGCCGTGCGATATGGGCTATAGCCCATGGTCCAAAATGATGAGAAACGAGGCTAACTTTTTTTTTCAAAATTTCAAAAAACATGGGCTATAACCCATCGTTTTTGTCATTTCGTCATTTTTTTCAAATCCTCAAAAATGATGAAAAACGGCGCGCTATAGTATGCCGTACGATATGGGCTATAGCCCATGGTCCAAAATGATGAGAAACGAGGCTAACTTTTTTTTTCAAAATTTAAAAAAACATGGGCTATAACCCATCGTTTTTGTCATTTCGACATTTTTTTCAAATCCTCAAAAATGATGAAAAACGGCGCGCTATAGCATGCCGTACGATATGGGCTATAGCCCATGGTCCAAAATGATGAGAAACGAGGCTAACTTTTTTTTTCAAAATTTCAAAAAACATGGGCTATAACCCATCGTTTTTGTCATTTCGTCATTTTTTTCAAATCCTCAAAAATGATGAAAAACGGCGCGCTATAGTATGCCGTACGATATGGGCTATAGCCCATGGTCCAAAATGATAAGAAACGAGGCTAACTTTTTTTTACAAAATTTCAAAAAACATGGGCTATAACCCATCGTTTTTGTCATTTCGTCATTTTTTTCAAATCCTCAAAAATGATGAAAAACGGCGCGCTATAGTATGCCGTACGATATGGGCTATAGCCCATGGTCCAAAATGAAGAGAAACGAGGCTAACTTTTTTTTTCAAAATTTCAAAAAACATGGGCTATAACCCATCGTTTTTGTCATTTCGTCATTTTTTTCAAATCCTCAAAAATGATGAAAAACGGCGCGCTATAGTATGCCGTGCGATATGGGCTATAGCCCATGGTCCAAAATGATGAGAAACGAGGCTAACCTTTTTTTTCAAAATTTCAAAAAACATGGGCTATAACCCATCGTTTTTGTCATTTCGTCATTTTTTTCAAATCCTCAAAAATGATGAAAAACGGCGCGCTATAGTATGCCGTACGATATGGGCTATAGCCCATGGTCCAAAATGATGAGAAACAAGGCTAACTTTTTTTTTCAAAATTTCAAAAAACATGGGCTATAACCCATCGTTTTTGTCATTTCGTCATTTTTTTCAAATCCTCAAAAATGATGAAAAACGGCGCGCTATAGTATGCCGTACGATATGGGCTATAGCCCATGGTCCAAAATGATGAGAAACGAGGCTAACTTTTTTTTTCAAAATTTCAAAAAACATGGGCTATAACCCATCGTTTTTGTCATTTCGTCATTTTTTTCAAATCCTCAAAAATGATGAAAAACGGCGTGCTATAGTATGCCGTACGATATGGGCTATAGCCCATGGTCCAAAATGATGAGAAACGAGGCTAACTTTTTTTTTCAAAATTTCAAAAAACATGGGCTATAACCTTTCGTTTTTGTCATTTTGTCATTTTTTTCAAATCTTCAAAAATGATGAAAAACGGCGCGCTATAGTATGCCGTACGATATGGGCTATAGCCCATGGTCCAAAATGATGAGAAACGAGGCTAACTTTTTTTTTTTTTTTTTCAAAAAACATGGGCTATAACCTTTCGTTTTTGTCATTTCGTCATTTTTTTCAAATCTTCAAAAATGATGAAAAACGGCGTGCTATAGTATGCCGTACGATATGGGCTATAGCCCATGGTCCAAAATGATGAGAAACGAGGCTAACTTTTTTTTTCAAAATTTCAAAAAACATGGGCTATAACCCATCGTTTTTGTCATTTCGTAATTTTTTTCAAATCTTCAAAAATGATGAAAAACGGCGCGCTATAGTATGCCGTACGATATGGGCTATAGCCCATGGTCCAAAATGATGAGAAACGAGGCTAACTTTTTTTTTCAAAATTTCAAAAAACATGGGCTATAACCTTTCGTTTTTGTCATTTTGTCATTTTTTTCAAATCTTCAAAAATGATGAAAAACGGCGCGCTATAGTATGCCGTACGATATGGGCTATAGCCCATGGTCCAAAATGATGAGAAACGAGGCTAACTTTTTTTTTCAAAATTTCAAAAAACATGGGCTATAACCCATCGTTTTTGTCATTTCGTCATTTTTTTCAAATCTTCAAAAATGATGAAAAACGGCGCGCTATAGTATGCCGTACGATATGGGCTATAGCCCATGGTCCAAAATGATGAGAAACGAGGCTAAGTTTTTTTTTCAAAATTTCAAAAAACATGGGCAATAACCTTTCGTTTTTGTCATTTCGTCATTTTTTTCAAATCTTCAAAAATGATGAAAAACGGCGCAATATAGTATGCCGTACGATATGGGCTATAGCCCATGGTCCAAAATGATGAGAAACGAGGCTAACTTTTTTTTTCAAAATTTCAAAAAACATGGGCTATAACCTTTCGTTTTTGTCATTTCGTCATTTTTTTCAAATCTTCAAAAATGATGAAAAACGGCGCGCTATAGTATGCCGTACGATATGGGCTATAGCCCATGGTCCAAAATGATGAGAAACGAGGCTAACTATTTTTTTCAAAATTTCAAAAAACATGGGCTATAACCCATCGTTTTTGTCATTTCGTAATTTTTTTCAAATCTTCAAAAATGATGAAAAACGGCGCGCTATAGTATGCCGTACGATATGGGCTATAGCCCATGGTCCAAAATGATGAGAAACGAGGCTAACTTTCTTTTTCAAAATTTCAAAAAACATGGGCTATAACCTTTCGTTTTTGTCATTTCGTAATTTTTTCAAATCTTTAAAAATGACGAAAAACGGCGCGCTATAGAATGCCGTACGATATGGGCTATAGCCCATGGTCCAAAATGATGAGAAACGAGGCTAACTTTTTTTTTCAAAATTTCAAAAAACATGGGCTATAACCTTTCGTTTTTGTCATTTTGTCATTTTTTTCAAATCTTCAAAAATGATGAAAAACGGCGCGCTATAGTATGCCGTACGATATGGGCTATAGCCCATGGTCCAAAATGATGAGAAACGAGGCTAACTTTTTTTTTCAAAATTTAAAAAAACATGGGCTATAACCTTTCGTTTTTGTCATTTCGTCATTTTTTTTAAATCTTCAAAAATGATGAAAAACGGCGTGCTATAGTATGCCGTACAATATGGGCTATAGCCCATGGTCCAAAATGATGAGAAACGAGGCTAACTTTTTTTTTCAAAATTTCAAAAAACATGGGCTATAACCCATCGTTTTTGTCATTTCGTAATTTTTTTCAAATCTTCAAAAATGATGAAAAACGGCGCGCTATAGTATGCCGTACGATATGGGCTATAGCCCATGGTCCAAAATGTTGAGAAACGAGGCTAACTTTTTTTTTCAAAATTTCAAAAAACATGGGCTATAACCTTTCGTTTTTGTCATTTTGTCATTTTTTTCAAATCTTCAAAAATGATGAAAAACGGCGCGCTATAGTATGCCGTACGATATGGGCTATAGCCCATGGTCCAAAATGATGAGAAACGAGGCTAACTTTTTTTTTCAAAATTTCAAAAAACATGGGCTATAACCCATCGTTTTTGTCATTTCGTCATTTTTTTCAAATCTTCAAAAATGATGAAAAACGGCGCGCTATAGTATGCCGTACGATATGGGCTATAGCCCATGGTCCAAAATGATGAGAAACGAGGCTAAGTTTTTTTTTCAAAATTTCAAAAAACATGGGCTATAACCTTTCGTTTTTGTCATTTCGTCATTTTTTTCAAATCTTCAAAAATGATGAAAAACGGCGCGCTATAGTATGCCGTACGATATGGGCTATAGCCCATGGTCCAAAATGATGAGAAACGAGGCTAAGTTTTTTTTTCAAAATTTCAAAAAACATGGGCTATAACCTTTCGTTTTTGTCATTTCGTCATTTTTTTCAAATCTTCAAAAATGATGAAAAACGGCGCGCTATAGTATGCCGTACGATATGGGCTATAGCCCATGGTCCAAAATGATGAGAAACGAGGCTAACTTTTTTTTTCAAAATTTCAAAAAACATGGGCTATAACCTTTCGTTTTTGTCATTTCGTCATTGTTTTCAAATCTTCAAAAATGATGAAAAACGGCGCGCTATAGTATGCCGTACGATATGGGCTATAGCCCATGGTCCAAAATGATGAGAAACGAGGCTAACTTTTTTTTTCAAAATTTCAAAAAACATGGGCTATAACCCATCGTTTTTGTCATTTCGTCATTTTTTTTAAATCTTCAAAAATGATGAAAAACGGCGCGCTATAGTATGCCGTACGATATGGGCTATAGCCCATGGTCCAAAATGATGAGAAACGAGGCTAAGTTTTTTTTTCAAAATTTAAAAAAAAAAGGGCTATAACCTTTTGTTTTTGTCATTTCGTCATTTTTTTCAAATCTTCAAAAATTATGAAAAACGGCGCGCTATAGTATGCCGTACGATATGGGCTATAGCCCATGGTCCAAAATGATGAGAAACGAGGCTAAGTTTTTTTTTCAAAATTTCAAAAAACATGGGCTATAACCTTTCGTTTTTGTCATTTCGTCATTTTTTTCAAATCTTCAAAAATGATGAAAAACGGCGCGCTATAGTATGCCGTACGATATGGGCTATAGCCCATGGTCCAAAATGATGAGAAACGAGGCTAACTTTTTTTTTCAAAATTTCAAAAAACATGGGCTATAACCTTTCGTTTTTGTCATTTTGTCATTTTTTTCAAATCTTCAAAAATGATGAAAAACGGCGCGCTATAGTATGCCGTACGATATGGGCTATAGCCCATGGTCCAAAATGATGAGAAACGAGGCTAACTTTTTTTTTCAAAATTTCAAAAAACATGGGCTATAACCCATCGTTTTTGTCATTTCGTCATTTTTTTCAAATCTTCAAAAATGATGAAAAACGGCGCGCTATAGTATGCCGTACGATATGGGCTATAGCCCATGGTCCAAAATGATGAGAAACGAGGCTAAGTTTTTTTTTCAAAATTTCAAAAAACATGGGCTATAACCTTTCGTTTTTGTCATTTCGTCATTTTTTTCAAATCTTCAAAAATGATGAAAAACGGCTTGCTATAGTATCCCGTACAAATTGGGCTATAGCCCATGGTCCAAAATGATGAGAAACGAGGCTAACTTTTTTTTTCAAAATTTCAAAAAACATGGGCTATAACCCATCGTTTTTGTCATTTCGTAATTTTTTTCAAATCTTCAAAAATGATGAAAAACGGCGCGCTATAGTATGCCGTACGATATGGGCTATAGCCCATGGTCCAAAATGATGAGAAACGAGGCTAACTTTTTTTTTCAAAATTTCAAAAAACATGGGCTATAACCTTTCGTTTTTGTCATTTTGTCATTTTTTTCAAATCTTCAAAAATGATGAAAAACGGCGCGCTATAGTATGCCGTACGATATGGGCTATAGCCCATGGTCCAAAATGATGAGAAACGAGGCTAACTTTTTTTTTCAAAATTTCAAAAAACATGGGCTATAACCCATCGTTTTTGTCATTTCGTCATTTTTTTCAAATCTTCAAAAATGATGAAAAACGGCGCGCTATAGTATGCCGTACGATATGGGCTATAGCCCATGGTCCAAAATGATGAGAAACGAGGCTAAGTTTTTTTTTCAAAATTTCAAAAAACATGGGATATAACCTTTCGTTTTTGTCATTTCGTCATTTTTTTCAAATCTTCAAAAATGATGAAAAACGGCGCGCTATAGTATGCCGTACGATATGGGCTATAGCCCATGGTCCAAAATGATGAGAAACGAGGCTAAGTTTTTTTTTCAAAATTTCAAAAAACATGGGCTATAACCTTTCGTTTTTGTCATTTCGTCATTTTTTTCAAATCTTCAAAAATGATGAAAAACGGCGCGCTATAGTATGCCGTACGATATGGGCTATAGCCCATGGTCCAAAATGATGAGAAACGAGGCTAACTTTTTTTTTCAAAATTTCAAAAAACATGGGCTATAACCTTTCGTTTTTGTCATTTCGTCATTTTTTTCAAATCTTCAAAAATGATGAAAAACGGCGCGCTATAGTATGCCGTACGATATGGGCTATAGCCCATGGTCCAAAATGATGAGAAACGAGGCTAACTTTTTTTTTCAAAATTTCAAAAAACATGGGCTATAACCCATCGTTTTTGTCATTTCGTCATTTTTTTTTAATCTTCAAAAATGATGAAAAACGGCGCGCTATAGTATGCCGTACGATATGGGCTATAGCCCATGGTCCAAAATGATGAGAAACGAGGCTAAGTTTTTTTTTCAAAATTTCAAAAAACATGGGCTATAACCTTTCGTTTTTGTCATTTCGTCATTTTTTTCAAATCTTCAAAAATTATGAAAAACGGCGCGCTATAGTATGCCGTACGATATGGGCTATAGCCCATGGTCCAAAATGATGAGAAACGAGGCTAAGTTTTTTTTTCAAAATTTCAAAAAACATGGGCTATAACCTTTCGTTTTTGTCATTTCGTCATTTTTTTCAAATCTTCAAAAATGATGAAAAACGGCGCGCTATAGTATGCCGTACGATATGGGCTATAGCCCATGGTCCAAAATGATGAGAAACGAGGCTAAGTTTTTTTTTCAAAATTTCAAAAAACATGGGCTATAACCTTTCGTTTTTGTCATTTCGTCATTTTTTTCAAATCTTCAAAAATGATGAAAAACGGCGCGCTATAGTATGCCGTACGATATGGGCTATAGCCCATGGTCCAAAATGATGAGAAACGAGGCTAAGTTTTTTTTTCAAAATTTCAAAAAACATGGGCTATAACCTTTCGTTTTTGTCATTTCGTCATTTTTTTCAAATCTTCAAAAATGATGAAAAACGGCGCGCTATAGTATGCCGTACGATATGGGCTATAGCCCATGGTCCAAAATGATGAGAAACGAGGCTAAGTTTTTTTTTCAACATTTCAAAAAACATGGGCTATAACCTTTTGTTTTTGTCATTTCGTCATTTTTTTCAAATCTTCAAAAATGATGAAAAACGGCGCGCTATAGTATGCCGTACGATATGGGCTATAGCCCATGGTCCAAAATGATGAGAAACGAGGCTAACTTTTTTTTTCAAAATTTCAAAAAACATGGGCTATAACCTTTCGTTTTTGTCATTTCGTCATTTTTTTCAAATCTTCAAAAATGATGAAAAACGGCGCGCTATAGTATGCCGTACGATATGGGCTATAGCCCATGGTCCAAAATGATGAGAAACGAGGCTAACTTTTTTTTTCAAAATTTCAAAAAACATGGGCTATAACCCATCGTTTTTGTCATTTCGTCATTTTTTTCAAATCTTCAAAAATGATGAAAAACGGCGCGCTATAGTATGCCGTACGATATGGGCTATAGCCCATGGTCCAAAATGATGAGAAACGAGGCTAACTTTTTTTTTCAAAATTTCAAAAAACATGGGCTATAACCTTTCGTTTTTGTCATTTTGTCATTTTTTTCAAATCTTCAAAAATTATGAAAAACGGCGCGCTATAGTATGCCGTACGATATGGGCTATAGCCCATGGTCCAAAATGATGAGAAACGAGGCTAACTTTTTTTTTCAAAATTTCAAAAAACATGGGCTATAACCCATCGTTTTTGTCATTTCGTCATTTTTTTTCAAATCTTCAAAAATGATGAAAAACGGCGCGCTATAGTATGCCGTACGATATGGGCTATAGCCAATGGTCCAAAATGATGAGAAACGAGGCTAAGTTTTTTTTTCAAAATTTCAAAAAACATGGGCTATAACCTTTCGTTTTTGTCATTTTTTTCAAATCTTCAAAAATGATGAAAAACGGCGCGCTATAGTATGCCGTACGATATGGGCTATAGCCCATGGTCCAAAATGATGAGAAACGAGGCTAACTTTTTTTTTCAAAATTTCAAAAAACATGGGCTATAACCCATCGTTTTTGTCATTTCGTAATTTTTTTCAAATCTTTAAAAATGACGAAAAACGGCGCGCTATAGTATGCCGTACGATATGGGCTATAGCCCATGGTCCAAAATGATGAGAAACGAGGCTAACTTTTTTTTTCAAAATTTCAAAAAACATGGGCTATAACCTTTCGTTTTTGTCATTTCGTCATTTTTTTCAAATCTTCAAAAATGATGAAAAACGGCGCGCTATAGTATGCCGTACGATATGGGCTATAGCCCATGGTCCAAAATGATGAGAAACGAGGCTAACTTTTTTTTTCAAAATTAAAAAAAACATGGGCTATAACCTTTCGTTTTTGTCATTTCGTAATTTTTTCAAATCTTTAAAAATGACGAAAAACGGCGCGCTATAGAATGCCGTACGATATGGGCTATAGCCCATGGTCCAAAATGATGAGAAACGAGGCTAACTTTTTTTTTCAAAATTTCAAAAAACATGGGCTATAACCTTTCGTTTTTGTCATTTTGTCATTTTTTTCAAATCTTCAAAAATGATGAAAAACGGCGCGCTATAGTATGCCGTACGATATGGGCTATAGCCCATGGTCCAAAATGATGAGAAACGAGGCTAACTTTTTTTTTTTTAATTTCAAAAAACATGGGCTATAACCTTTCGTTTTTGTCATTTCGTCATTTTTTTAAAATCTTCAAAAATGATGAAAAACGGCGCGCTATAGTATGCCGTACGATATGGGCTATAGCCCATGGTCCAAAATGATGAGAAACGAGGCTAACTTTTTTTTTCAAAATTTAAAAAAACATGGGCTATAACCTTTCGTTTTTGTCATTTCGTAATTTTTTCAAATCTTTAAAAATGACGAAAAACGGCGCGCTATAGAATGCCGTACGATATGGGCTATAGCCCATGGTCCAAAATGATGAGAAACGAGGCTAACTTTTTTTTTTTTTATTTCAAAAAACATGGGATATAACCTTTCGTTTTTGTCATTTTGTCATTTTTTTCAAATCTTCAAAAATGATGAAAAACGGCGCGCTATAGTATGCCGTACGATATGGGCTATAGCCCATGGTCCAAAATGATGAGAAACGAGGCTAACTTTTTTTTTTTTTTTTTCAAAAAACATGGGCTATAACCTTTCGTTTTTGTCATTTCGTCATTTTTTTCAAATCTTCAAAAATGATGAAAAACGGCGTGCTATAGTATGCCGTACGATATGGGCTATAGCCCATGGTCCAAAATGATGAGAAACGAGGCTAACTTTTTTTTTCAAAATTTCAAAAAACATGGGCTATAACCCATCGTTTTTGTCATTTCGTCATTTTTTTCAAATCTTCAAAAATGATGAAAAACGGCGCGCTATAGTATGCCGTACGATATGGGCTATAGCCCATGGTCCAAAATGATGAGAAACGAGGCTAACTTTTTTTTTCAAAATTTCAAAAAACATGGGCTATAACCTTTCGTTTTTGTCATTTTGTCATTTTTTTCAAATCTTCAAAAATGATGAAAAACGGCGCGCTATAGTATGCCGTACGATATGGGCTATAGCCCATGGTCCAAAATGATGAGAAACGAGGCTAACTTTTTTTTTCAAAATTTCAAAAAACATGGGCTATAACCCATCGTTTTTGTCATTTCGTCATTTTTTTCAAATCTTCAAAAATGATGAAAAACGGCGCGCTATAGTATGCCGTACGATATGGGCTATAGCCCATGGTCCAAAATGATGAGAAACGAGGCTAAGTTTTTTTTTCAAAATTTCAAAAAACATGGGCTATAACCTTTCGTTTTTGTCATTTCGTCATTTTTTTCAAATCTTCAAAAATGATGAAAAACGGCGCAATATAGTATGCCGTACGATATGGGCTATAGCCCATGGTCCAAAATGATGAGAAACGAGGCTAACTTTTTTTTTCAAAATTTCAAAAAACATGGGCTATAACCTTTCGTTTTTGTCATTTCGTCATTTTTTTCAAATCTTCAAAAATGATGAAAAACGGCGCGCTATAGTATGCCGTACGATATGGGCTATAGCCCATGGTCCAAAATGATGAGAAACGAGGCTAACTATTTTTTTCAAAATTTCAAAAAACATGGGCTATAACCCATCGTTTTTGTCATTTCGTCATTTTTTTCAAATCTTCAAAAATGATGAAAAACGGCGCGCTATAGTATGCCGTACGATATGGGCTATAGCCCATGGTCCAAAATGATGAGAAACGAGGCTAAGTTTTTTTTTCAAAATTTCAAAAAACATGGGCTATAACCTTTCGTTTTTGTCATTTCGTCATTTTTTTCAAATCTTCAAAAATTATGAAAAACGGCGCGCTATAGTATGCCGTACGATATGGGCTATAGCCCATGGTCCAAAATGATGAGAAACGAGGCTAAGTTTTTTTTTCAAAATTTCAAAAAACATGGGCTATAACCTTTCGTTTTTGTCATTTCGTCATTTTTTTCAAATCTTCAAAAATGATGAAAAACGGCGCGCTATAGTATGCCGTACGATATGGGCTATAGCCCATGGTCCAAAATGATGAGAAACGAGGCTAAGTTTTTTTTTCAAAATTTCAAAAAACATGGGCTATAACCTTTCGTTTTTGTCATTTCGTCATTTTTTTCAAATCTTCAAAAATGATGAAAAACGGCGCGCTATAGTATGCCGTACGATATGGGCTATAGCCCATGGTCCAAAATGATGAGAAACGAGGCTAAGTTTTTTTTTCAAAATTTCAAAAAACATGGGCTATAACCTTTCGTTTTTGTCATTTCGTCATTTTTTTCAAATCTTCAAAAATGATGAAAAACGGCGCGCTATAGTATGCCGTACGATATGGGCTATAGCCCATGGTCCAAAATGATGAGAAACGAGGCTAAGTTTTTTTTTCAAAATTTCAAAAAACATGGGCTATAACCTTTCGTTTTTGTCATTTCGTCATTTTTTTCAAATCTTCAAAAATTATGAAAAACGGCGCGCTATAGTATGCCGTACGATATGGGCTATAGCCCATGGTCCAAAATGATGAGAAACGAGGCTAAGTTTTTTTTTCAAAATTTCAAAAAACATGGGCTATAACCTTTCGTTTTTGTCATTTCGTCATTTTTTTCAAATCTTCAAAAATGATGAAAAACGGCGCGCTATAGTATGCCGTACGATATGGGCTATAGCCCATGGTCCAAAATGATGAGAAACGAGGCTAAGTTTTTTTTTCAAAATTTCAAAAAACATGGGCTATAACCTTTCGTTTTTGTCATTTCGTCATTTTTTTCAAATCTTCAAAAATGATGAAAAACGGCGCGCTATAGTATGCCGTACGATATGGGCTATAGCCCATGGTCCAAAATGATGAGAAACGAGGCTAAGTTTTTTTTTCAAAATTTCAAAAAACATGGGCTATAACCTTTCGTTTTTGTCATTTCGTCATTTTTTTCAAATCTTCAAAAATGATGAAAAACGGCGCGCTATAGTATGCCGTACGATATGGGCTATAGCCCATGGTCCAAAATGATGAGAAACGAGGCTAAGTTTTTTTTTCAACATTTCAAAAAACATGGGCTATAACCTTTTGTTTTTGTCATTTCGTCATTTTTTTCAAATCTTCAAAAATGATGAAAAACGGCGCGCTATAGTATGCCGTACGATATGGGCTATAGCCCATGGTCCAAAATGATGAGAAACGAGGCTAACTTTTTTTTTCAAAATTTCAAAAAACATGGGCTATAACCTTTCGTTTTTGTCATTTCGTCATTTTTTTCAAATCTTCAAAAATGATGAAAAACGGCGCGCTATAGTATGCCGTACGATATGGGCTATAGCCCATGGTCCAAAATGATGAGAAACGAGGCTAACTTTTTTTTTCAAAATTTCAAAAAACATGGGCTATAACCCATCGTTTTTGTCATTTCGTCATTTTTTTCAAATCTTCAAAAATGATGAAAAACGGCGCGCTATAGTATGCCGTACGATATGGGCTATAGCCCATGGTCCAAAATGATGAGAAACGAGGCTAACTTTTTTTTTCAAAATTTCAAAAAACATGGGCTATAACCTTTCGTTTTTGTCATTTTGTCATTTTTTTCAAATCTTCAAAAATTATGAAAAACGGCGCGCTATAGTATGCCGTACGATATGGGCTATAGCCCATGGTCCAAAATGATGAGAAACGAGGCTAACTTTTTTTTTCAAAATTTCAAAAAACATGGGCTATAACCCATCGTTTTTGTCATTTCGTCATTTTTTTTCAAATCTTCAAAAATGATGAAAAACGGCGCGCTATAGTATGCCGTACGATATGGGCTATAGCCAATGGTCCAAAATGATGAGAAACGAGGCTAAGTTTTTTTTTCAAAATTTCAAAAAACATGGGCTATAACCTTTCGTTTTTGTCATTTTTTTCAAATCTTCAAAAATGATGAAAAACGGCGCGCTATAGTATGCCGTACGATATGGGCTATAGCCCATGGTCCAAAATGATGAGAAACGAGGCTAACTTTTTTTTTCAAAATTTCAAAAAACATGGGCTATAACCCATCGTTTTTGTCATTTCGTAATTTTTTTCAAATCTTTAAAAATGACGAAAAACGGCGCGCTATAGTATGCCGTACGATATGGGCTATAGCCCATGGTCCAAAATGATGAGAAACGAGGCTAACTTTTTTTTTCAAAATTTCAAAAAACATGGGCTATAACCTTTCGTTTTTGTCATTTCGTCATTTTTTTCAAATCTTCAAAAATGATGAAAAACGGCGCGCTATAGTATGCCGTACGATATGGGCTATAGCCCATGGTCCAAAATGATGAGAAACGAGGCTAACTTTTTTTTTCAAAATTAAAAAAAACATGGGCTATAACCTTTCGTTTTTGTCATTTCGTAATTTTTTCAAATCTTTAAAAATGACGAAAAACGGCGCGCTATAGAATGCCGTACGATATGGGCTATAGCCCATGGTCCAAAATGATGAGAAACGAGGCTAACTTTTTTTTTCAAAATTTCAAAAAACATGGGCTATAACCTTTCGTTTTTGTCATTTTGTCATTTTTTTCAAATCTTCAAAAATGATGAAAAACGGCGCGCTATAGTATGCCGTACGATATGGGCTATAGCCCATGGTCCAAAATGATGAGAAACGAGGCTAACTTTTTTTTTTTTAATTTCAAAAAACATGGGCTATAACCTTTCGTTTTTGTCATTTCGTCATTTTTTTAAAATCTTCAAAAATGATGAAAAACGGCGCGCTATAGTATGCCGTACGATATGGGCTATAGCCCATGGTCCAAAATGATGAGAAACGAGGCTAACTTTTTTTTTCAAAATTTAAAAAAACATGGGCTATAACCTTTCGTTTTTGTCATTTCGTAATTTTTTCAAATCTTTAAAAATGACGAAAAACGGCGCGCTATAGAATGCCGTACGATATGGGCTATAGCCCATGGTCCAAAATGATGAGAAACGAGGCTAACTTTTTTTTTTTTTATTTCAAAAAACATGGGATATAACCTTTCGTTTTTGTCATTTTGTCATTTTTTTCAAATCTTCAAAAATGATGAAAAACGGCGCGCTATAGTATGCCGTACGATATGGGCTATAGCCCATGGTCCAAAATGATGAGAAACGAGGCTAACTTTTTTTTTTTTTTTTTCAAAAAACATGGGCTATAACCTTTCGTTTTTGTCATTTCGTCATTTTTTTCAAATCTTCAAAAATGATGAAAAACGGCGTGCTATAGTATGCCGTACGATATGGGCTATAGCCCATGGTCCAAAATGATGAGAAACGAGGCTAACTTTTTTTTTCAAAATTTCAAAAAACATGGGCTATAACCCATCGTTTTTGTCATTTCGTCATTTTTTTCAAATCTTCAAAAATGATGAAAAACGGCGCGCTATAGTATGCCGTACGATATGGGCTATAGCCCATGGTCCAAAATGATGAGAAACGAGGCTAACTTTTTTTTTCAAAATTTCAAAAAACATGGGCTATAACCTTTCGTTTTTGTCATTTTGTCATTTTTTTCAAATCTTCAAAAATGATGAAAAACGGCGCGCTATAGTATGCCGTACGATATGGGCTATAGCCCATGGTCCAAAATGATGAGAAACGAGGCTAACTTTTTTTTTCAAAATTTCAAAAAACATGGGCTATAACCCATCGTTTTTGTCATTTCGTCATTTTTTTCAAATCTTCAAAAATGATGAAAAACGGCGCGCTATAGTATGCCGTACGATATGGGCTATAGCCCATGGTCCAAAATGATGAGAAACGAGGCTAAGTTTTTTTTTCAAAATTTCAAAAAACATGGGCTATAACCTTTCGTTTTTGTCATTTCGTCATTTTTTTCAAATCTTCAAAAATGATGAAAAACGGCGCAATATAGTATGCCGTACGATATGGGCTATAGCCCATGGTCCAAAATGATGAGAAACGAGGCTAACTTTTTTTTTCAAAATTTCAAAAAACATGGGCTATAACCTTTCGTTTTTGTCATTTCGTCATTTTTTTCAAATCTTCAAAAATGATGAAAAACGGCGCGCTATAGTATGCCGTACGATATGGGCTATAGCCCATGGTCCAAAATGATGAGAAACGAGGCTAACTATTTTTTTCAAAATTTCAAAAAACATGGGCTATAACCCATCGTTTTTGTCATTTCGTCATTTTTTTCAAATCTTCAAAAATGATGAAAAACGGCGCGCTATAGTATGCCGTACGATATGGGCTATAGCCCATGGTCCAAAATGATGAGAAACGAGGCTAACTTTTTTTTTCAAAATTTCAAAAAACATGGGCTATAACCTTTCGTTTTTGTCATTTCGTAATTTTTTCAAATCTTTAAAAATGACGAAAAACGGCGCGCTATAGAATGCCGTACGATATGGGCTATAGCCCATGGTCCAAAATGATGAGAAACGAGGCTAACTTTTTTTTTCAAAATTTCAAAAAACATGGGCTATAACCTTTCGTTTTTGTCATTTTGTCATTTTTTTCAAATCTTCAAAAATGATGAAAAACGGCGCGCTATAGTATGCCGTACGATATGGGCTATAGCCCATGGTCCAAAATGATGAGAAACGAGGCTAACTTTTTTTTTCAAAATTTAAAAAAACATGGGCTATAACCTTTCGTTTTTGTCATTTCGTCATTTTTTTCAAATCTTCAAAAATGATGAAAAACGGCGTGCTATAGTATGCCGTACGATATGGGCTATAGCCCATGGTCCAAAATGATGAGAAACGAGGCTAACTTTTTTTTTCAAAATTTCAAAAAACATGGGCTATAACCCATCGTTTTTGTCATTTCGTAATTTTTTTCAAATCTTCAAAAATGATGAAAAACGGCGCGCTATAGTATGCCGTACGATATGGGCTATAGCCCATGGTCCAAAATGATGAGAAACGAGGCGAACTTTTTTTTTCAAAATTTCAAAAAACATGGGCTATAACCTTTCGTTTTTGTCATTTTGTCATTTTTTTCAAATCTTCAAAAATGATGAAAAACGGCGCGCTATAGTATGCCGTACGATATGGGCTATAGCCCATGGTCCAAAATGATGAGAAACGAGGCTAACTTTTTTTTTCAAAATTTCAAAAAACATGGGCTATAACCCATCGTTTTTGTCATTTCGTCATTTTTTTCAAATCTTCAAAAATGATGAAAAACGGCGCGCTATAGTATGCCGTACGATATGGGCTATAGCCCATGGTCCAAAATGATGAGAAACGAGGCTAAGTTTTTTTTTCAAAATTTCAAAAAACATGGGCTATAACCTTTCGTTTTTGTCATTTCGTCATTTTTTTCAAATCTTCAAAAATGATGAAAAACGGCGCGCTATAGTATGCCGTACGATATGGGCTATAGCCCATGGTCCAAAATGATGAGAAACGAGGCTAACTTTTTTTTTCAAAATTTCAAAAAACATGGGCTATAACCTTTCGTTTTTGTCATTTCGTCATTTTTTTCAAATCTTCAAAAATGATGAAAAACGGCGCGCTATAGTATGCCGTACGATATGGGCTATAGCCCATGGTCCAAAATGATGAGAAACGAGGCTAACTATTTTTTTCAAAATTTCAAAAAACATGGGCTATAACCCATCGTTTTTGTAATTTCGTCATTTTTTTCAAATCTTCAAAAATGATGAAAAACGGCGCGCTATAGTATGCCGTACGATATGGGCTATAGCCCATGGTCCAAAATGATGAGAAACGAGGCTAACTTTTTCTTTCAAAATTTCAAAAAACATGGGCTATAACCCATCGTTTTTGTCATTTCGTAATTTTTTCAAATCTTTAAAAATGATGAAAAACGGCGCGCTATAGTATGCCGTACGATATGGGCTATAGCCCATGGTCCAAAATGATGAGAAACGAGGCTAACTTTTTTTTTCAAAATTTCAAAAAACATGGGCTATAACCCATCGTTTTTGTCATTTCGTAATTTTTTCAAATCTTTAAAAATGACGAAAAACGGCGCGCTATAGAATGCCGTACGATATGGGCTATAGCCCATGGTCCAAAATGATGAGAAACGAGGCTAAGTTTTTTTTTCAAAATTTCAAAAAACATGGGCTATAACCTTTCGTTTTTGTCATTTCGTCATTTTTTTCAAATCTTCAAAAATGATGAAAAACGGCGCGCTATAGTATGCCGTACGATATGGGCTATAGCCCATGGTCCAAAATGATGAGAAACGAGGCTAACTTTTTTTTTCAAAATTTCAAAAAACATGGGCTATAACCTTTCGTTTTTGTCATTTTGTCATTTTTTTCAAATCTTCAAAAATGATGAAAAACGGCGCGCTATAGTATGCCGTACGATATGGGCTATAGCCCATGGTCCAAAATGATGAGAAACGAGGCTAACTTTTTTTTTCAAAATTTCAAAAAACATGGGCTATAACCCATCGTTTTTGTCATTTCGTCATTTTTTTCAAATCTTCAAAAATGATGAAAAACGGCGCGCTATAGTATGCCGTACGATATGGGCTATAGCCCATGGTCCAAAATGATGAGAAACGAGGCTAAGTTTTTTTTTCAAAATTTCAAAAAACATGGGCTATAACCTTTCGTTTTTGTCATTTCGTCATTTTTTTCAAATCTTCAAAAATGATGAAAAACGGCGCAATATAGTATGCCGTACGATATGGGCTATAGCCCATGGTCCAAAATGATGAGAAACGAGGCTAACTTTTTTTTTCAAAATTTCAAAAAACATGGGCTATAACCTTTCGTTTTTGTCATTTCGTCATTTTTTTCAAATCTTCAAAAATGATGAAAAACGGCGCGCTATAGTATGCCGTACGATATGGGCTATAGCCCATGGTCCAAAATGATGAGAAACGAGGCTAACTATTTTTTTCAAAATTTCAAAAAACATGGGCTATAACCCATCGTTTTTGTCATTTCGTCATTTTTTTCAAATCTTCAAAAATGATGAAAAACGGCGCGCTATAGTATGCCGTACGATATGGGCTATAGCCCATGGTCCAAAATGATGAGAAACGAGGCTAACTTTTTTTTTCAAAATTTCAAAAAACATGGGCTATAACCTTTCGTTTTTGTCATTTCGTAATTTTTTCAAATCTTTAAAAATGACGAAAAACGGCGCGCTATAGAATGCCGTACGATATGGGCTATAGCCCATGGTCCAAAATGATGAGAAACGAGGCTAACTTTTTTTTTCAAAATTTCAAAAAACATGGGCTATAACCTTTCGTTTTTGTCATTTTGTCATTTTTTTCAAATCTTCAAAAATGATGAAAAACGGCGCGCTATAGTATGCCGTACGATATGGGCTATAGCCCATGGTCCAAAATGATGAGAAACGAGGCTAACTTTTTTTTTCAAAATTTAAAAAAACATGGGCTATAACCTTTCGTTTTTGTCATTTCGTCATTTTTTTCAAATCTTCAAAAATGATGAAAAACGGCGTGCTATAGTATGCCGTACGATATGGGCTATAGCCCATGGTCCAAAATGATGAGAAACGAGGCTAACTTTTTTTTTCAAAATTTCAAAAAACATGGGCTATAACCCATCGTTTTTGTCATTTCGTAATTTTTTTCAAATCTTCAAAAATGATGAAAAACGGCGCGCTATAGTATGCCGTACGATATGGGCTATAGCCCATGGTCCAAAATGATGAGAAACGAGGCGAACTTTTTTTTTCAAAATTTCAAAAAACATGGGCTATAACCTTTCGTTTTTGTCATTTTGTCATTTTTTTCAAATCTTCAAAAATGATGAAAAACGGCGCGCTATAGTATGCCGTACGATATGGGCTATAGCCCATGGTCCAAAATGATGAGAAACGAGGCTAACTTTTTTTTTCAAAATTTCAAAAAACATGGGCTATAACCCATCGTTTTTGTCATTTCGTCATTTTTTTCAAATCTTCAAAAATGATGAAAAACGGCGCGCTATAGTATGCCGTACGATATGGGCTATAGCCCATGGTCCAAAATGATGAGAAACGAGGCTAAGTTTTTTTTTCAAAATTTCAAAAAACATGGGCTATAACCTTTCGTTTTTGTCATTTCGTCATTTTTTTCAAATCTTCAAAAATGATGAAAAACGGCGCGCTATAGTATGCCGTACGATATGGGCTATAGCCCATGGTCCAAAATGATGAGAAACGAGGCTAACTTTTTTTTTCAAAATTTCAAAAAACATGGGCTATAACCTTTCGTTTTTGTCATTTCGTCATTTTTTTCAAATCTTCAAAAATGATGAAAAACGGCGCGCTATAGTATGCCGTACGATATGGGCTATAGCCCATGGTCCAAAATGATGAGAAACGAGGCTAACTATTTTTTTCAAAATTTCAAAAAACATGGGCTATAACCCATCGTTTTTGTCATTTCGTCATTTTTTTCAAATCTTCAAAAATGATGAAAAACGGCGCGCTATAGTATGCCGTACGATATGGGCTATAGCCCATGGTCCAAAATGATGAGAAACGAGGCTAACTTTTTCTTTCAAAATTTCAAAAAACATGGGCTATAACCCATCGTTTTTGTCATTTCGTAATTTTTTCAAATCTTTAAAAATGATGAAAAACGGCGCGCTATAGTATGCCGTACGATATGGGCTATAGCCCATGGTCCAAAATGATGAGAAACGAGGCTAACTTTTTTTTTCAAAATTTCAAAAAACATGGGCTATAACCCATCGTTTTTGTCATTTCGTAATTTTTTCAAATCTTTAAAAATGACGAAAAACGGCGCGCTATAGAATGCCGTACGATATGGGCTATAGCCCATGGTCCAAAATGATGAGAAACGAGGCTAAGTTTTTTTTTTTTAATTTCAAAAAACATGGGCTATAACCTTTCGTTTTTGTCATTTCGTCATTTTTTTCAAATCTTCAAAAATGATGAAAAACGGCGCGCTATAGTATGCCGTACGATATGGGCTATAGCCCATGGTCCAAAATGATGAGAAACGAGGCTAACTATTTTTTTCAAAATTTCAAAAAACATGGGCTATAACCCATCGTTTTTGTCATTTCGTCATTTTTTTCAAATCTTCAAAAATGATGAAAAACGGCGCGCTATAGTATGCCGTACGATATGGGCTATAGCCCATGGTCCAAAATGATGAGAAACGAGGCTAACTTTTTCTTTCAAAATTTCAAAAAACATGGGCTATAACCTTTCGTTTTTGTCATTTCGTCATTTTTTTCAAATCTTCAAAAATGATGAAAAACGGCGCGCTATAGTATGCCGTACGATATGGGCTATAGCCCATGGTCCAAAATGATGAGAAACGAGGCTAACTTTTTTTTCCAAAATTTCAAAAAACATGGGCTATAACCCATCGTTTTTGTCATTTCGTCATTTTTTTCAAATCTTCAAAAATGATGAAAAACGGCGCGCTATAGTATGCCGTACGATATGGGCTATAGCCCATGGTCCAAAATGATGAGAAACGAGGCTAACTTTTTTTTTCAAAATTTCAAAAAACATGGGCTATAACCTTTCGTTTTTGTCATTTTGTCATTTTTTTCAAATCTTCAAAAATGATGAAAAACGGCGCGCTATAGTATGCCGTACGATATGGGCTATAGCCCATGGTCCAAAATGATGAGAAACGAGGCTAACTTTTTTTTTCAAAATTTCAAAAAACATGGGCTATAACCCATCGTTTTTGTCATTTCGTCATTTTTTTTCAAATCTTCAAAAATGATGAAAAACGGCGCGCTATAGTATGCCGTACGATATGGGCTATAGCCAATGGTCCAAAATGATGAGAAACGAGGCTAAGTTTTTTTTTCAAAATTTCAAAAAACATGGGCTATAACCTTTCGTTTTTGTCATTTTTTTCAAATCTTCAAAAATGATGAAAAACGGCGCGCTATAGTATGCCGTACGATATGGGCTATAGCCCATGGTCCAAAATGATGAGAAACGAGGCTAACTTTTTTTTTCAAAATTTCAAAAAACATGGGCTATAACCCATCGTTTTTGTCATTTCGTAATTTTTTTCAAATCTTTAAAAATGACGAAAAACGGCGCGCTATAGTATGCCGTACGATATGGGCTATAGCCCATGGTCCAAAATGATGAGAAACGAGGCTAACTTTTTTTTTCAAAATTAAAAAAAACATGGGCTATAACCTTTCGTTTTTGTCATTTCGTAATTTTTTCAAATCTTTAAAAATGACGAAAAACGGCGCGCTATAGAATGCCGTACGATATGGGCTATAGCCCATGGTCCAAAATGATGAGAAACGAGGCTAACTTTTTTTTTCAAAATTTCAAAAAACATGGGCTATAACCTTTCGTTTTTGTCATTTTGTCATTTTTTTCAAATCTTCAAAAATGATGAAAAACGGCGCGCTATAGTATGCCGTACGATATGGGCTATAGCCCATGGTCCAAAATGATGAGAAACGAGGCTAACTTTTTTTTTTTAATTTCAAAAAACATGGGCTATAACCTTTCGTTTTTGTCATTTCGTCATTTTTTTAAAATCTTCAAAAATGATGAAAAACGGCGCGCTATAGTATGCCGTACGATATGGGCTATAGCCCATGGTCCAAAATGATGAGAAACGAGGCTAACTTTTTTTTTCAAAATTTAAAAAAACATGGGCTATAACCTTTCGTTTTTGTCATTTCGTAATTTTTTCAAATCTTTAAAAATGACGAAAAACGGCGCGCTATAGAATGCCGTACGATATGGGCTATAGCCCATGGTCCAAAATGATGAGAAACGAGGCTAACTTTTTTTTTTTTTATTTCAAAAAACATGGGCTATAACCTTTCGTTTTTGTCATTTTGTCATTTTTTTCAAATCTTCAAAAATGATGAAAAACGGCGCGCTATAGTATGCCGTACGATATGGGCTATAGCCCATGGTCCAAAATGATGAGAAACGAGGCTAACTTTTTTTTTCAAAATTTCAAAAAACATGGGCTATAACCCATCGTTTTTGTCATTTCGTCATTTTTTTCAAATCTTCAAAAATGATGAAAAACGGCGCGCTATAGTATGCCGTACGATATGGGCTATAGCCCATGGTCCAAAATGATGAGAAACGAGGCTAACTTTTTTTTTCAAAATTTCAAAAAACATGGGCTATAACCTTTCGTTTTTGTCATTTTGTCATTTTTTTCAAATCTTCAAAAATGATGAAAAACGGCGCGCTATAGTATGCCGTACGATATGGGCTATAGCCCATGGTCCAAAATGATGAGAAACGAGGCTAACTTTTTTTTTCAAAATTTCAAAAAACATGGGCTATAACCCATCGTTTTTGTCATTTCGTCATTTTTTTCAAATCTTCAAAAATGATGAAAAACGGCGCGCTATAGTATGCCGTACGATATGGGCTATAGCCCATGGTCCAAAATGATGAGAAACGAGGCTAAGTTTTTTTTTCAAAATTTCAAAAAACATGGGCTATAACCTTTCGTTTTTGTCATTTCGTCATTTTTTTCAAATCTTCAAAAATGATGAAAAACGGCGCAATATAGTATGCCGTACGATATGGGCTATAGCCCATGGTCCAAAATGATGAGAAACGAGGCTAACTTTTTTTTTCAAAATTTCAAAAAACATGGGCTATAACCTTTCGTTTTTGTCATTTCGTCATTTTTTTCAAATCTTCAAAAATGATGAAAAACGGCGCGCTATAGTATGCCGTACGATATGGGCTATAGCCCATGGTCCAAAATGATGAGAAACGAGGCTAACTATTTTTTTCAAAATTTCAAAAAACATGGGCTATAACCCATCGTTTTTGTCATTTCGTCATTTTTTTCAAATCTTCAAAAATGATGAAAAACGGCGCGCTATAGTATGCCGTACGATATGGGCTATAGCCCATGGTCCAAAATGATGAGAAACGAGGCTAACTTTTTTTTTCAAAATTTCAAAAAACATGGGCTATAACCTTTCGTTTTTGTCATTTCGTAATTTTTTCAAATCTTTAAAAATGACGAAAAACGGCGCGCTATAGAATGCCGTACGATATGGGCTATAGCCCATGGTCCAAAATGATGAGAAACGAGGCTAACTTTTTTTTTCAAAATTTCAAAAAACATGGGCTATAACCCATCGTTTTTGTCATTTCGTCATTTTTTTCAAATCTTCAAAAATGATGAAAAACGGCGCGCTATAGTATGCCGTACGATATGGGCTATAGCCCATGGTCCAAAATGATGAGAAACGAGGCTAACTTTTTTTTTCAAAATTTCAAAAAACATGGGCTATAACCTTTCGTTTTTGTCATTTTGTCATTTTTTTCAAATCTTCAAAAATGATGAAAAACGGCGCGCTATAGTATGCCGTACGATATGGGCTATAGCCCATGGTCCAAAATGATGAGAAACGAGGCTAACTTTTTTTTTCAAAATTTCAAAAAACATGGGCTATAACCCATCGTTTTTGTCATTTCGTCATTTTTTTCAAATCTTCAAAAATGATGAAAAACGGCGCGCTATAGTATGCCGTACGATATGGGCTATAGCCCATGGTCCAAAATGATGAGAAACGAGGCTAAGTTTTTTTTTCAAAATTTCAAAAAACATGGGCTATAACCTTTCGTTTTTGTCATTTCGTCATTTTTTTCAAATCTTCAAAAATGATGAAAAACGGCGCAATATAGTATGCCGTACGATATGGGCTATAGCCCATGGTCCAAAATGATGAGAAACGAGGCTAACTTTTTTTTTCAAAATTTCAAAAAACATGGGCTATAACCTTTCGTTTTTGTCATTTCGTCATTTTTTTCAAATCTTCAAAAATGATGAAAAACGGCGCGCTATAGTATGCCGTACGATATGGGCTATAGCCCATGGTCCAAAATGATGAGAAACGAGGCTAACTATTTTTTTCAAAATTTCAAAAAACATGGGCTATAACCCATCGTTTTTGTCATTTCGTCATTTTTTTCAAATCTTCAAAAATGATGAAAAACGGCGCGCTATAGTATGCCGTACGATATGGGCTATAGCCCATGGTCCAAAATGATGAGAAACGAGGCTAACTTTTTTTTTCAAAATTTCAAAAAACATGGGCTATAACCTTTCGTTTTTGTCATTTCGTAATTTTTTCAAATCTTTAAAAATGACGAAAAACGGCGCGCTATAGAATGCCGTACGATATGGGCTATAGCCCATGGTCCAAAATGATGAGAAACGAGGCTAACTTTTTTTTTCAAAATTTCAAAAAACATGGGCTATAACCCATCGTTTTTGTCATTTCGTCATTTTTTTCAAATCTTCAAAAATGATGAAAAACGGCGCGCTATAGTATGCCGTACGATATGGGCTATAGCCCATGGTCCAAAATGATGAGAAACGAGGCTAACTTTTTTTTTCAAAATTTCAAAAAACATGGGCTATAACCTTTCGTTTTTGTCATTTTGTCATTTTTTTCAAATCTTCAAAAATGATGAAAAACGGCGCGCTATAGTATGCCGTACGATATGGGCTATAGCCCATGGTCCAAAATGATGAGAAACGAGGCTAACTTTTTTTTTCAAAATTTCAAAAAACATGGGCTATAACCCATCGTTTTTGTCATTTCGTCATTTTTTTCAAATCTTCAAAAATGATGAAAAACGGCGCGCTATAGTATGCCGTACGATATGGGCTATAGCCCATGGTCCAAAATGATGAGAAACGAGGCTAAGTTTTTTTTTCAAAATTTCAAAAAACATGGGCTATAACCTTTCGTTTTTGTCATTTCGTCATTTTTTTCAAATCTTCAAAAATGATGAAAAACGGCGCAATATAGTATGCCGTACGATATGGGCTATAGCCCATGGTCCAAAATGATGAGAAACGAGGCTAACTTTTTTTTTCAAAATTTCAAAAAACATGGGCTATAACCTTTCGTTTTTGTCATTTCGTCATTTTTTTCAAATCTTCAAAAATGATGAAAAACGGCGCGCTATAGTATGCCGTACGATATGGGCTATAGCCCATGGTCCAAAATGATGAGAAACGAGGCTAACTATTTTTTTCAAAATTTCAAAAAACATGGGCTATAACCCATCGTTTTTGTCATTTCGTCATTTTTTTCAAATCTTCAAAAATGATGAAAAACGGCGCGCTATAGTATGCCGTACGATATGGGCTATAGCCCATGGTCCAAAATGATGAGAAACGAGGCTAAGTTTTTTTTTCAAAATTTCAAAAAACATGGGCTATAACCTTTCGTTTTTGTCATTTCGTCATTTTTTTCAAATCTTCAAAAATGATGAAAAACGGCGCAATATAGTATGCCGTACGATATGGGCTATAGCCCATGGTCCAAAATGATGAGAAACGAGGCTAACTTTTTTTTTCAAAATTTCAAAAAACATGGGCTATAACCTTTCGTTTTTGTCATTTCGTCATTTTTTTCAAATCTTCAAAAATGATGAAAAACGGCGCGCTATAGTATGCCGTACGATATGGGCTATAGCCCATGGTCCAAAATGATGAGAAACGAGGCTAACTATTTTTTTCAAAATTTCAAAAAACATGGGCTATAACCCATCGTTTTTGTCATTTCGTCATTTTTTTCAAATCTTCAAAAATGATGAAAAACGGCGCGCTATAGTATGCCGTACGATATGGGCTATAGCCCATGGTCCAAAATGATGAGAAACGAGGCTAACTTTTTTTTTCAAAATTTCAAAAAACATGGGCTATAACCTTTCGTTTTTGTCATTTCGTAATTTTTTCAAATCTTTAAAAATGACGAAAAACGGCGCGCTATAGAATGCCGTACGATATGGGCTATAGCCCATGGTCCAAAATGATGAGAAACGAGGCTAACTTTTTTTTTCAAAATTTCAAAAAACATGGGCTATAACCTTTCGTTTTTGTCATTTTGTCATTTTTTTCAAATCTTCAAAAATGATGAAAAACGGCGCGCTATAGTATGCCGTACGATATGGGCTATAGCCCATGGTCCAAAATGATGAGAAACGAGGCTAACTTTTTTTTTCAAAATTTAAAAAAACATGGGCTATAACCTTTCGTTTTTGTCATTTCGTCATTTTTTTCAAATCTTCAAAAATGATGAAAAACGGCGTGCTATAGTATGCCGTACGATATGGGCTATAGCCCATGGTCCAAAATGATGAGAAACGAGGCTAACTTTTTTTTTCAAAATTTCAAAAAACATGGGCTATAACCCATCGTTTTTGTCATTTCGTAATTTTTTTCAAATCTTCAAAAATGATGAAAAACGGCGCGCTATAGTATGCCGTACGATATGGGCTATAGCCCATGGTCCAAAATGATGAGAAACGAGGCGAACTTTTTTTTTCAAAATTTCAAAAAACATGGGCTATAACCTTTCGTTTTTGTCATTTTGTCATTTTTTTCAAATCTTCAAAAATGATGAAAAACGGCGCGCTATAGTATGCCGTACGATATGGGCTATAGCCCATGGTCCAAAATGATGAGAAACGAGGCTAACTTTTTTTTTCAAAATTTCAAAAAACATGGGCTATAACCCATCGTTTTTGTCATTTCGTCATTTTTTTCAAATCTTCAAAAATGATGAAAAACGGCGCGCTATAGTATGCCGTACGATATGGGCTATAGCCCATGGTCCAAAATGATGAGAAACGAGGCTAAGTTTTTTTTTCAAAATTTCAAAAAACATGGGCTATAACCTTTCGTTTTTGTCATTTCGTCATTTTTTTCAAATCTTCAAAAATGATGAAAAACGGCGCGCTATAGTATGCCGTACGATATGGGCTATAGCCCATGGTCCAAAATGATGAGAAACGAGGCTAACTTTTTTTTTCAAAATTTCAAAAAACATGGGCTATAACCTTTCGTTTTTGTCATTTCGTCATTTTTTTCAAATCTTCAAAAATGATGAAAAACGGCGCGCTATAGTATGCCGTACGATATGGGCTATAGCCCATGGTCCAAAATGATGAGAAACGAGGCTAACTATTTTTTTCAAAATTTCAAAAAACATGGGCTATAACCCATCGTTTTTGTCATTTCGTCATTTTTTTCAAATCTTCAAAAATGATGAAAAACGGCGCGCTATAGTATGCCGTACGATATGGGCTATAGCCCATGGTCCAAAATGATGAGAAACGAGGCTAACTTTTTCTTTCAAAATTTCAAAAAACATGGGCTATAACCCATCGTTTTTGTCATTTCGTAATTTTTTCAAATCTTTAAAAATGATGAAAAACGGCGCGCTATAGTATGCCGTACGATATGGGCTATAGCCCATGGTCCAAAATGATGAGAAACGAGGCTAACTTTTTTTTTCAAAATTTCAAAAAACATGGGCTATAACCCATCGTTTTTGTCATTTCGTAATTTTTTCAAATCTTTAAAAATGACGAAAAACGGCGCGCTATAGAATGCCGTACGATATGGGCTATAGCCCATGGTCCAAAATGATGAGAAACGAGGCTAAGTTTTTTTTTCAAAATTTCAAAAAACATGGGCTATAACCTTTCGTTTTTGTCATTTTGTCATTTTTTTCAAATCTTCAAAAATGATGAAAAACGGCGCGCTATAGTATGCCGTACGATATGGGCTATAGCCCATGGTCCAAAATGATGAGAAACGAGGCTAACTTTTTTTTTCAAAATTTCAAAAAACATGGGCTATAACCCATCGTTTTTGTCATTTCGTCATTTTTTTCAAATCTTCAAAAATGATGAAAAACGGCGCGCTATAGTATGCCGTACGATATGGGCTATAGCCCATGGTCCAAAATGATGAGAAACGAGGCTAAGTTTTTTTTTCAAAATTTCAAAAAACATGGGCTATAACCTTTCGTTTTTGTCATTTCGTCATTTTTTTCAAATCTTCAAAAATGATGAAAAACGGCGCAATATAGTATGCCGTACGATATGGGCTATAGCCCATGGTCCAAAATGATGAGAAACGAGGCTAACTTTTTTTTTTCAAAATTTCAAAAAACATGGGCTATAACCTTTCGTTTTTGTCATTTCGTCATTTTTTTCAAATCTTCAAAAATGATGAAAAACGGCGCGCTATAGTATGCCGTACGATATGGGCTATAGCCCATGGTCCAAAATGATGAGAAACGAGGCTAACTATTTTTTTCAAAATTTCAAAAAACATGGGCTATAACCCATCGTTTTTGTCATTTCGTCATTTTTTTCAAATCTTCAAAAATGATGAAAAACGGCGCGCTATAGTATGCCGTACGATATGGGCTATAGCCCATGGTCCAAAATGATGAGAAACGAGGCTAACTTTTTTTTTCAAAATTTCAAAAAACATGGGCTATAACCTTTCGTTTTTGTCATTTCGTAATTTTTTCAAATCTTTAAAAATGACGAAAAACGGCGCGCTATAGAATGCCGTACGATATGGGCTATAGCCCATGGTCCAAAATGATGAGAAACGAGGCTAACTTTTTTTTTCAAAATTTCAAAAAACATGGGCTATAACCTTTCGTTTTTGTCATTTTGTCATTTTTTTCAAATCTTCAAAAATGATGAAAAACGGCGCGCTATAGTATGCCGTACGATATGGGCTAAAGCCCATGGTCCAAAATGATGAGAAACGAGGCTAACTTTTTTTTTCAAAATTTAAAAAAACATGGGCTATAACCTTTCGTTTTTGTCATTTCGTCATTTTTTTCAAATCTTCAAAAATGATGAAAAACGGCGTGCTATAGTATGCCGTACGATATGGGCTATAGCCCATGGTCCAAAATGATGAGAAACGAGGCTAACTTTTTTTTTCAAAATTTCAAAAAACATGGGCTATAACCCATCGTTTTTGTCATTTCGTAATTTTTTTCAAATCTTCAAAAATGATGAAAAACGGCGCGCTATAGTATGCCGTACGATATGGGCTATAGCCCATGGTCCAAAATGATGAGAAACGAGGCGAACTTTTTTTTTCAAAATTTCAAAAAACATGGGCTATAACCTTTCGTTTTTGTCATTTTGTCATTTTTTTCAAATCTTCAAAAATGATGAAAAACGGCGCGCTATAGTATGCCGTACGATATGGGCTATAGCCCATGGTCCAAAATGATGAGAAACGAGGCTAACTTTTTTTTTCAAAATTTCAAAAAACATGGGCTATAACCCATCGTTTTTGTCATTTCGTCATTTTTTTCAAATCTTCAAAAATGATGAAAAACGGCGCGCTATAGTATGCCGTACGATATGGGCTATAGCCCATGGTCCAAAATGATGAGAAACGAGGCTAAGTTTTTTTTTCAAAATTTCAAAAAACATGGGCTATAACCTTTCGTTTTTGTCATTTCGTCATTTTTTTCAAATCTTCAAAAATGATGAAAAACGGCGCGCTATAGTATGCCGTACGATATGGGCTATAGCCCATGGTCCAAAATGATGAGAAACGAGGCTAACTTTTTTTTTCAAAATTTCAAAAAACATGGGCTATAACCTTTCGTTTTTGTCATTTCGTCATTTTTTTCAAATCTTCAAAAATGATGAAAAACGGCGCGCTATAGTATGCCGTACGATATGGGCTATAGCCCATGGTCCAAAATGATGAGAAACGAGGCTAACTATTTTTTTCAAAATTTCAAAAAACATGGGCTATAACCCATCGTTTTTGTCATTTCGTCATTTTTTTCAAATCTTCAAAAATGATGAAAAACGGCGCGCTATAGTATGCCGTACGATATGGGCTATAGCCCATGGTCCAAAATGATGAGAAACGAGGCTAACTTTTTCTTTCAAAATTTCAAAAAACATGGGCTATAACCCATCGTTTTTGTCATTTCGTAATTTTTTCAAATCTTTAAAAATGATGAAAAACGGCGCGCTATAGTATGCCGTACGATATGGGCTATAGCCCATGGTCCAAAATGATGAGAAACGAGGCTAACTTTTTTTTTCAAAATTTCAAAAAACATGGGCTATAACCCATCGTTTTTGTCATTTCGTAATTTTTTCAAATCTTTAAAAATGACGAAAAACGGCGCGCTATAGAATGCCGTACGATATGGGCTATAGCCCATGGTCCAAAATGATGAGAAACGAGGCTAAGTTTTTTTTTTTAAATTTCAAAAAACATGGGCTATAACCTTTCGTTTTTGTCATTTCGTCATTTTTTTCAAATCTTCAAAAATGATGAAAAACGGCGCGCTATAGTATGCCGTACGATATGGGCTATAGCCCATGGTCCAAAATGATGAGAAACGAGGCTAACTATTTTTTTCAAAATTTCAAAAAACATGGGCTATAACCCATCGTTTTTGTCATTTCGTCATTTTTTTCAAATCTTCAAAAATGATGAAAAACGGCGCGCTATAGTATGCCGTACGATATGGGCTATAGCCCATGGTCCAAAATGATGAGAAACGAGGCTAACTTTTTCTTTCAAAATTTCAAAAAACATGGGCTATAACCCATTGTTTTTGTCATTTCGTAATTTTTTCAAATCTTTAAAAATGATGAAAAACGGCGCGCTATAGTATGCCGTACGATATGGGCTATAGCCCATGGTCCAAAATGATGAGAAACGAGGCTAACTTTTTTTTTCAAAATTTCAAAAAACATGGGCTATAACCCATCGTTTTTGTCATTTCGTAATTTTTTCAAATCTTTAAAAATGACGAAAAACGGCGCGCTATAGAATGCCGTACGATATGGGCTATAGCCCATGGTCCAAAATGATGAGAAACGAGGCTAAGTTTTTTTTTCAAAATTTCAAAAAACATGGGCTATAACCTTTCGTTTTTGTCATTTCGTCATTTTTTTTCAAATCTTCAAAAATGATGAAAAACGGCGCGCTATAGTATGCCATACGATATGGGCTATAGCCCATGGTCCAAAATGATGAGAAACGAGGCTAACTGTTTTTTTTTTTAATTTAAAAAAACATGGGCTATAACCTTTCGTTTTTGTCATTTCGTCATTTTTTTCAAATCTTCAAAAATGATGAAAAACGGCGTGCTATAGTATGCCGTACGATATGGGCTATAGCCCATGGTCCAAAATGATGAGAAACGAGGCTAACTTTTTTTTTCAAAATTTCAAAAAACATGGGCTATAACCCATCGTTTTTGTCATTTCGTCATTTTTTTCAAATCTTCAAAAATGATGAAAAACGGCGCGCTATAGTATGCCGTACGATATGGGCTATAGCCCATGGTCCAAAATGATGAGAAACGAGGCTAACTTTTTTTTTCAAAATTTCAAAAAACATGGGCTATAACCTTTCGTTTTTGTCATTTTGTCAATTTTTTCAAATCTTCAAAAATGATGAAAAACGGCGCGCTATAGTATGCCGTACGATATGGGCTATAGCCCATGGTCCAAAATGATGAGAAACGAGGCTAACTTTTTTTTTCAAAATTTCAAAAAACATGGGCTATAACCCATCGTTTTTGTCATTTCGTCATTTTTTTCAAATCTTCAAAAATGATGAAAAACGGCGCGCTATAGTATGCCGTACGATATGGGCTATAGCCCATGGTCCAAAATGATGAGAAACGAGGCTAAGTTTTTTTTTCAAAATTTCAAAAAACATGGGCTATAACCTTTCGTTTTTGTCATTTCGTCATTTTTTTCAAATCTTCAAAAATGATGAAAAACGGCGCAATATAGTATGCCGTACGATATTGGCTATAGCCCATGGTCCAAAATGATGAGAAACGAGGCTAACTTTTTTTTTTAAATTTCAAAAAACATGGGCTATAACCCATCGTTTTTGTCATTTCGTCATTTTTTTCAAATCTTCAAAAATGATGAAAAACGGCGCGCTATAGTATGCCGTACGATATGGGCTATAGCCCATGGTCCAAAATGATGAGAAACGAGGCTAACTTTTTTTTTCAAAATTTCAAAAAACATGGGCTATAACCTTTCGTTTTTGTCATTTCGTAATTTTTTCAAATCTTTAAAAATGACGAAAAACGGCGCGCTATAGAATGCCGTACGATATGGGCTATAGCCCATGGTCCAAAATGATGAGAAACGAGGCTAACTTTTTTTTTCAAAATTTCAAAAAACATGGGCTATAACCCATCGTTTTTGTCATTTCGTCATTTTTTTCAAATCTTCAAAAATGATGAAAAACGGCGCAATATAGTATGCCGTACGATATGGGCTATAGCCCATGGTCCAAAATGATGAGAAACGAGGCTAACTTTTTTTTTCAAAATTTCAAAAAACATGGGCTATAACCTTTCGTTTTTGTCATTTCGTCATTTTTTTCAAATCTTCAAAAATGATGAAAAACGGCGCGCTATAGTATGCCGTACGATATGGGCTATAGCCCATGGTCCAAAATGATGAGAAACGAGGCTAACTATTTTTTTCAAAATTTCAAAAAACATGGGCTATAACCCATCGTTTTTGTCATTTCGTCATTTTTTTCAAATCTTCAAAAATGATGAAAAACGGCGCGCTATAGTATGCCGTACGATATGGGCTATAGCCCATGGTCCAAAATGATGAGAAACGAGGCTAACTTTTTTTTTCAAAATTTCAAAAAACATGGGATATAACCTTTCGTTTTTGTCATTTCGTAATTTTTTCAAATCTTTAAAAATGACGAAAAACGGCGCGCTATAGAATGCCGTACGATATGGGCTATAGCCCATGGTCCAAAATGATGAGAAACGAGGCTAACTTTTTTTTTCAAAATTTAAAAAAACATGGGCTATAACCTTTCGTTTTTGTCATTTTGTCATTTTTTTCAAATCTTCAAAAATGATGAAAAACGGCACGCTATAGTATGCCGTACGATATGGGCTATAGCCCATGGTCCAAAATGATGAGAAACGAGGCTAACTTTTTTTTTCAAAATTTAAAAAAACATGGGCTATAACCTTTCGTTTTTGTCATTTCGTCATTTTTTTCAAATCTTCAAAAATGATGAAAAACGGCGTGCTATAGTATGCCGTACGATATGGGCTATAGCCCATGGTCCAAAATGATGAGAAACGAGGCTAACTTTTTTTTTCAAAATTTCAAAAAACATGGGCTATAACCCATCGTTTTTGTCATTTCGTAATTTTTTTCAAATCTTCAAAAATGATGAAAAACGGCGTGCTATAGTATGCCGTACGATATGGGCTATAGCCCATGGTCCAAAATGATGAGAAACGAGGCTAACTTTTTTTTTCAAAATTTCAAAAAACATGGGCTATAACCCATCGTTTTTGTCATTTCGTCATTTTTTTCAAATCTTCAAAAATGATGAAAAACGGCGCGCTATAGTATGCCGTACGATATGGGCTATAGCCCATGGTCCAAAATGATGAGAAACGAGGCTAACTTTTTTTTTCAAAATTTAAAAAAACATGGGCTATAACCTTTCGTTTTTGTCATTTCGTCATTTTTTTCAAATCTTCAAAAATGATGAAAAACGGCGCGCTATAGTATGCCGTACGATATGGGCTATAGCCCATGGTCCAAAATGATGAGAAACGAGGCTAACTATTTTTTTCAAAATTTCAAAAAACATGGGCTATAACCCATCGTTTTTGTCATTTCGTCATTTTTTTCAAATCTTCAAAAATGATGAAAAACGGCGCGCTATAGTATGCCGTACGATATGGGCTATAGCCCATGGTCCAAAATGATGAGAAACGAGGCTAACTTTTTCTTTCAAAATTTCAAAAAACATGGGCTATAACCCATCGTTTTTGTCATTTCGTAATTTTTTCAAATCTTTAAAAATGATGAAAAACGGCGCGCTATAGTATGCCGTACGATATGGGCTATAGCCCATGGTCCAAAATGATGAGAAACGAGGCTAACTTTTTTTTTCAAAATTTCAAAAAACATGGGCTATAACCTTTCGTTTTTGTCATTTCGTCATTTTTTTCAAATCTTCAAAAATGATGAAAAACGGCGCGCTATAGTATGCCGTACGATATGGGCTATAGCCCATGGTCCAAAATGATGAGAAACGAGGCTAACTATTTTTTTCAAAATTTCAAAAAACATGGGCTATAACCCATCGTTTTTGTCATTTCGTCATTTTTTTCAAATCTTCAAAAATGATGAAAAACGGCGCGCTATAGTATGCCGTACGATATGGGCTATAGCCCATGGTCCAAAATGATGAGAAACGAGGCTAACTTTTTCTTTCAAAATTTCAAAAAACATGGGCTATAACCCATCGTTTTTGTCATTTCGTAATTTTTTCAAATCTTTAAAAATGATGAAAAACGGCGCGCTATAGTATGCCGTACGATATGGGCTATAGCCCATGGTCCAAAATGATGAGAAACGAGGCTAACTTTTTTTTTCAAAATTTCAAAAAACATGGGCTATAACCCATCGTTTTTGTCATTTCGTAATTTTTTTCAAATCTTTAAAAATGATGAAAAACGGCGCGCTATAGTATGCCGTACGATATGGGCTATAGCCCATGGTCCAAAATGATGAGAAACGAGGCTAACTTTTTTTTTCAAAATTTCAAAAAACATGGGCTATAACCTTTCGTTTTTGTCATTTCGTAATTTTTTCAAATCTTTAAAAATGACGAAAAACGGCGCGCTATAGAATGCCGTACGATATGGGCTATAGCCCATGGTCCAAAATGATGAGAAACGAGGCTAACTTTTTTTTTCAAAATTTCAAAAAACATGGGCTATAACCTTTCGTTTTTGTCATTTTGTCATTTTTTTCAAATCTTCAAAAATGATGAAAAACGGCGCGCTATAGTATGCCGTACGATATGGGCTATAGCCCATGGTCCAAAATGATGAGAAACGAGGCTAACTTTTTTTTTCAAAATTTAAAAAAACATGGGCTATAACCTTTCGTTTTTGTCATTTCGTCATTTTTTTCAAATCTTCAAAAATGATGAAAAACGGCGTGCTATAGTATGCCGTACGATATGGGCTATAGCCCATGGTCCAAAATGATGAGAAACGAGGCTAACTTTTTTTTTCAAAATTTAAAAAAACATGGGCTATAACCTTTCGTTTTTGTCATTTCGTCATTTTTTTCAAATCTTCAAAAATGATGAAAAACGGCGTGCTATAGTATGCCGTACGATATGGGCTATAGCCCATGGTCCAAAATGATGAGAAACGAGGCTAACTTTTTTTTTCAAAATTTCAAAAAACATGGGCTATAACCCATCGTTTTTGTCATTTCGTCATTTTTTTCAAATCTTCAAAAATGATGAAAAACGGCGCGCTATAGTATGCCGTACGATATGGGCTATAGCCCATGGTCCAAAATGATGAGAAACGAGGCTAACTTTTTTTTTCAAAATTTCAAAAAACATGGGCTATAACCCATCGTTTTTGTCATTTCGTCATTTTTTTCAAATCTTCAAAAATGATGAAAAACGGCGCGCTATAGTATGCCGTACGATATGGGCTATAGCCCATGGTCCAAAATGATGAGAAACGAGGCTAACTTTTTTTTTCAAAATTTCAAAAAACATGGGCTATAACCCATCGTTTTTGTCATTTCGTCATTTTTTTCAAATCTTCAAAAATGATGAAAAACGGCGCGCTATAGTATGCCGTACGATATGGGCTATAGCCCATGGTCCAAAATGATGAGAAACGAGGCTAACTTTTTCTTTCAAAATTTCAAAAAACATGGGCTATAACCCATCGTTTTTGTCATTTCGTAATTTTTTCAAATCTTTAAAAATGATGAAAAACGGCGCGCTATAGTATGCCGTACGATATGGGCTATAGCCCATGGTCCAAAATGATGAGAAACGAGGCTAACTTTTTTTTTCAAAATTTCAAAAAACATGGGCTATAACCCATCGTTTTTGTCATTTCGTAATTTTTTTCAAATCTTTAAAAATGATGAAAAACGGCGCGCTATAGTATGCCGTACGATATGGGCTATAGCCCATGGTCCAAAATGATGAGAAACGAGGCTAACTTTTTCTTTCAAAATTTCAAAAAACATGGGCTATAACCCATCGTTTTTGTCATTTCGTAATTTTTTCAAATCTTTAAAAATGATGAAAAACGGCGCGCTATAGTATGCCGTACGATATGGGCTATAGCCCATGGTCCAAAATGATGAGAAACGAGGCTAACTATTTTTTTCAAAATTTCAAAAAACATGGGCTATAACCCATCGTTTTTGTCATTTCGTCATTTTTTTCAAATCTTCAAAAATGATGAAAAACGGCGCGCTATAGTATGCCGTACGATATGGGCTATAGCCCATGGTCCAAAATGATGAGAAACGAGGCTAACTTTTTCTTTCAAAATTTCAAAAAACATGGGCTATAACCCATCTTTTTTGTCATTTCGTAATTTTTTCAAATCTTTAAAAATGATGAAAAACGGCGCGCTATAGTATGCCGTACGATATGGGCTATAGCCCATGGTCCAAAATGATGAGAAACGAGGCTAACTTTTTCTTTCAAAATTTCAAAAAACATGGGCTATAACCCATCTTTTTTGTCATTTCGTAATTTTTTCAAATCTTTAAAAATGATGAAAAACGGCGCGCTATAGTATGCCGTACGATATGGGCTATAGCCCATGGTCCAAAATGATGAGAAACGAGGCTAACTTTTTTTTTCAAAATTTCAAAAAACATGGGCTATAACCCATCGTTTTTGTCATTTCGTAATTTTTTTCAAATCTTTAAAAATGATGAAAAACGGCGCGCTATAGTATGCCGTACGATATGGGCTATAGCCCATGGTCCAAAATGATGAGAAACGAGGCTAACTTTTTTTTTCAAAATTTCAAAAAACATGGGCTATAACCTTTCGTTTTTGTCATTTCGTAATTTTTTCAAATCTTTAAAAATGACGAAAAACGGCGCGCTATAGAATGCCGTACGATATGGGCTATAGCCCATGGTCCAAAATGATGAGAAACGAGGCTAACTTTTTTTTTCAAAATTTCAAAAAACATGGGCTATAACCTTTCGTTTTTGTCATTTTGTCATTTTTTTCAAATCTTAAAAATTTATGAAAAACGGCGCGCTATAGTATGCCGTACGATATGGGCTATAGCCCATGGTCCAAAATGATGAGAAACGAGGCTAACTTTTTTTTTCAAAATTTAAAAAAACATGGGCTATAACCTTTCGTTTTTGTCATTTCGTCATTTTTTTCAAATCTTCAAAAATGATGAAAAACGGCGTGCTATAGTATGCCGTACGATATGGGCTATAGCCCATGGTCCAAAATGATGAGAAACGAGGCTAACTTTTTTTTTCAAAATTTCAAAAAACATGGGCTATAACCCATCGTTTTTGTCATTTCGTCATTTTTTTCAAATCTTAAAAAATGATGAAAAACGGCGCGCTATAGTATGCCGTACGATATGGGCTATAGCCCATGGTCCAAAATGATGAGAAACGAGGCTAACTTTTTTTTTCAAAATTTCAAAAAACATGGGCTATAACCCATCGTTTTTGTCATTTCGTCATTTTTTTCAAATCTTCAAAAATGATGAAAAACGGCGCGCTATAGTATGCCGTACGATATGGGCTATAGCCCATGGTCCAAAATGATGAGAAACGAGGCTAAGTTTTTTTTTCAAAATTTCAAAAAACATGGGCTATAACCTTTCGTTTTTGTCATTTCGTCATTTTTTTCAAATCTTCAAAAATGATGAAAAACGGCGCGCTATAGTATGCCGTACGATATGGGCTATAGCCCATGGTCCAAAATGATGAGAAACGAGGCTAACTTTTTTTTTCAAAATTTCAAAAAACATGGGCTATAACCTTTCGTTTTTGTCATTTCGTCATTTTTTTCAAATCTTCAAAAATGATGAAAAACGGCGCGCTATAGTATGCCGTACGATATGGGCTATAGCCCATGGTCCAAAATGATGAGAAACGAGGCTAACTATTTTTTTCAAAATTTCAAAAAACATGGGCTATAACCCATCGTTTTTGTCATTTCGTCATTTTTTTCAAATCTTCAAAAATGATGAAAAACGGCGCGCTATAGTATGCCGTACGATATGGGCTATAGCCCATGGTCCAAAATGATGAGAAACGAGGCTAACTTTTTCTTTCAAAATTTCAAAAAACATGGGCTATAACCCATCGTTTTTGTCATTTCGTAATTTTTTCAAATCTTTAAAAATGATGAAAAACGGCGCGCTATAGTATGCCGTACGATATGGGCTATAGCCCATGGTCCAAAATGATGAGAAACGAGGCTAACTATTTTTTTCAAAATTTCAAAAAACATGGGCTATAACCCATCGTTTTTGTCATTTCGTAATTTTTTTCAAATCTTTAAAAATGATGAAAAACGGCGCGCTATAGTATGCCGTACGATATGGGCTATAGCCCATGGTCCAAAATGATGAGAAACGAGGCTAAGTTTTTTTTCAAAATTTCAAAAAACATGGGCTATAACCTTTCGTTTTTGTCATTTCGTCATTTTTTTCAAATCTTCAAAAATGATGAAAAACGGCGCGCTATAGTATGCCGTACGATATGGGCTATAGCCCATGGTCCAAAATGATGAGAAACGAGGCTAACTTTTTTTTTCAAAATTTCAAAAAACATGGGCTATAACCTTTCGTTTTTGTCATTTCGTCATTTTTTTCAAATCTTCAAAAATGATGAAAAACGGCGCGCTATAGTATGCCGTACGATATGGGCTATAGCCCATGGTCCAAAATGATGAGAAACGAGGCTAACTATTTTTTTCAAAATTTCAAAAAACATGGGCTATAACCCATCGTTTTTGTCATTTCGTCATTTTTTTCAAATCTTCAAAAATGATGAAAAACGGCGCGCTATAGTATGCCGTACGATATGGGCTATAGCCCATGGTCCAAAATGATGAGAAACGAGGCTAACTTTTTCTTTCAAAATTTCAAAAAACATGGGCTATAACCCATCGTTTTTGTCATTTCGTAATTTTTTCAAATCTTTAAAAATGATGAAAAACGGCGCGCTATAGTATGCCGTACGATATGGGCTATAGCCCATGGTCCAAAATGATGAGAAACGAGGCTAACTTTTTTTTTCAAAATTTCAAAAAACATGGGCTATAACCCATCGTTTTTGTCATTTCGTAATTTTTTTCAAATCTTTAAAAATGATGAAAAACGGCGCGCTATAGTATGCCGTACGATATGGGCTATAGCCCATGGTCCAAAATGATGAGAAACGAGGCTAAGTTTTTTTTTCAAAATTTCAAAAAACATGGGCTATAACCTTTCGTTTTTGTCATTTCGTAATTTTTTCAAATCTTTAAAAATGACGAAAAACGGAGCGCTATAGAATGCCGTACGATATGGGCTATAGCCCATGGTCCAAAATGATGAGAAACGAGGCTAACTTTTTTTTTCAAAATTTCAAAAAACATGGGCTATAACCTTTCGTTTTTGTCATTTCGTCATTTTTTTCAAATCTTCAAAAATGATGAAAAACGGCGCGCTATAGTATGCCGTACGATATGGGCTATAGCCCATGGTCCAAAATGATGAGAAACGAGGCTAACTTTTTTTTTCAAAATTTCAAAAAACATGGGCTATAACCCATCGTTTTTGTCATTTCGTAATTTTTTCAAATCTTTAAAAATGATGAAAAACGGCGCGCTATAGTATGCCGTACGATATGGGCTATAGCCCATGGTCCAAAATGATGAGAAACGAGGCTAACTATTTTTTTCAAAATTTCAAAAAACATGGGCTATAACCCATCGTTTTTGTCATTTCGTCATTTTTTTCAAATCTTCAAAAATGATGAAAAACGGCGCGCTATAGTATGCCGTACGATATGGGCTATAGCCCATGGTCCAAAATGATGAGAAACGAGGCTAACTTTTTCTTTCAAAATTTCAAAAAACATGGGCTATAACCCATCGTTTTTGTCATTTCGTAATTTTTTCAAATCTTTAAAAATGATGAAAAACGGCGCGCTATAGTATGCCGTACGATATGGGCTATAGCCCATGGTCCAAAATGATGAGAAACGAGGCTAACTTTTTTTTTCAAAATTTCAAAAAACATGGGCTATAACCCATCGTTTTTGTCATTTCGTAATTTTTTTCAAATCTTTAAAAATGATGAAAAACGGCGCGCTATAGTATGCCGTACGATATGGGCTATAGCCCATGGTCCAAAATGATGAGAAACGAGGCTAACTTTTTTTTTCAAAATTTCAAAAAACATGGGCTATAACCTTTCGTTTTTGTCATTTCGTAATTTTTTCAAATCTTTAAAAATGACGAAAAACGGCGCGCTATAGAATGCCGTACGATATGGGCTATAGCCCATGGTCCAAAATGATGAGAAACGAGGCTAACTTTTTTTTTCAAAATTTCAAAAAACATGGGCTATAACCTTTCGTTTTTGTCATTTTGTCATTTTTTTCAAATCTTAAAAATTGATGAAAAACGGCGCGCTATAGTATGCCGTACGATATGGGCTATAGCCCATGGTCCAAAATGATGAGAAACGAGGCTAACTTTTTTTTTCAAAATTTAAAAAAACATGGGCTATAACCTTTCGTTTTTGTCATTTCGTCATTTTTTTCAAATCTTCAAAAATGATGAAAAACGGCGTGCTATAGTATGCCGTACGATATGGGCTATAGCCCATGGTCCAAAATGATGAGAAACGAGGCTAACTTTTTTTTTCAAAATTTCAAAAAACATGGGCTATAACCCATCGTTTTTGTCATTTCGTCATTTTTTTCAAATCTTCAAAAATGATGAAAAACGGCGCGCTATAGTATGCCGTACGATATGGGCTATAGCCCATGGTCCAAAATGATGAGAAACGAGGCTAACTTTTTTTTTCAAAATTTCAAAAAACATGGGCTATAACCCATCGTTTTTGTCATTTCGTCATTTTTTTCAAATCTTCAAAAATGATGAAAAACGGCGCGCTATAGTATGCCGTACGATATGGGCTATAGCCCATGGTCCAAAATGATGAGAAACGAGGCTAAGTTTTTTTTTCAAAATTTCAAAAAACATGGGCTATAACCTTTCGTTTTTGTCATTTCGTCATTTTTTTCAAATCTTCAAAAATGATGAAAAACGGCGCGCTATAGTATGCCGTACGATATGGGCTATAGCCCATGGTCCAAAATGATGAGAAACGAGGCTAACTATTTTTTTCAAAATTTCAAAAAACATGGGCTATAACCCATCGTTTTTGTCATTTCGTCATTTTTTTCAAATCTTCAAAAATGATGAAAAACGGCGCGCTATAGTATGCCGTACGATATGGGCTATAGCCCATGGTCCAAAATGATGAGAAACGAGGCTAACTTTTTCTTTCAAAATTTCAAAAAACATGGGCTATAACCCATCGTTTTTGTCATTTCGTAATTTTTTCAAATCTTTAAAAATGATGAAAAACGGCGCGCTATAGTATGCCGTACGATATGGGCTATAGCCCATGGTCCAAAATGATGAGAAACGAGGCTAACTATTTTTTTCAAAATTTCAAAAAACATGGGCTATAACCCATCGTTTTTGTCATTTCGTCATTTTTTTCAAATCTTCAAAAATGATGAAAAACGGCGCGCTATAGTATGCCGTACGATATGGGCTATAGCCCATGGTCCAAAATGATGAGAAACGAGGCTAACTTTTTCTTTCAAAATTTCAAAAAACATGGGCTATAACCCATCGTTTTTGTCATTTCGTAATTTTTTCAAATCTTTAAAAATGATGAAAAACGGCGCGCTATAGTATGCCGTACGATATGGGCTATAGCCCATGGTCCAAAATGATGAGAAACGAGGCTAACTATTTTTTTCAAAATTTCAAAAAACATGGGCTATAACCCATCGTTTTTGTCATTTCGTCATTTTTTTCAAATCTTCAAAAATGATGAAAAACGGCGCGCTATAGTATGCCGTACGATATGGGCTATAGCCCATGGTCCAAAATGATGAGAAACGAGGCTAACTTTTTCTTTCAAAATTTCAAAAAACATGGGCTATAACCCATCGTTTTTGTCATTTCGTAATTTTTTCAAATCTTTAAAAATGATGAAAAACGGCGCGCTATAGTATGCCGTACGATATGGGCTATAGCCCATGGTCCAAAATGATGAGAAACGAGGCTAACTTTTTTTTTCAAAATTTCAAAAAACATGGGCTATAACCCATCGTTTTTGTCATTTCGTAATTTTTTTCAAATCTTTAAAAATGATGAAAAACGGCGCGCTATAGTATGCCGTACGATATGGGCTATAGCCCATGGTCCAAAATGATGAGAAACGAGGCTAACTTTTTTTTTCAAAATTTCAAAAAACATGGGCTATAACCTTTCGTTTTTGTCATTTCGTAATTTTTTCAAATCTTTAAAAATGACGAAAAACGGCGCGCTATAGAATGCCGTACGATATGGGCTATAGCCCATGGTCCAAAATGATGAGAAACGAGGCTAACTTTTTTTTTCAAAATTTCAAAAAACATGGGCTATAACCTTTCGTTTTTGTCATTTTGTCATTTTTTTCAAATCTTAAAAATTGATGAAAAACGGCGCGCTATAGTATGCCGTACGATATGGGCTATAGCCCATGGTCCAAAATGATGAGAAACGAGGCTAACTTTTTTTTTCAAAATTTAAAAAAACATGGGCTATAACCTTTCGTTTTTGTCATTTCGTCATTTTTTTCAAATCTTCAAAAATGATGAAAAACGGCGTGCTATAGTATGCCGTACGATATGGGCTATAGCCCATGGTCCAAAATGATGAGAAACGAGGCTAACTTTTTTTTTCAAAATTTCAAAAAACATGGGCTATAACCCATCGTTTTTGTCATTTCGTCATTTTTTTCAAATCTTAAAAAATGATGAAAAACGGCGCGCTATAGTATGCCGTACGATATGGGCTATAGCCCATGGTCCAAAATGATGAGAAACGAGGCTAACTTTTTTTTTCAAAATTTCAAAAAACATGGGCTATAACCCATCGTTTTTGTCATTTCGTCATTTTTTTCAAATCTTCAAAAATGATGAAAAACGGCGCGCTATAGTATGCCGTACGATATGGGCTATAGCCCATGGTCCAAAATGATGAGAAACGAGGCTAAGTTTTTTTTTCAAAATTTCAAAAAACATGGGCTATAACCTTTCATTTTTGTCATTTCGTCATTTTTTTCAAATCTTCAAAAATGATGAAAAACGGCGCGCTATAGTATGCCGTACGATATGGGCTATAGCCCATGGTCCAAAATGATGAGAAACGAGGCTAACTTTTTTTTTCAAAATTTCAAAAAACATGGGCTATAACCTTTCGTTTTTGTCATTTCGTCATTTTTTTCAAATCTTCAAAAATGATGAAAAACGGCGCGCTATAGTATGCCGTACGATATGGGCTATAGCCCATGGTCCAAAATGATGAGAAACGAGGCTAACTATTTTTTTCAAAATTTCAAAAAACATGGGCTATAACCCATCGTTTTTGTCATTTCGTCATTTTTTTCAAATCTTCAAAAATGATGAAAAACGGCGCGCTATAGTATGCCGTACGATATGGGCTATAGCCCATGGTCCAAAATGATGAGAAACGAGGCTAACTTTTTCTTTCAAAATTTCAAAAAACATGGGCTATAACCCATCGTTTTTGTCATTTCGTAATTTTTTCAAATCTTTAAAAATGATGAAAAACGGCGCGCTATAGTATGCCGTACGATATGGGCTATAGCCCATGGTCCAAAATGATGAGAAACGAGGCTAACTATTTTTTTCAAAATTTCAAAAAACATGGGCTATAACCCATCGTTTTTGTCATTTCGTAATTTTTTTCAAATCTTTAAAAATGATGAAAAACGGCGCGCTATAGTATGCTGTACGATATGGGCTATAGCCCATGGTCCAAAATGATGAGAAACGAGGCTAAGTTTTTTTTTCAAAATTTCAAAAAACATGGGCTATAACCCATCGTTTTTGTCATTTCGTCATTTTTTTCAAATCTTCAAAAATGATGAAAAACGGCGCGCTATAGTATGCCGTACGATATGGGCTATAGCCCATGGTCCAAAATGATGAGAAACGAGGCTAACTTTTTTTTTCAAAATTTCAAAAAACATGGGCTATAACCTTTCGTTTTTGTCATTTCGTAATTTTTTCAAATCTTTAAAAATGACGAAAAACGGCGCGCTATAGATTGCCGTACGATATGGGCTATAGCCCATGGTCCAAAATGATGAGAAACGAGGCTAACTTTTTTTTTCAAAATTTCAAAAAACATGGGCTATAACCTTTCGTTTTTGTCATTTTGTCATTTTTTTCAAATCTTCAAAAATGATGAAAAACGGCGCGCTATAGTATGCCGTACGATATGGGCTATAGCCCATGGTCCAAAATGATGAGAAACGAGGCTAAGTTTTTTTTTCAAAATTTCAAAAAACATGGGCTATAACCTTTCCTTTTTGTCATTTCGTAATTTTTTCAAATCTTTAAAAGTGACGAAAAACGGCGCGCTATAGAATGCCGTACGATATGGGCTATAGCCCATGGTCCAAAATGATGAGAAAAGAGGCTAACTTTTTTTTTCAAAATTTCAAAAAACATGGGCTATAACCTTTCGTTTTTGTCATTTCGTCATTTTTTTCAAATCTTCAAAAATGATGAAAAACGGCGCGCTATAGTATGCCGTACGATATGGGCTATAGCCCATGGTCCAAAATGATGAGAAACGAGGCTAACTTTTTTTTTCAAAATTTAAAAAAACATGGGCTATAACCTTTTGTTTTTGTCATTTCGTAATTTTTTTCAAATCTTCAAAAATGATGAAAAACGGCGTGCTATAGTATGCCGTACGATATGGGCTATAGCCCATGGTCCAAAATGATGAGAAACGAGGCTAACTTTTTTTTTCAAAATTTCAAAAAACATGGGCTATAACCTTTCGTTTTTGTCATTTCGTAATTTTTTCAAATCTTTAAAAATGACGAAAAACGGCGCGCTATAGATTGCCGTACGATATGGGCTATAGCCCATGGTCCAAAATGATGAGAAACGAGGCTAACTTTTTTTTTCAAAATTTCAAAAAACATGGGCTATAACCTTTCGTTTTTGTCATTTTGTCATTTTTTTCAAATCTTCAAAAATGATGAAAAACGGCGCGCTATAGTATGCCGTACGATATGGGCTATAGCCCATGGTCCAAAATGATGAGAAACGAGGCTAAGTTTTTTTTTCAAAATTTCAAAAAACATGGGCTATAACCTTTCGTTTTTGTCATTTCGTAATTTTTTCAAATCTTTAAAAGTGACGAAAAACGGCGCGCTATAGAATGCCGTACGATATGGGCTATAGCCCATGGTCCAAAATGATGAGAAAAGAGGCTAACTTTTTTTTTCAAAATTTCAAAAAACATGGGCTATAACCTTTCGTTTTTGTCATTTCGTCATTTTTTTCAAATCTTCAAAAATGATGAAAAACGGCGCGCTATAGTATGCCGTACGATATGGGCTATAGCCCATGGTCCAAAATGATGAGAAACGAGGCTAACTTTTTTTTTCAAAATTTAAAAAAACATGGGCTATAACCTTTTGTTTTTGTCATTTCGTAATTTTTTTCAAATCTTCAAAAATGATGAAAAACGGCGTGCTATAGTATGCCGTACGATATGGGCTATAGCCCATGGTCCAAAATGATGAGAAACGAGGCTAACTTTTTTTTTCAAAATTTCAAAAAACATGGGCTATAACCCATCGTTTTTGTCATTTCGTAATTTTTTTCAAATCTTCAAAAATGATGAAAAACGGCGCGCTATAGTATGCCGTACGATATGGGCTATAGCCCATGGTCCAAAATGATGAGAAACGAGGCTAACTGTTTTTTTCAAAATTTCAAAAAACATGGGCTATAACCTTTCGTTTTTGTCATTTTGTCATTTTTTTCAAATCTTCAAAAATGATGAAAAACGGCGCGCTATAGTATGCCGTACGATATGGGCTATAGCCCATGGTCCAAAATGATGAGAAACGAGGCTTACTTTTTTTTTCAAAATTTCAAAAAACATGGGCTATAACCCATCGTTTTTGTCATTTCGTCATTTTTTTCAAATCTTCAAAAATGATGAAAAACGGCGCGCTATAGTATGCCGTACGATATGGGCTATAGCCCATGGTCCAAAATGATGAGAAACGAGGCTAAGTTTTTTTTTCAAAATTTCAAAAAACATGGGCTATAACCTTTCGTTTTTGTCATTTCGTCATTTTTTTCAAATCTTCAAAAATGATGAAAAACGGCGCGCTATAGTATGCCGTACGATATGGGCTATAGCCCATGGTCCAAAATGATGAGAAACGAGGCTAACTTTTTTTTTCAAAATTTCAAAAAACATGGGCTATAACCTTTCGTTTTTGTCATTTCGTCATTTTTTTCAAATCTTCAAAAATGATGAAAAACGGCGCGCTATAGTATGCCGTACGATATGGGCTATAGCCCATGGTCCAAAATGATGAGAAACGAGGCTAACTATTTTTTTCAAAATTTCAAAAAACATGGGCTATAACCCATCGTTTTTGTCATTTCGTCATTTTTTTCAAATCTTCAAAAATGATGAAAAACGGCGCGCTATAGTATGCCGTACGATATGGGCTATAGCCCATGGTCCAAAATGATGAGAAACGAGGCTAACTTTTTCTTTCAAAATTTCAAAAAACATGGGCTATAACCCATCGTTTTTGTCATTTCGTAATTTTTTCAAATCTTTAAAAATGATGAAAAACGGCGCGCTATAGTATGCCGTACGATATGGGCTATAGCCCATGGTCCAAAATGATGAGAAACGAGGCTAACTTTTTTTTTCAAAATTTCAAAAAACATGGGCTATAACCCATCGTTTTTGTCATTTCGTAATTTTTTTCAAATCTTTAAAAATGATGAAAAACGGCGCGCTATAGTATGCCGTACGATATGGGCTATAGCCCATGGTCCAAAATGATGAGAAACGAGGCTAAGTTTTTTTTTCAAATTTTCAAAAAACATGGGCTATAACCTTTCGTTTTTGTCATTTCGTCATTTTTTTCAAATCTTCAAAAATGATGAAAAACGGCGCGCTATAGTATGCCGTACGATATGGGCTATAGCCCATGGTCCAAAATGATGAGAAACGAGGCTAACTTTTTTTTTCAAAATTTAAAAAAACATGGGCTATAACCTTTCGTTTTTGTCATTTCGTCATTTTTTTCAAATCTTCAAAAATGATGAAAAACGGCGCGCTATAGTATGCCGTACGATATGGGCTATAGCCCATGGTCCAAAATGATGAGAAACGAGGCTAACTTTTTTTTTCAAAATTTCAAAAAACATGGGCTATAACCTTTCGTTTTTGTCATTTTGTCATTTTTTTCAAATCTTCAAAAATGATGAAAAACGGCGCGCTATAGTATGCCGTACGATATGGGCTATAGCCCATGGTCCAAAATGATGAGAAACGAGGCTAACTTTTTTTTTCAAAATTTCAAAAAACATGGGCTATAACCTTTCGTTTTTGTCATTTTGTCATTTTTTTCAAATCTTCAAAAATGATGAAAAACGGCGCGCTATAGTATGCCGTACGATATGGGCTATAGCCCATGGTCCAAAATGATGAGAAACGAGGCTAACTTTTTTTTTCAAAATTTCAAAAAACATGGGCTATAACCCATCGTTTTTGTCATTTCGTCATTTTTTTCAAATTTTCAAAAATGATGAAAAACGGCGCGCTATAGTATGCCGTACGATATGGGCTATAGCCCATGGTCCAAAATGATGAGAAACGAGGCTAACTTTTTTTTTTCAAAATTTCAAAAAACATGGGCTATAACCTTTCGTTTTTGTCATTTCGTCATTTTTTTCAAATCTTCAAAAATGATGAAAAACGGCGCGCTATAGTATGCCGTACGATATGGGCTATAGCCCATGGTCCAAAATGATGAGAAACGAGGCTAACTTTTTTTTTCAAAATTTCAAAAAACATGGGCTATAACCTTTCGTTTTTGTCATTTCGTCATTTTTTTCAAATCTTCAAAAATGATGAAAAACGGCGCGCTATAGTATGCCGTACGATATGGGCTATAGCCCATGGTCCAAAATGATGAGAAACGAGGCTAACTTTTTTTTTCAAAATTTCAAAAAACATGGGCTATAACCTTTCGTTTTTGTCATTTTGTCATTTTTTTCAAATCTTCAAAAATGATGAAAAACGGCGCGCTATAGTATGCCGTACGATATGGGCTATAGCCCATGGTCCAAAATGATGAGAAACGAGGCTAACTTTTTTTTTCAAAATTTCAAAAAACATGGGCTATAACCTTTCGTTTTTGTCATTTTGTCATTTTTTTCAAATCTTCAAAAATGATGAAAAACGGCGCGCTATAGTATGCCGTACGATATGGGCTATAGCCCATGGTCCAAAATGATGAGAAACGAGGCTAACTTTTTTTTTCAAAATTTCAAAAAACATGGGCTATAACCCATCGTTTTTGTCATTTCGTCATTTTTTTCAAATTTTCAAAAATGATGAAAAACGGCGCGCTATAGTATGCCGTACGATATGGGCTATAGCCCATGGTCCAAAATGATGAGAAACGAGGCTAACTTTTTTTTTTCAAAATTTCAAAAAACATGGGCTATAACCTTTCGTTTTTGTCATTTCGTCATTTTTTTCAAATCTTCAAAAATGATGAAAAACGGCGCGCTATAGTATGCCGTACGATATGGGCTATAGCCCATGGTCCAAAATGATGAGAAACGAGGCTAACTTTTTTTTTCAAAATTTCAAAAAACATGGGCTATAACCTTTCGTTTTTGTCATTTCGTAATTTTTTCAAATCTTTAAAAATGACGAAAAACGGCGCGCTATAGAATGCCGTACGATATGGGTTATAGCCCATGGTCCAAAATGATGAGAAACGAGGCTAACTTTTTTTTTCAAAATTTCAAAAAACATGGGCTATAACCTTTCGTTTTTGTCATTTTGTCATTTTTTTCAAATCTTCAAAAATGATGAAAAACGGCGCGCTATAGTATGCCGTACGATATGGGCTATAGCCCATGGTCCAAAATGATGAGAAACGAGGCTAAGTTTTTTTTTCAAATTTTCAAAAAACATGGGCTATAACCTTTCGTTTTTGTCATTTCGTCATTTTTTTCAAATCTTCAAAAATGATGAAAAACGGCGCGCTATAGTATGCCGTACGATATGGGCTATAGCCCATGGTCCAAAATGATGAGAAACGAGGCTAACTTTTTTTTTCAAAATTTAAAAAAACATGGGCTATAACCTTTCGTTTTTGTCATTTCGTCATTTTTTTCAAATCTTCAAAAATGATGAAAAACGGCGCGCTATAGTATGCCGTACGATATGGGCTATAGCCCATGGTCCAAAATGATGAGAAACGAGGCTAACTTTTTTTTTCAAAATTTCAAAAAACATGGGCTATAACCTTTCGTTTTTGTCATTTTGTCATTTTTTTCAAATCTTCAAAAATGATGAAAAACGGCGCGCTATAGTATGCCGTACGATATGGGCTATAGCCCATGGTCCAAAATGATGAGAAACGAGGCTAACTTTTTTTTTCAAAATTTCAAAAAACATGGGCTATAACCTTTCGTTTTTGTCATTTTGTCATTTTTTTCAAATCTTCAAAAATGATGAAAAACGGCGCGCTATAGTATGCCGTACGATATGGGCTATAGCCCATGGTCCAAAATGATGAGAAACGAGGCTAACTTTTTTTTTCAAAATTTCAAAAAACATGGGCTATAACCCATCGTTTTTGTCATTTCGTCATTTTTTTCAAATTTTCAAAAATGATGAAAAACGGCGCGCTATAGTATGCCGTACGATATGGGCTATAGCCCATGGTCCAAAATGATGAGAAACGAGGCTAACTTTTTTTTTTCAAAATTTCAAAAAACATGGGCTATAACCTTTCGTTTTTGTCATTTCGTCATTTTTTTCAAATCTTCAAAAATGATGAAAAACGGCGCGCTATAGTATGCCGTACGATATGGGCTATAGCCCATGGTCCAAAATGATGAGAAACGAGGCTAACTTTTTTTTTCAAAATTTCAAAAAACATGGGCTATAACCTTTCGTTTTTGTCATTTCGTAATTTTTTCAAATCTTTAAAAATGACGAAAAACGGCGCGCTATAGAATGCCGTACGATATGGGCTATAGCCCATGGTCCAAAATGATGAGAAACGAGGCTAACTTTTTTTTTCAAAATTTCAAAAAACATGGGCTATAACCTTTCGTTTTTGTCATTTTGTCATTTTTTTCAAATCTTCAAAAATGATGAAAAACGGCGCGCTATAGTATGCCGTACGATATGGGCTATAGCCCATGGTCCAAAATGATGAGAAACGAGGCTAACTTTTTTTTTCAAAATTAAAAAAAACATGGGCTATAACCTTTCGTTTTTGTCATTTCGTCATTTTTTTCAAATCTTCAAAAATGATGAAAAACGGCGTGCTATAGTATGCCGTACGATATGGGCTATAGCCCATGGTCCAAAATGATGAGAAACGAGGCTAACTTTTTTTTTTCAAAATTTCAAAAAACATGGGCTATAACCCATCGTTTTTGTCATTTCGTAATTTTTTTTCAAATCTTCAAAAATGATGAAAAACGGCGCGCTATAGTATGCCGTACGATATGGGCTATAGCCCATGGTCCAAAATGATGAGAAACGAGGCTAACTTTTTTTTTCAAAATTTCAAAAAACATGGGCTATAACCTTTCGTTTTTGTCATTTTGTCATTTTTTTCAAATCTTCAAAAATGATGAAAAACGGCGCGCTATAGTATGCCGTACGATATGGGCTATAGCCCATGGTCCAAAATGATGAGAAACGAGGCTAACTTTTTTTTTCAAAATTTCAAAAAACATGGGCTATAACCCATCGTTTTTGTCATTTCGTAATTTTTTCAAATCTTTAAAAATGATGAAAAACGGCGCGCTATAGTATGCCGTACGATATGGGCTATAGCCCATGGTCCAAAATGATGAGAAACGAGGCTAACTATTTTTTTCAAAATTTCAAAAAACATGGGCTATAACCCATCGTTTTTGTCATTTCGTCATTTTTTTCAAATCTTCAAAAATGATGAAAAACGGCGCGCTATAGTATGCCGTACGATATGGGCTATAGCCCATGGTCCAAAATGATGAGAAACGAGGCTAACTTTTTCTTTCAAAATTTCAAAAAACATGGGCTATAACCCATCGTTTTTGTCATTTCGTAATTTTTTCAAATCTTTAAAAATGATGAAAAACGGCGCGCTATAGTATGCCGTACGATATGGGCTATAGCCCATGGTCCAAAATGATGAGAAACGAGGCTAACTTTTTTTTTCAAAATTTCAAAAAACATGGGCTATAACCCATCGTTTTTGTCATTTCGTAATTTTTTTCAAATCTTTAAAAATGATGAAAAACGGCGCGCTATAGTATGCCGTACGATATGGGCTATAGCCCATGGTCCAAAATGATGAGAAACGAGGCTAACTTTTTTTTTCAAAATTTCAAAAAACATGGGCTATAACCTTTCGTTTTTGTCATTTCGTAATTTTTTCAAATCTTTAAAAATGACGAAAAACGGCGCGCTATAGAATGCCGTACGATATGGGCTATAGCCCATGGTCCAAAATGATGAGAAACGAGGCTAACTTTTTTTTTCAAAATTTCAAAAAACATGGGCTATAACCTTTCGTTTTTGTCATTTTGTCATTTTTTTCAAATCTTAAAAATTGATGAAAAACGGCGCGCTATAGTATGCCGTACGATATGGGCTATAGCCCATGGTCCAAAATGATGAGAAACGAGGCTAACTTTTTTTTTCAAAATTAAAAAAAACATGGGCTATAACCTTTCGTTTTTGTCATTTCGTCATTTTTTTCAAATCTTCAAAAATGATGAAAAACGGCGTGCTATAGTATGCCGTACGATATGGGCTATAGCCCATGGTCCAAAATGATGAGAAACGAGGCTAACTTTTTTTTTCAAAATTTCAAAAAACATGGGCTATAACCCATCGTTTTTGTCATTTCGTCATTTTTTTCAAATCTTAAAAAATGATGAAAAACGGCGCGCTATAGTATGCCGTACGATATGGGCTATAGCCCATGGTCCAAAATGATGAGAAACGAGGCTAACTTTTTTTTTCAAAATTTCAAAAAACATGGGCTATAACCCATCGTTTTTGTCATTTCGTCATTTTTTTCAAATCTTCAAAAATGATGAAAAACGGCGCGCTATAGTATGCCGTACGATATGGGCTATAGCCCATGGTCCAAAATGATGAGAAACGAGGCTAAGTTTTTTTTTCAAAATTTCAAAAAACATGGGCTATAACCTTTCGTTTTTGTCATTTCGTCATTTTTTTCAAATCTTCAAAAATGATGAAAAACGGCGCGCTATAGTATGCCGTACGATATGGGCTATAGCCCATGGTCCAAAATGATGAGAAACGAGGCTAACTTTTTTTTTCAAAATTTCAAAAAACATGGGCTATAACCTTTCGTTTTTGTCATTTCGTCATTTTTTTCAAATCTTCAAAAATGATGAAAAACGGCGCGCTATAGTATGCCGTACGATATGGGCTATAGCCCATGGTCCAAAATGATGAGAAACGAGGCTAACTTTTTTTTACAAAATTTCAAAAAACATGGGCTATAACCTTTCGTTTTTGTCATTTCGTCATTTTTTTCAAATCTTCAAAAATGATGAAAAACGGCGCGCTATAGTATGCCGTACGATATGGGCTATAGCCCATGGTCCAAAATGATGAGAAACGAGGCTAACTATTTTTTTCAAAATTTCAAAAAACATGGGCTATAACCCATCGTTTTTGTCATTTCGTCATTTTTTTCAAATCTTCAAAAATGATGAAAAACGGCGCGCTATAGTATGCCGTACGATATGGGCTATAGCCCATGGTCCAAAATGATGAGAAACGAGGCTAACTTTTTCTTTCAAAATTTCAAAAAACATGGGCTATAACCCATCGTTTTTGTCATTTCGTAATTTTTTCAAATCTTTAAAAATGATGAAAAACGGCGCGCTATAGTATGCCGTACGATATGGGCTATAGCCCATGGTCCAAAATGATGAGAAACGAGGCTAACTTTTTTTTTCAAAATTTCAAAAAACATGGGCTATAACCCATCGTTTTTGTCATTTCGTAATTTTTTTCAAATCTTTAAAAATGATGAAAAACGGCGCGCTATAGTATGCCGTACGATATGGGCTATAGCCCATGGTCCAAAATGATGAGAAACGAGGCTAACTTTTTTTTTCAAAATTTCAAAAAACATGGGCTATAACCTTTCGTTTTTGTCATTTCGTCATTTTTTTCAAATCTTCAAAAATGATGAAAAACGGCGCGCTATAGTATGCCGTACGATATGGGCTATAGCCCATGGTCCAAAATGATGAGAAACGAGGCTAACTTTTTTTTTCAAAATTTCAAAAAACATGGGCTATAACCCATCGTTTTTGTCATTTCGTCATTTTTTTCAAATCTTCAAAAATGATGAAAAACGGCGCGCTATAGTATGCCGTACGATATGGGCTATAGCCCATGGTCCAAAATGATGAGAAACGAGGCTAACTTTTTTTTTCAAAATTTCAAAAAACATGGGCTATAACCTTTCGTTTTTGTCATTTTGTCATTTTTTTCAAATCTTCAAAAATGATGAAAAACGGCGCGCTATAGTATGCCGTACGATATGGGCTATAGCCCATGGTCCAAAATGATGAGAAACGAGGCTAACTATTTTTTTCAAAATTTCAAAAAACATGGGCTATAACCCATCGTTTTTGTCATTTCGTCATTTTTTTCAAATCTTCAAAAATGATGAAAAACGGCGCGCTATAGTATGCCGTACGATATGGGCTATAGCCCATGGTCCAAAATGATGAGAAACGAGGCTAACTTTTTCTTTCAAAATTTCAAAAAACATGGGCTATAACCCATCGTTTTTGTCATTTCGTAATTTTTTCAAATCTTTAAAAATGATGAAAAACGGCGCGCTATAGTATGCCGTACGATATGGGCTATAGCCCATGGTCCAAAATGATGAGAAACGAGGCTAACTATTTTTTTCAAAATTTCAAAAAACATGGGCTATAACCCATCGTTTTTGTCATTTCGTCATTTTTTTCAAATCTTCAAAAATGATGAAAAACGGCGCGCTATAGTATGCCGTACGATATGGGCTATAGCCCATGGTCCAAAATGATGAGAAACGAGGCTAACTTTTTCTTTCAAAATTTCAAAAAACATGGGCTATAACCCATCGTTTTTGTCATTTCGTAATTTTTTCAAATCTTTAAAAATGATGAAAAACGGCGCGCTATAGTATGCCGTACGATATGGGCTATAGCCCATGGTCCAAAATGATGAGAAACGAGGCTAACTTTTTTTTTCAAAATTTCAAAAAACATGGGCTATAACCCATCGTTTTTGTCATTTCGTAATTTTTTTCAAATCTTTAAAAATGATGAAAAACGGCGCGCTATAGTATGCCGTACGATATGGGCTATAGCCCATGGTCCAAAATGATGAGAAACGAGGCTAACTTTTTTTTTCAAAATTTCAAAAAACATGGGCTATAACCTTTCGTTTTTGTCATTTCGTCATTTTTTTCAAATCTTCAAAAATGATGAAAAACGGCGCGCTATAGTATGCCGTACGATATGGGCTATAGCCCATGGTCCAAAATGATGAGAAACGAGGCTAACTTTTTTTTTCAAAATTTCAAAAAACATGGGCTATAACCCATCGTTTTTGTCATTTCGTCATTTTTTTCAAATCTTCAAAAATGATGAAAAACGGCGCGCTATAGTATGCCGTACGATATGGGCTATAGCCCATGGTCCAAAATGATGAGAAACGAGGCTAACTTTTTTTTTCAAAATTTCAAAAAACATGGGCTATAACCTTTCGTTTTTGTCATTTTGTCATTTTTTTCAAATCTTCAAAAATGATGAAAAACGGCGCGCTATAGTATGCCGTACGATATGGGCTATAGCCCATGGTCCAAAATGATGAGAAACGAGGCTAACTATTTTTTTCAAAATTTCAAAAAACATGGGCTATAACCCATCGTTTTTGTCATTTCGTCATTTTTTTCAAATCTTCAAAAATGATGAAAAACGGCGCGCTATAGTATGCCGTACGATATGGGCTATAGCCCATGGTCCAAAATGATGAGAAACGAGGCTAACTTTTTCTTTCAAAATTTCAAAAAACATGGGCTATAACCCATCGTTTTTGTCATTTCGTAATTTTTTCAAATCTTTAAAAATGATGAAAAACGGCGCGCTATAGTATGCCGTACGATATGGGCTATAGCCCATGGTCCAAAATGATGAGAAACGAGGCTAACTATTTTTTTCAAAATTTCAAAAAACATGGGCTATAACCCATCGTTTTTGTCATTTCGTCATTTTTTTCAAATCTTCAAAAATGATGAAAAACGGCGCGCTATAGTATGCCGTACGATATGGGCTATAGCCCATGGTCCAAAATGATGAGAAACGAGGCTAACTTTTTCTTTCAAAATTTCAAAAAACATGGGCTATAACCCATCGTTTTTGTCATTTCGTAATTTTTTCAAATCTTTAAAAATGATGAAAAACGGCGCGCTATAGTATGCCGTACGATATGGGCTATAGCCCATGGTCCAAAATGATGAGAAACGAGGCTAACTTTTTTTTTCAAAATTTCAAAAAACATGGGCTATAACCCATCGTTTTTGTCATTTCGTAATTTTTTTCAAATCTTTAAAAATGATGAAAAACGGCGCGCTATAGTATGCCGTACGATATGGGCTATAGCCCATGGTCCAAAATGATGAGAAACGAGGCTAACTTTTTTTTTCAAAATTTCAAAAAACATGGGCTATAACCTTTCGTTTTTGTCATTTCGTAATTTTTTCAAATCTTTAAAAATGACGAAAAACGGCGCGCTATAGAATGCCGTACGATATGGGCTATAGCCCATGGTCCAAAATGATGAGAAACGAGGCTAACTTTTTTTTTCAAAATTTCAAAAAACATGGGCTATAACCTTTCGTTTTTGTCATTTTGTCATTTTTTTCAAATCTTAAAAATTGATGAAAAACGGCGCGCTATAGTATGCCGTACGATATGGGCTATAGCCCATGGTCCAAAATGATGAGAAACGAGGCTAACTTTTTTTTTCAAAATTTAAAAAAACATGGGCTATAACCTTTCGTTTTTGTCATTTCGTCATTTTTTTCAAATCTTCAAAAATGATGAAAAACGGCGTGCTATAGTATGCCGTACGATATGGGCTATAGCCCATGGTCCAAAATGATGAGAAACGAGGCTAACTTTTTTTTTCAAAATTTCAAAAAACATGGGCTATAACCCATCGTTTTTGTCATTTCGTCATTTTTTTCAAATCTTAAAAAATGATGAAAAACGGCGCGCTATAGTATGCCGTACGATATGGGCTATAGCCCATGGTCCAAAATGATGAGAAACGAGGCTAACTTTTTTTTTCAAAATTTCAAAAAACATGGGCTATAACCCATCGTTTTTGTCATTTCGTCATTTTTTTCAAATCTTCAAAAATGATGAAAAACGGCGCGCTATAGTATGCCGTACGATATGGGCTATAGCCCATGGTCCAAAATGATGAGAAACGAGGCTAAGTTTTTTTTTCAAAATTTCAAAAAACATGGGCTATAACCTTTCATTTTTGTCATTTCGTCATTTTTTTCAAATCTTCAAAAATGATGAAAAACGGCGCGCTATAGTATGCCGTACGATATGGGCTATAGCCCATGGTCCAAAATGATGAGAAACGAGGCTAACTTTTTTTTTCAAAATTTCAAAAAACATGGGCTATAACCTTTCGTTTTTGTCATTTCGTCATTTTTTTCAAATCTTCAAAAATGATGAAAAACGGCGCGCTATAGTATGCCGTACGATATGGGCTATAGCCCATGGTCCAAAATGATGAGAAACGAGGCTAACTATTTTTTTCAAAATTTCAAAAAACATGGGCTATAACCCATCGTTTTTGTCATTTCGTCATTTTTTTCAAATCTTCAAAAATGATGAAAAACGGCGCGCTATAGTATGCCGTACGATATGGGCTATAGCCCATGGTCCAAAATGATGAGAAACGAGGCTAACTTTTTCTTTCAAAATTTCAAAAAACATGGGCTATAACCCATCGTTTTTGTCATTTCGTAATTTTTTCAAATCTTTAAAAATGATGAAAAACGGCGCGCTATAGTATGCCGTACGATATGGGCTATAGCCCATGGTCCAAAATGATGAGAAACGAGGCTAACTATTTTTTTCAAAATTTCAAAAAACATGGGCTATAACCCATCGTTTTTGTCATTTCGTAATTTTTTTCAAATCTTTAAAAATGATGAAAAACGGCGCGCTATAGTATGCTGTACGATATGGGCTATAGCCCATGGTCCAAAATGATGAGAAACGAGGCTAAGTTTTTTTTTCAAAATTTCAAAAAACATGGGCTATAACCCATCGTTTTTGTCATTTCGTCATTTTTTTCAAATCTTCAAAAATGATGAAAAACGGCGCGCTATAGTATGCCGTACGATATGGGCTATAGCCCATGGTCCAAAATGATGAGAAACGAGGCTAACTTTTTTTTTCAAAATTTCAAAAAACATGGGCTATAACCTTTCGTTTTTGTCATTTCGTAATTTTTTCAAATCTTTAAAAATGACGAAAAACGGCGCGCTATAGATTGCCGTACGATATGGGCTATAGCCCATGGTCCAAAATGATGAGAAACGAGGCTAACTTTTTTTTTCAAAATTTCAAAAAACATGGGCTATAACCTTTCGTTTTTGTCATTTTGTCATTTTTTTCAAATCTTCAAAAATGATGAAAAACGGCGCGCTATAGTATGCCGTACGATATGGGCTATAGCCCATGGTCCAAAATGATGAGAAACGAGGCTAAGTTTTTTTTTCAAAATTTCAAAAAACATGGGCTATAACCTTTCGTTTTTGTCATTTCGTAATTTTTTCAAATCTTTAAAAGTGACGAAAAACGGCGCGCTATAGAATGCCGTACGATATGGGCTATAGCCCATGGTCCAAAATGATGAGAAAAGAGGCTAACTTTTTTTTTCAAAATTTCAAAAAACATGGGCTATAACCTTTCGTTTTTGTCATTTCGTCATTTTTTTCAAATCTTCAAAAATGATGAAAAACGGCGCGCTATAGTATGCCGTACGATATGGGCTATAGCCCATGGTCCAAAATGATGAGAAACGAGGCTAACTTTTTTTTTCAAAATTTAAAAAAACATGGGCTATAACCTTTTGTTTTTGTCATTTCGTAATTTTTTTCAAATCTTCAAAAATGATGAAAAACGGCGTGCTATAGTATGCCGTACGATATGGGCTATAGCCCATGGTCCAAAATGATGAGAAACGAGGCTAACTTTTTTTTTCAAAATTTCAAAAAACATGGGCTATAACCTTTCGTTTTTGTCATTTCGTAATTTTTTCAAATCTTTAAAAATGACGAAAAACGGCGCGCTATAGATTGCCGTACGATATGGGCTATAGCCCATGGTCCAAAATGATGAGAAACGAGGCTAACTTTTTTTTTCAAAATTTCAAAAAACATGGGCTATAACCTTTCGTTTTTGTCATTTTGTCATTTTTTTCAAATCTTCAAAAATGATGAAAAACGGCGCGCTATAGTATGCCGTACGATATGGGCTATAGCCCATGGTCCAAAATGATGAGAAACGAGGCTAAGTTTTTTTTTCAAAATTTCAAAAAACATGGGCTATAACCTTTCGTTTTTGTCATTTCGTAATTTTTTCAAATCTTTAAAAGTGACGAAAAACGGCGCGCTATAGAATGCCGTACGATATGGGCTATAGCCCATGGTCCAAAATGATGAGAAAAGAGGCTAACTTTTTTTTTCAAAATTTCAAAAAACATGGGCTATAACCTTTCGTTTTTGTCATTTCGTCATTTTTTTCAAATCTTCAAAAATGATGAAAAACGGCGCGCTATAGTATGCCGTACGATATGGGCTATAGCCCATGGTCCAAAATGATGAGAAACGAGGCTAACTTTTTTTTTCAAAATTTAAAAAAACATGGGCTATAACCTTTTGTTTTTGTCATTTCGTAATTTTTTTCAAATCTTCAAAAATGATGAAAAACGGCGTGCTATAGTATGCCGTACGATATGGGCTATAGCCCATGGTCCAAAATGATGAGAAACGAGGCTAACTTTTTTTTTCAAAATTTCAAAAAACATGGGCTATAACCCATCGTTTTTGTCATTTCGTAATTTTTTTCAAATCTTCAAAAATGATGAAAAACGGCGCGCTATAGTATGCCGTACGATATGGGCTATAGCCCATGGTCCAAAATGATGAGAAACGAGGCTAACTGTTTTTTTCAAAATTTCAAAAAACATGGGCTATAACCTTTCGTTTTTGTCATTTTGTCATTTTTTTCAAATCTTCAAAAATGATGAAAAACGGCGCGCTATAGTATGCCGTACGATATGGGCTATAGCCCATGGTCCAAAATGATGAGAAACGAGGCTTACTTTTTTTTTCAAAATTTCAAAAAACATGGGCTATAACCCATCGTTTTTGTCATTTCGTCATTTTTTTCAAATCTTCAAAAATGATGAAAAACGGCGCGCTATAGTATGCCGTACGATATGGGCTATAGCCCATGGTCCAAAATGATGAGAAACGAGGCTAAGTTTTTTTTTCAAAATTTCAAAAAACATGGGCTATAACCTTTCGTTTTTGTCATTTCGTCATTTTTTTCAAATCTTCAAAAATGATGAAAAACGGCGCGCTATAGTATGCCGTACGATATGGGCTATAGCCCATGGTCCAAAATGATGAGAAACGAGGCTAACTTTTTTTTTCAAAATTTCAAAAAACATGGGCTATAACCTTTCGTTTTTGTCATTTCGTCATTTTTTTCAAATCTTCAAAAATGATGAAAAACGGCGCGCTATAGTATGCCGTACGATATGGGCTATAGCCCATGGTCCAAAATGATGAGAAACGAGGCTAACTATTTTTTTCAAAATTTCAAAAAACATGGGCTATAACCCATCGTTTTTGTCATTTCGTCATTTTTTTCAAATCTTCAAAAATGATGAAAAACGGCGCGCTATAGTATGCCGTACGATATGGGCTATAGCCCATGGTCCAAAATGATGAGAAACGAGGCTAACTTTTTCTTTCAAAATTTCAAAAAACATGGGCTATAACCCATCGTTTTTGTCATTTCGTAATTTTTTCAAATCTTTAAAAATGATGAAAAACGGCGCGCTATAGTATGCCGTACGATATGGGCTATAGCCCATGGTCCAAAATGATGAGAAACGAGGCTAACTTTTTTTTTCAAAATTTCAAAAAACATGGGCTATAACCCATCGTTTTTGTCATTTCGTAATTTTTTTCAAATCTTTAAAAATGATGAAAAACGGCGCGCTATAGTATGCCGTACGATATGGGCTATAGCCCATGGTCCAAAATGATGAGAAACGAGGCTAAGTTTTTTTTTCAAATTTTCAAAAAACATGGGCTATAACCTTTCGTTTTTGTCATTTCGTCATTTTTTTCAAATCTTCAAAAATGATGAAAAACGGCGCGCTATAGTATGCCGTACGATATGGGCTATAGCCCATGGTCCAAAATGATGAGAAACGAGGCTAACTTTTTTTTTCAAAATTTAAAAAAACATGGGCTATAACCTTTCGTTTTTGTCATTTCGTCATTTTTTTCAAATCTTCAAAAATGATGAAAAACGGCGCGCTATAGTATGCCGTACGATATGGGCTATAGCCCATGGTCCAAAATGATGAGAAACGAGGCTAACTTTTTTTTTCAAAATTTCAAAAAACATGGGCTATAACCTTTCGTTTTTGTCATTTTGTCATTTTTTTCAAATCTTCAAAAATGATGAAAAACGGCGCGCTATAGTATGCCGTACGATATGGGCTATAGCCCATGGTCCAAAATGATGAGAAACGAGGCTAACTTTTTTTTTCAAAATTTCAAAAAACATGGGCTATAACCTTTCGTTTTTGTCATTTTGTCATTTTTTTCAAATCTTCAAAAATGATGAAAAACGGCGCGCTATAGTATGCCGTACGATATGGGCTATAGCCCATGGTCCAAAATGATGAGAAACGAGGCTAACTTTTTTTTTCAAAATTTCAAAAAACATGGGCTATAACCCATCGTTTTTGTCATTTCGTCATTTTTTTCAAATTTTCAAAAATGATGAAAAACGGCGCGCTATAGTATGCCGTACGATATGGGCTATAGCCCATGGTCCAAAATGATGAGAAACGAGGCTAACTTTTTTTTTTCAAAATTTCAAAAAACATGGGCTATAACCTTTCGTTTTTGTCATTTCGTCATTTTTTTCAAATCTTCAAAAATGATGAAAAACGGCGCGCTATAGTATGCCGTACGATATGGGCTATAGCCCATGGTCCAAAATGATGAGAAACGAGGCTAACTTTTTTTTTCAAAATTTCAAAAAACATGGGCTATAACCTTTCGTTTTTGTCATTTCGTCATTTTTTTCAAATCTTCAAAAATGATGAAAAACGGCGCGCTATAGTATGCCGTACGATATGGGCTATAGCCCATGGTCCAAAATGATGAGAAACGAGGCTAACTTTTTTTTTCAAAATTTCAAAAAACATGGGCTATAACCTTTCGTTTTTGTCATTTTGTCATTTTTTTCAAATCTTCAAAAATGATGAAAAACGGCGCGCTATAGTATGCCGTACGATATGGGCTATAGCCCATGGTCCAAAATGATGAGAAACGAGGCTAACTTTTTTTTTCAAAATTTCAAAAAACATGGGCTATAACCTTTCGTTTTTGTCATTTTGTCATTTTTTTCAAATCTTCAAAAATGATGAAAAACGGCGCGCTATAGTATGCCGTACGATATGGGCTATAGCCCATGGTCCAAAATGATGAGAAACGAGGCTAACTTTTTTTTTCAAAATTTCAAAAAACATGGGCTATAACCCATCGTTTTTGTCATTTCGTCATTTTTTTCAAATTTTCAAAAATGATGAAAAACGGCGCGCTATAGTATGCCGTACGATATGGGCTATAGCCCATGGTCCAAAATGATGAGAAACGAGGCTAACTTTTTTTTTTCAAAATTTCAAAAAACATGGGCTATAACCTTTCGTTTTTGTCATTTCGTCATTTTTTTCAAATCTTCAAAAATGATGAAAAACGGCGCGCTATAGTATGCCGTACGATATGGGCTATAGCCCATGGTCCAAAATGATGAGAAACGAGGCTAACTTTTTTTTTCAAAATTTCAAAAAACATGGGCTATAACCTTTCGTTTTTGTCATTTCGTAATTTTTTCAAATCTTTAAAAATGACGAAAAACGGCGCGCTATAGAATGCCGTACGATATGGGTTATAGCCCATGGTCCAAAATGATGAGAAACGAGGCTAACTTTTTTTTTCAAAATTTCAAAAAACATGGGCTATAACCTTTCGTTTTTGTCATTTTGTCATTTTTTTCAAATCTTCAAAAATGATGAAAAACGGCGCGCTATAGTATGCCGTACGATATGGGCTATAGCCCATGGTCCAAAATGATGAGAAACGAGGCTAAGTTTTTTTTTCAAATTTTCAAAAAACATGGGCTATAACCTTTCGTTTTTGTCATTTCGTCATTTTTTTCAAATCTTCAAAAATGATGAAAAACGGCGCGCTATAGTATGCCGTACGATATGGGCTATAGCCCATGGTCCAAAATGATGAGAAACGAGGCTAACTTTTTTTTTCAAAATTTAAAAAAACATGGGCTATAACCTTTCGTTTTTGTCATTTCGTCATTTTTTTCAAATCTTCAAAAATGATGAAAAACGGCGCGCTATAGTATGCCGTACGATATGGGCTATAGCCCATGGTCCAAAATGATGAGAAACGAGGCTAACTTTTTTTTTCAAAATTTCAAAAAACATGGGCTATAACCTTTCGTTTTTGTCATTTTGTCATTTTTTTCAAATCTTCAAAAATGATGAAAAACGGCGCGCTATAGTATGCCGTACGATATGGGCTATAGCCCATGGTCCAAAATGATGAGAAACGAGGCTAACTTTTTTTTTCAAAATTTCAAAAAACATGGGCTATAACCTTTCGTTTTTGTCATTTTGTCATTTTTTTCAAATCTTCAAAAATGATGAAAAACGGCGCGCTATAGTATGCCGTACGATATGGGCTATAGCCCATGGTCCAAAATGATGAGAAACGAGGCTAACTTTTTTTTTCAAAATTTCAAAAAACATGGGCTATAACCCATCGTTTTTGTCATTTCGTCATTTTTTTCAAATTTTCAAAAATGATGAAAAACGGCGCGCTATAGTATGCCGTACGATATGGGCTATAGCCCATGGTCCAAAATGATGAGAAACGAGGCTAACTTTTTTTTTTCAAAATTTCAAAAAACATGGGCTATAACCTTTCGTTTTTGTCATTTCGTCATTTTTTTCAAATCTTCAAAAATGATGAAAAACGGCGCGCTATAGTATGCCGTACGATATGGGCTATAGCCCATGGTCCAAAATGATGAGAAACGAGGCTAACTTTTTTTTTCAAAATTTCAAAAAACATGGGCTATAACCTTTCGTTTTTGTCATTTCGTAATTTTTTCAAATCTTTAAAAATGACGAAAAACGGCGCGCTATAGAATGCCGTACGATATGGGCTATAGCCCATGGTCCAAAATGATGAGAAACGAGGCTAACTTTTTTTTTCAAAATTTCAAAAAACATGGGCTATAACCTTTCGTTTTTGTCATTTTGTCATTTTTTTCAAATCTTCAAAAATGATGAAAAACGGCGCGCTATAGTATGCCGTACGATATGGGCTATAGCCCATGGTCCAAAATGATGAGAAACGAGGCTAACTTTTTTTTTCAAAATTAAAAAAAACATGGGCTATAACCTTTCGTTTTTGTCATTTCGTCATTTTTTTCAAATCTTCAAAAATGATGAAAAACGGCGTGCTATAGTATGCCGTACGATATGGGCTATAGCCCATGGTCCAAAATGATGAGAAACGAGGCTAACTTTTTTTTTTCAAAATTTCAAAAAACATGGGCTATAACCCATCGTTTTTGTCATTTCGTAATTTTTTTTCAAATCTTCAAAAATGATGAAAAACGGCGCGCTATAGTATGCCGTACGATATGGGCTATAGCCCATGGTCCAAAATGATGAGAAACGAGGCTAACTTTTTTTTTCAAAATTTCAAAAAACATGGGCTATAACCTTTCGTTTTTGTCATTTTGTCATTTTTTTCAAATCTTCAAAAATGATGAAAAACGGCGCGCTATAGTATGCCGTACGATATGGGCTATAGCCCATGGTCCAAAATGATGAGAAACGAGGCTAACTTTTTTTTTCAAAATTTCAAAAAACATGGGCTATAACCCATCGTTTTTGTCATTTCGTAATTTTTTCAAATCTTTAAAAATGATGAAAAACGGCGCGCTATAGTATGCCGTACGATATGGGCTATAGCCCATGGTCCAAAATGATGAGAAACGAGGCTAACTATTTTTTTCAAAATTTCAAAAAACATGGGCTATAACCCATCGTTTTTGTCATTTCGTCATTTTTTTCAAATCTTCAAAAATGATGAAAAACGGCGCGCTATAGTATGCCGTACGATATGGGCTATAGCCCATGGTCCAAAATGATGAGAAACGAGGCTAACTTTTTCTTTCAAAATTTCAAAAAACATGGGCTATAACCCATCGTTTTTGTCATTTCGTAATTTTTTCAAATCTTTAAAAATGATGAAAAACGGCGCGCTATAGTATGCCGTACGATATGGGCTATAGCCCATGGTCCAAAATGATGAGAAACGAGGCTAACTTTTTTTTTCAAAATTTCAAAAAACATGGGCTATAACCCATCGTTTTTGTCATTTCGTAATTTTTTTCAAATCTTTAAAAATGATGAAAAACGGCGCGCTATAGTATGCCGTACGATATGGGCTATAGCCCATGGTCCAAAATGATGAGAAACGAGGCTAACTTTTTTTTTCAAAATTTCAAAAAACATGGGCTATAACCTTTCGTTTTTGTCATTTCGTAATTTTTTCAAATCTTTAAAAATGACGAAAAACGGCGCGCTATAGAATGCCGTACGATATGGGCTATAGCCCATGGTCCAAAATGATGAGAAACGAGGCTAACTTTTTTTTTCAAAATTTCAAAAAACATGGGCTATAACCTTTCGTTTTTGTCATTTTGTCATTTTTTTCAAATCTTAAAAATTGATGAAAAACGGCGCGCTATAGTATGCCGTACGATATGGGCTATAGCCCATGGTCCAAAATGATGAGAAACGAGGCTAACTTTTTTTTTCAAAATTAAAAAAAACATGGGCTATAACCTTTCGTTTTTGTCATTTCGTCATTTTTTTCAAATCTTCAAAAATGATGAAAAACGGCGTGCTATAGTATGCCGTACGATATGGGCTATAGCCCATGGTCCAAAATGATGAGAAACGAGGCTAACTTTTTTTTTCAAAATTTCAAAAAACATGGGCTATAACCCATCGTTTTTGTCATTTCGTCATTTTTTTCAAATCTTAAAAAATGATGAAAAACGGCGCGCTATAGTATGCCGTACGATATGGGCTATAGCCCATGGTCCAAAATGATGAGAAACGAGGCTAACTTTTTTTTTCAAAATTTCAAAAAACATGGGCTATAACCCATCGTTTTTGTCATTTCGTCATTTTTTTCAAATCTTCAAAAATGATGAAAAACGGCGCGCTATAGTATGCCGTACGATATGGGCTATAGCCCATGGTCCAAAATGATGAGAAACGAGGCTAAGTTTTTTTTTCAAAATTTCAAAAAACATGGGCTATAACCTTTCGTTTTTGTCATTTCGTCATTTTTTTCAAATCTTCAAAAATGATGAAAAACGGCGCGCTATAGTATGCCGTACGATATGGGCTATAGCCCATGGTCCAAAATGATGAGAAACGAGGCTAACTTTTTTTTTCAAAATTTCAAAAAACATGGGCTATAACCTTTCGTTTTTGTCATTTCGTCATTTTTTTCAAATCTTCAAAAATGATGAAAAACGGCGCGCTATAGTATGCCGTACGATATGGGCTATAGCCCATGGTCCAAAATGATGAGAAACGAGGCTAACTTTTTTTTACAAAATTTCAAAAAACATGGGCTATAACCTTTCGTTTTTGTCATTTCGTCATTTTTTTCAAATCTTCAAAAATGATGAAAAACGGCGCGCTATAGTATGCCGTACGATATGGGCTATAGCCCATGGTCCAAAATGATGAGAAACGAGGCTAACTATTTTTTTCAAAATTTCAAAAAACATGGGCTATAACCCATCGTTTTTGTCATTTCGTCATTTTTTTCAAATCTTCAAAAATGATGAAAAACGGCGCGCTATAGTATGCCGTACGATATGGGCTATAGCCCATGGTCCAAAATGATGAGAAACGAGGCTAACTTTTTCTTTCAAAATTTCAAAAAACATGGGCTATAACCCATCGTTTTTGTCATTTCGTAATTTTTTCAAATCTTTAAAAATGATGAAAAACGGCGCGCTATAGTATGCCGTACGATATGGGCTATAGCCCATGGTCCAAAATGATGAGAAACGAGGCTAACTTTTTTTTTCAAAATTTCAAAAAACATGGGCTATAACCCATCGTTTTTGTCATTTCGTAATTTTTTTCAAATCTTTAAAAATGATGAAAAACGGCGCGCTATAGTATGCCGTACGATATGGGCTATAGCCCATGGTCCAAAATGATGAGAAACGAGGCTAACTTTTTTTTTCAAAATTTCAAAAAACATGGGCTATAACCTTTCGTTTTTGTCATTTCGTCATTTTTTTCAAATCTTCAAAAATGATGAAAAACGGCGCGCTATAGTATGCCGTACGATATGGGCTATAGCCCATGGTCCAAAATGATGAGAAACGAGGCTAACTTTTTTTTTCAAAATTTCAAAAAACATGGGCTATAACCCATCGTTTTTGTCATTTCGTCATTTTTTTCAAATCTTCAAAAATGATGAAAAACGGCGCGCTATAGTATGCCGTACGATATGGGCTATAGCCCATGGTCCAAAATGATGAGAAACGAGGCTAACTTTTTTTTTCAAAATTTCAAAAAACATGGGCTATAACCTTTCGTTTTTGTCATTTTGTCATTTTTTTCAAATCTTCAAAAATGATGAAAAACGGCGCGCTATAGTATGCCGTACGATATGGGCTATAGCCCATGGTCCAAAATGATGAGAAACGAGGCTAAGTTTTTTTTTCAAAATTTCAAAAAACATGGGCTATAACCTTTCGTTTTTGTCATTTCGTAATTTTTTCAAATCTTTAAAAGTGACGAAAAACGGCGCGCTATAGAATGCCGTACGATATGGGCTATAGCCCATGGTCCAAAATGATGAGAAACGAGGCTAACTTTTTTTTTCAAAATTTCAAAAAACATGGGCTATAACCTTTCGTTTTTGTCATTTCGTCATTTTTTTCAAATCTTCAAAAATGATGAAAAACGGCGCGCTATAGTATGCCGTACGATATGGGCTATAGCCCATGGTCCAAAATGATGAGAAACGAGGCTAACTTTTTTTTTCAAAATTTAAAAAAACATGGGCTATAACCTTTTGTTTTTGTCATTTCGTCATTTTTTTCAAATCTTCAAAAATGATGAAAAACGGCGTGCTATAGTATGCCGTACGATATGGGCTATAGCCCATGGTCCAAAATGATGAGAAACGAGGCTAACTTTTTTTTTCAAAATTTCAAAAAACATGGGCTATAACCCATCGTTTTTGTCATTTCGTAATTTTTTTTCAAATCTTCAAAAATGATGAAAAACGGCGCGCTATAGTATGCCGTACGATATGGGCTATAGCCCATGGTCCAAAATGATGAGAAACGAGGCTAACTTTTTTTTTCAAAATTTCAAAAAACATGGGCTATAACCTTTCGTTTTTGTCATTTTGTCATTTTTTTCAAATCTTCAAAAATGATGAAAAACGGCGCGCTATAGTATGCCGTACGATATGGGCTATAGCCCATGGTCCAAAATGATGAGAAACGAGGCTAACTTTTTTTTTCAAAATTTCAAAAAACATGGGCTATAACCCATCGTTTTTGTCATTTCGTCATTTTTTTCAAATCTTCAAAAATGATGAAAAACGGCGCGCTATAGTATGCCGTACGATATGGGCTATAGCCCATGGTCCAAAATGATGAGAAACGAGGCTAAGTTTTTTTTTCAAAATTTCAAAAAACATGGGCTATAACCTTTCGTTTTTGTCATTTCGTCATTTTTTTCAAATCTTCAAAAATGATGAAAAACGGCGCGCTATAGTATGCCGTACGATATGGGCTATAGCCCATGGTCCAAAATGATGAGAAACGAGGCTAACTTTTTTTTTCAAAATTTCAAAAAACATGGGCTATAACCTTTCGTTTTTGTCATTTCGTCATTTTTTTCAAATCTTCAAAAATGATGAAAAACGGCGCGCTATAGTATGCCGTACGATATGGGCTATAGCCCATGGTCCAAAATGATGAGAAACGAGGCTAACTATTTTTTTCAAAATTTCAAAAAACATGGGCTATAACCCATCGTTTTTGTCATTTCGTCATTTTTTTCAAATCTTCAAAAATGATGAAAAACGGCGCGCTATAGTATGCCGTACGATATGGGCTATAGCCCATGGTCCAAAATGATGAGAAACGAGGCTAACTTTTTCTTTCAAAATTTCAAAAAACATGGGCTATAACCCATCGTTTTTGTCATTTCGTAATTTTTTCAAATCTTTAAAAATGATGAAAAACGGCGCGCTATAGTATGCCGTACGATATGGGCTATAGCCCATGGTCCAAAATGATGAGAAACGAGGCTAACTTTTTTTTTCAAAATTTCAAAAAACATGGGCTATAACCCATCGTTTTTGTCATTTCGTAATTTTTTTCAAATCTTTAAAAATGATGAAAAACGGCGCGCTATAGTATGCCGTACGATATGGGCTATAGCCCATGGTCCAAAATGATGAGAAACGAGGCTAAGTTTTTTTTTCAAAATTTCAAAAAACATGGGCTATAACCTTTCGTTTTTGTCATTTCGTCATTTTTTTCAAATCTTCAAAAATGATGAAAAACGGCGCGCTATAGTATGCCGTACGATATGGGCTATAGCCCATGGTCCAAAATGATGAGAAACGAGGCTAACTTTTTTTTTCAAAATTTAAAAAAACATGGGCTATAACCTTTCGTTTTTGTCATTTCGTCATTTTTTTCAAATCTTCAAAAATGATGAAAAACGGCGCGCTATAGTATGCCGTACGATATGGGCTATAGCCCATGGTCCAAAATGATGAGAAACGAGGCTAACTTTTTTTTTCAAAATTTCAAAAAACATGGGCTATAACCTTTCGTTTTTGTCATTTTGTCATTTTTTTCAAATCTTCAAAAATGATGAAAAACGGCGCGCTATAGTATGCCGTACGATATGGGCTATAGCCCATGGTCCAAAATGATGAGAAACGAGGCTAACTTTTTTTTTCAAAATTTCAAAAAACATGGGCTATAACCTTTCGTTTTTGTCATTTTGTCATTTTTTTCAAATCTTCAAAAATGATGAAAAACGGCGCGCTATAGTATGCCGTACGATATGGGCTATAGCCCATGGTCCAAAATGATGAGAAACGAGGCTAACTTTTTTTTTCAAAATTTCAAAAAACATGGGCTATAACCCATCGTTTTTGTCATTTCGTCATTTTTTTCAAATTTTCAAAAATGATGAAAAACGGCGCGCTATAGTATGCCGTACGATATGGGCTATAGCCCATGGTCCAAAATGATGAGAAACGAGGCTAACTTTTTTTTTTCAAAATTTCAAAAAACATGGGCTATAACCTTTCGTTTTTGTCATTTCGTCATTTTTTTCAAATCTTCAAAAATGATGAAAAACGGCGCGCTATAGTATGCCGTACGATATGGGCTATAGCCCATGGTCCAAAATGATGAGAAACGAGGCTAACTTTTTTTTTCAAAATTTCAAAAAACATGGGCTATAACCTTTCGTTTTTGTCATTTCGTAATTTTTTCAAATCTTTAAAAATGACGAAAAACGGCGCGCTATAGAATGCCGTACGATATGGGCTATAGCCCATGGTCCAAAATGATGAGAAACGAGGCTAACTTTTTTTTTCAAAATTTCAAAAAACATGGGCTATAACCTTTCGTTTTTGTCATTTTGTCATTTTTTTCAAATCTTCAAAAATGATGAAAAACGGCGCGCTATAGTATGCCGTACGATATGGGCTATAGCCCATGGTCCAAAATGATGAGAAACGAGGCTAACTTTTTTTTTCAAAATTAAAAAAAACATGGGCTATAACCTTTCGTTTTTGTCATTTCGTCATTTTTTTCAAATCTTCAAAAATGATGAAAAACGGCGTGCTATAGTATGCCGTACGATATGGGCTATAGCCCATGGTCCAAAATGATGAGAAACGAGGCTAACTTTTTTTTTCAAAATTTCAAAAAACATGGGCTATAACCCATCGTTTTTGTCATTTCGTAAATTTTTTCAAATCTTCAAAAATGATGAAAAACGGCGCGCTATAGTATGCCGTACGATATGGGCTATAGCCCATGGTCCAAAATGATGAGAAACGAGGCTAACTTTTTTTTTCAAAATTTAAAAAAACATGGGCTATAACCTTTCGTTTTTGTCATTTCGTCATTTTTTTCAAATCTTCAAAAATGATGAAAAACGGCGCGCTATAGTATGCCGTACGATATGGGCTATAGCCCATGGTCCAAAATGATGAGAAACGAGGCTAACTATTTTTTTCAAAATTTCAAAAAACATGGGCTATAACCCATCGTTTTTGTCATTTCGTCATTTTTTTCAAATCTTCAAAAATGATGAAAAACGGCGCGCTATAGTATGCCGTACGATATGGGCTATAGCCCATGGTCCAAAATGATGAGAAACGAGGCTAACTTTTTCTTTCAAAATTTCAAAAAACATGGGCTATAACCCATCGTTTTTGTCATTTCGTAATTTTTTCAAATCTTTAAAAATGATGAAAAACGGCGCGCTATAGTATGCCGTACGATATGGGCTATAGCCCATGGTCCAAAATGATGAGAAACGAGGCTAACTTTTTTTTTCAAAATTTCAAAAAACATGGGCTATAACCCATCGTTTTTGTCATTTCGTAATTTTTTTCAAATCTTTAAAAATGATGAAAAACGGCGCGCTATAGTATGCCGTACGATATGGGCTATAGCCCATGGTCCAAAATGATGAGAAACGAGGCTAAGTTTTTTTTTCAAAATTTCAAAAAACATGGGCTATAACCTTTCGTTTTTGTCATTTCGTCATTTTTTTCAAATCTTCAAAAATGATGAAAAACGGCGCGCTATAGTATGCCGTACGATATGGGCTATAGCCCATGGTCCAAAATGATGAGAAACGAGGCTAACTTTTTTTTTCAAAATTTAAAAAAACATGGGCTATAACCTTTCGTTTTTGTCATTTCGTCATTTTTTTCAAATCTTCAAAAATGATGAAAAACGGCGCGCTATAGTATGCCGTACGATATGGGCTATAGCCCATGGTCCAAAATGATGAGAAACGAGGCTAACTTTTTTTTTCAAAATTTCAAAAAACATGGGCTATAACCTTTCGTTTTTGTCATTTTGTCATTTTTTTCAAATCTTCAAAAATGATGAAAAACGGCGCGCTATAGTATGCCGTACGATATGGGCTATAGCCCATGGTCCAAAATGATGAGAAACGAGGCTAACTTTTTTTTTCAAAATTTCAAAAAACATGGGCTATAACCTTTCGTTTTTGTCATTTTGTCATTTTTTTCAAATCTTCAAAAATGATGAAAAACGGCGCGCTATAGTATGCCGTACGATATGGGCTATAGCCCATGGTCCAAAATGATGAGAAACGAGGCTAACTTTTTTTTTCAAAATTTCAAAAAACATGGGCTATAACCCATCGTTTTTGTCATTTCGTCATTTTTTTCAAATTTTCAAAAATGATGAAAAACGGCGCGCTATAGTATGCCGTACGATATGGGCTATAGCCCATGGTCCAAAATGATGAGAAACGAGGCTAACTTTTTTTTTTCAAAATTTCAAAAAACATGGGCTATAACCTTTCGTTTTTGTCATTTCGTCATTTTTTTCAAATCTTCAAAAATGATGAAAAACGGCGCGCTATAGTATGCCGTACGATATGGGCTATAGCCCATGGTCCAAAATGATGAGAAACGAGGCTAACTTTTTTTTTCAAAATTTCAAAAAACATGGGCTATAACCTTTCGTTTTTGTCATTTCGTAATTTTTTCAAATCTTTAAAAATGACGAAAAACGGCGCGCTATAGAATGCCGTACGATATGGGCTATAGCCCATGGTCCAAAATGATGAGAAACGAGGCTAACTTTTTTTTTCAAAATTTCAAAAAACATGGGCTATAACCTTTCGTTTTTGTCATTTTGTCATTTTTTTCAAATCTTCAAAAATGATGAAAAACGGCGCGCTATAGTATGCCGTACGATATGGGCTATAGCCCATGGTCCAAAATGATGAGAAACGAGGCTAACTTTTTTTTTCAAAATTAAAAAAAACATGGGCTATAACCTTTCGTTTTTGTCATTTCGTCATTTTTTTCAAATCTTCAAAAATGATGAAAAACGGCGTGCTATAGTATGCCGTACGATATGGGCTATAGCCCATGGTCCAAAATGATGAGAAACGAGGCTAACTTTTTTTTTCAAAATTTCAAAAAACATGGGCTATAACCCATCGTTTTTGTCATTTCGTAAATTTTTTCAAATCTTCAAAAATGATGAAAAACGGCGCGCTATAGTATGCCGTACGATATGGGCTATAGCCCATGGTCCAAAATGATGAGAAACGAGGCTAACTTTTTTTTTCAAAATTTCAAAAAACATGGGCTATAACCTTTCGTTTTTGTCATTTTGTCATTTTTTTCAAATCTTCAAAAATGATGAAAAACGGCGCGCTATAGTATGCCGTACGATATGGGCTATAGCCCATGGTCCAAAATGATGAGAAACGAGGCTAACTTTTTTTTCCAAAATTTCAAAAAACATGGGCTATAACCCATCGTTTTTGTCATTTCGTCATTTTTTTCAAATCTTCAAAAATGATGAAAAACGGCGCGCTATAGTATGCCGTACGATATGGGCTATAGCCCATGGTCCAAAATGATGAGAAACGAGGCTAAGTTTTTTTTTCAAAATTTCAAAAAACATGGGCTATAACCTTTCGTTTTTGTCATTTCGTCATTTTTTTCAAATCTTCAAAAATGATGAAAAACGGCGCGCTACAGTATGCCGTACGATATGGGCTATAGCCCATGGTCCAAAATGATGAGAAACGAGGCTAACTTTTTTTTACAAAATTTCAAAAAACATGGGCTATAACCTTTCGTTTTTGTCATTTCGTCATTTTTTTCAAATCTTCAAAAATGATGAAAAACGGCGCGCTATAGTATGCCGTACGATATGGGCTATAGCCCATGGTCCAAAATGATGAGAAACGAGGCTAACTATTTTTTTCAAAATTTCAAAAAACATGGGCTATAACCCATCGTTTTTGTCATTTCGTCATTTTTTTCAAATCTTCAAAAATGATGAAAAACGGCGCGCTATAGTATGCCGTACGATATGGGCTATAGCCCATGGTCCAAAATGATGAGAAACGAGGCTAACTTTTTCTTTCAAAATTTCAAAAAACATGGGCTATAACCCATCGTTTTTGTCATTTCGTAATTTTTTCAAATCTTTAAAAATGATGAAAAACGGCGCGCTATAGTATGCCGTACGATATGGGCTATAGCCCATGGTCCAAAATGATGAGAAACGAGGCTAACTTTTTTTTTCAAAATTTCAAAAAACATGGGCTATAACCCATCGTTTTTGTCATTTCGTAATTTTTTTCAAATCTTTAAAAATGATGTAAAACGGCGCGCTATAGTATGCCGTACGATATGGGCTATAGCCCATGGTCCAAAATGATGAGAAACGAGGCTAACTTTTTTTTTCAAAATTTCAAAAAACATGGGCTATAACCTTTCGTTTTTGTCATTTCGTCATTTTTTTCAAATCTTCAAAAATGATGAAAAACGGCGCGCTATAGTATGCCGTACGATATGGGCTATAGCCCATGGTCCAAAATGATGAGAAACGAGGCTAACTTTTTTTTTCAAAATTTAAAAAAACATGGGCTATAACCTTTCGTTTTTGTCATTTCGTCATTTTTTTCAAATCTTCAAAAATGATGAAAAACGGCGCGCTATAGTATGCCGTACGATATGGGCTATAGCCCATGGTCCAAAATGATGAGAAACGAGGCTAACTTTTTTTTTCAAAATTTCAAAAAACATGGGCTATAACCCATCGTTTTTGTCATTTCGTAATTTTTTTCAAATCTTTAAAAATGATGAAAAACGGCGCGCTATAGTATGCCATACGATATGGGCTATAGCCCATGGTCCAAAATGATGAGAAACGAGGCTAAGTTTTTTTTTCAAAATTTCAAAAAACATGGGCTATAACCTTTCGTTTTTGTCATTTCGTCATTTTTTTCAAATCTTCAAAAATGATGAAAAACGGCGCGCTATAGTATGCCGTACGATATGGGCTATAGCCCATGGTCCAAAATGATGAGAAACGAGGCTAACTTTTTTTTTCAAAATTTAAAAAAACATGGGCTATAACTTTTCGTTTTTGTCATTTCGTCATTTTTTTCAAATCTTCAAAAATGTTGAAAAACGGCGCGCTATAGTATGCCGTACGATATGGGCTATAGCCCATGGTCCAAAATGATGAGAAACGAGGCTAACTTTTTTTTTCAAAATTTCAAAAAACATGGGCTATAACCTTTCGTTTTTGTCATTTTGTCATTTTTTTCAAATCTTCAAAAATGATGAAAAACGGCGCGCTATAGTATGCCGTACGATATGGGCTATAGCCCATGGTCCAAAATGATGAGAAACGAGGCTAACTTTTTTTTTCAAAATTTCAAAAAACATGGGCTATAACCTTTCGTTTTTGTCATTTTGTCATTTTTTTCAAATCTTCAAAAATGATGAAAAACGGCGCGCTATAGTATGCCGTACGATATGGGCTATAGCCCATGGTCCAAAATGATGAGAAACGAGGCTAACTTTTTTTTTCAAAATTTCAAAAAACATGGGCTATAACCCATCGTTTTTGTCATTTCGTCATTTTTTTCAAATTTTCAAAAATGATGAAAAACGGCGCGCTATAGTATGCCGTACGATATGGGCTATAGCCCATGGTCCAAAATGATGAGAAACGAGGCTAACTTTTTTTTTCAAAATTTCAAAAAACATGGGCTATAACCTTTCGTTTTTGTCATTTCGTCATTTTTTTCAAATCTTCAAAAATGATGAAAAACGGCGCGCTATAGTATGCCGTACGACATGGGCTATAGCCCATGGTCCAAAATGATGAGAAACGAGGCTAACTTTTTTTTTCAAAATTTCAAAAAACATGGGCTATAACCTTTCGTTTTTGTCATTTCGTAATTTTTTCAAATCTTTAAAAATGACGAAAAACGGCGCGCTATAGAATGCCGTACGATATGGGCTATAGCCCATGGTCCAAAATGATGAGAAACGAGGCTAACTTTTTTTTTCAAAATTTCAAAAAACATGGGCTATAACCTTTCGTTTTTGTCATTTTGTCATTTTTTTCAAATCTTCAAAAATGATGAAAAACGGCGCGCTATAGTATGCCGTACGATATGGGGTATAGCCCATGGTCCAAAATGATGAGAAACGAGGCTAACTTTTTTTTTCAAAATAAAAAAAAACATGGGCTATAACCTTTCGTTTTTGTCATTTCGTCATTTTTTTCAAATCTTCAAAAATGATGAAAAACGGCGTGCTATAGTATGCCGTACGATATGGGCTATAGCCCATGGTCCAAAATGATGAGAAACGAGGCTAACTTTTTTTTTCAAAATTTCAAAAAACATGGGCTATAACCCATCGTTTTTGTCATTTCGTAATTTTTTTCAAATCTTCAAAAATGATGAAAAACGGCGCGCTATAGTATGCCGTACGATATGGGCTATAGCCCATGGTCCAAAATGATGAGAAACGAGGCTAACTTTTTTTTTCAAAATTTCAAAAAACATGGGCTATAACCTTTCGTTTTTGTCATTTTGTCATTTTTTTCAAATCTTCAAAAATGATGAAAAACGGCGCGCTATAGTATGCCGTACGATATGGGCTATAGCCCATGGTCCAAAATGATGAGAAACGAGGCTAACTTTTTTTTTCAAAATTTCAAAAAACATGGGCTATAACCCATCGTTTTTGTCATTTCGTCATTTTTTTCAAATCTTCAAAAATGATGAAAAACGGCGCGCTATAGTATGCCGTACGATATGGGCTATAGCCCATGGTCCAAAATGATGAGAAACGAGGCTAAGTTTTTTTTTCAAAATTTCAAAAAACATGGGCTATAACCTTTCGTTTTTGTCATTTCGTCATTTTTTTCAAATCTTTAAAAATGACGAAAAACGGCGCGCTATAGTATGCCGTACGATATGGGCTATAGCCCATGGTCCAAAATGATGAGAAACGAGGCTAACTTTTTTTTTCAAAATTTCAAAAAACATGGGCTATAACCTTTCGTTTTTGTCATTTCGTCATTTTTTTCAAATCTTAAAAAATGATGAAAAACGGCGCGCTATAGTATGCCGTACGATATGGGCTATAGCCCATGGTCCAAAATGATGAGAAACGAGGCTAACTTTTTTTTTCAAAATTTCAAAAAACATGGGCTATAACCTTTCGTTTTTGTCATTTCGTAATTTTTTCAAATCTTTAAAAATGACGAAAAACGGCGCGCTATAGAATGCCGTACGATATGGGCTATAGCCCATGGTCCAAAATGATGAGAAACGAGGCTAACTTTTTTTTTCAAAATTTCAAAAAACATGGGCTATAACCTTTCGTTTTTGTCATTTTGTCATTTTTTTCAAATCTTCAAAAATGATGAAAAACGGCGCGCTATAGTATGCCGTACGATATGGGCTATAGCCCATGGTCCAAAATGATGAGAAACGAGGCTAACTTTTTTTTTTTTAATTTAAAAAAACATGGGCTATAACCTTTCGTTTTTGTCATTTCGTCATTTTTTTCAAATCTTCAAAAATGATGAAAAACGGCGTGCTATAGTATGCCGTACGATATGGGCTATAGCCCATGGTCCAAAATGATGAGAAACGAGGCTAACTTTTTTTTTCAAAATTTCAAAAAACATGGGCTATAACCCATCGTTTTTGTCATTTCGTAATTTTTTTCAAATCTTCAAAAATGATGAAAAACGGCGCGCTATAGTATGCCGTACGATATGGGCTATAGCCCATGGTCCAAAATGATGAGAAACGAGGCTAACTTTTTTTTTCAAAATTTCAAAAAACATGGGCTATAACCTTTCGTTTTTGTCATTTTGTCATTTTTTTCAAATCTTCAAAAATGATGAAAAACGGCGCGCTATAGTATGCCGTACGATATGGGCTATAGCCCATGGTCCAAAATGATGAGAAACGAGGCTAACTTTTTTTTTCAAAATTTCAAAAAACATGGGCTATAACCCATCGTTTTTGTCATTTCGTCATTTTTTTCAAATCTTCAAAAATGATGAAAAACGGCGCGCTATAGTATGCCGTACGATATGGGCTATAGCCCATGGTCCAAAATGATGAGAAACATGGCTAAGTTTTTTTTTCAAAATTTCAAAAAACATGGGCTATAACCTTTCGTTTTTGTCATTTCGTCATTTTTTTCAAATCTTCAAAAATGATGAAAAACGGCGCAATATAGTATGCCGTACGATATGGGCTATAGCCCATGGTCCAAAATGATGAGAAACGAGGCTAACTTTTTTTTTCAAAATTTCAAAAAACATGGGCTATAACCTTTCGTTTTTGTCATTTCGTCATTTTTTTCAAATCTTCAAAAATGATGAAAAACGGCGCGCTATAGTATGCCGTACGATATGGGCTATAGCCCATGGTCCAAAATGATGAGAAACGAGGCTAACTATTTTTTTCAAAATTTCAAAAAACATGGGCTATAACCCATCGTTTTTGTCATTTCGTCATTTTTTTCAAATCTTCAAAAATGATGAAAAACGGCGCGCTATAGTATGCCGTACGATATGGGCTATAGCCCATGGTCCAAAATGATGAGAAACGAGGCTAACTTTTTTTTTCAAAATTTCAAAAAACATGGGCTATAACCTTTCGTTTTTGTCATTTCGTAATTTTTTCAAATCTTTAAAAATGACGAAAAACGGCGCGCTATAGAATGCCGTACGATATGGGCTATAGCCCATGGTCCAAAATGATGAGAAACGAGGCTAACTTTTTTTTTCAAAATTTCAAAAAACATGGGCTATAACCTTTCGTTTTTGTCATTTCGTCATTTTTTTCAAATCCTCAAAAATGATGAAAAACGGCGCGCTATAGTATGCCGTACGATATGGGCTATAGCCCATGGTCCAAAATGATGAGAAACGAGGCTAACTTTTTTTTTCAAAATTTCAAAAAACATGGGCTATAACCCATCGTTTTTGTCATTTCGTCATTTTTTTCAAATCCTCAAAAATGATGAAAAACGGCGCGCTATAGTATGCCGTACGATATGGGCTATAGCCCATGGTCCAAAATGATGAGAAACGAGGCTAACTTTTTTTTTCAAAATTTCAAAAAACATGGGCTATAACCTTTCGTTTTTGTCATTTCGTCATTTTTTTCAAATCTTCAAAAATGATGAAAAACGGCGCGCTATAGTATGCCGTACGATATGGGCTATAGCCCATGGTCCAAAATGATGAGAAACGAGGCTAACTTTTTTTTTCAAAATTTCAAAAAACATGGGCTATAACCCATCGTTTTTGTCATTTCGTCATTTTTTTCAAATCTTCAAAAATGATGAAAAACGGCGCGCTATAGTATGCCGTACGATATGGGCTATAGCCCATGGTCCAAAATGATGAGAAACGAGGCTAACTTTTTTTTTCAAAATTTCAAAAAACATGGGCTATAACCTTTCGTTTTTGTCATTTTGTCATTTTTTTCAAATCTTCAAAAATGATGAAAAACGGCGCGCTATAGTATGCCGTACGATATGGGCTATAGCCCATGGTCCAAAATGATGAGAAACGAGGCTAACTTTTTTTTTCAAAATTTCAAAAAACATGGGCTATAACCCATCGTTTTTGTCATTTCGTCATTTTTTTCAAATCTTCAAAAATGATGAAAAACGGCGCGCTATAGTATGCCGTACGATATGGGCTATAGCCCATGGTCCAAAATGATGAGAAACGAGGCTAAGTTTTTTTTTTTTAAATTCAAAAAACATGGGCTATAACCTTTCGTTTTTGTCATTTCGTCATTTTTTTCAAATCTTCAAAAATGATGAAAAACGGCGCAATATAGTATGCCGTACGATATGGGCTATAGCCCATGGTCCAAAATGATGAGAAACGAGGCTAACTTTTTTTTTCAAAATTTCAAAAAACATGGGCTATAACCTTTCGTTTTTGTCATTTCGTCATTTTTTTCAAATCTTCAAAAATGATGAAAAACGGCGCGCTATAGTATGCCGTACGATATGGGCTATAGCCCATGGTCCAAAATGATGAGAAACGAGGCTAACTATTTTTTTCAAAATTTCAAAAAACATGGGCTATAACCCATCGTTTTTGTCATTTCGTCATTTTTTTCAAATCTTCAAAAATGATGAAAAACGGCGCGCTATAGTATGCCGTACGATATGGGCTATAGCCCATGGTCCAAAATGATGAGAAACGAGGCTAACTTTTTTTTTCAAAATTTCAAAAAACATGGGCTATAACCTTTCGTTTTTGTCATTTCGTAATTTTTTCAAATCTTTAAAAATGACGAAAAACGGCGCGCTATAGAATGCCGTACGATATGGGCTATAGCCCATGGTCCAAAATGATGAGAAACGAGGCTAACTTTTTTTTTCAAAATTTCAAAAAACATGGGCTATAACCTTTCGTTTTTGTCATTTCGTCATTTTTTTCAAATCCTCAAAAATGATGAAAAACGGCGCGCTATAGTATGCCGTACGATATGGGCTATAGCCCATGGTCCAAAATGATGAGAAACGAGGCTAACTTTTTTTTTCAAAATTTCAAAAAACATGGGCTATAACCCATCGTTTTTGTCATTTCGTCATTTTTTTCAAATCCTCAAAAATGATGAAAAACGGCGCGCTATAGTATGCCGTACGATATGGGCTATAGCCCATGGTCCAAAATGATGAGAAACGAGGCTAACTTTTTTTTTCAAAATTTCAAAAAACATGGGCTATAACCTTTCGTTTTTGTCATTTCGTCATTTTTTTCAAATCTTCAAAAATGATGAAAAACGGCGCGCTATAGTATGCCGTACGATATGGGCTATAGCCCATGGTCCAAAATGATGAGAAACGAGGCTAACTTTTTTTTTCAAAATTTCAAAAAACATGGGCTATAACCCATCGTTTTTGTCAAATTGCGGAATTGCGGAAATTGCGGATTCTTTTTTTTCATTTTTTCATTTTTTTCAAATCCTCAAAAATGATGAATATCCCATGGTAAATATCGTATCCAAAGCAATGTAAATAAACAAATCAGCTTCAAACTAAATAATTGAAGTTAAACTCAACAAGTGTCCCCGACACTTACATGCCTTATATTGTGACCACGCTAAGCTGGGTATAGGAGGGGCTAGCACCACAAAATCATACTTGTATGAAGTGAGTTGCACCTTTGTTTGCTTTTATACGTCATGGGGGGCATGCTTAAAGCAGGTTTATAGACTTGACTGCCACATAAGATCGCAGGGTGGCCTGCCGATCTTTTGGGGCGGAGGCCTGTTGATTTTTGGGGGAGCACGAATAAGACAAAACAAATTAGACAAACATTAAAAGTCCATAGACTTGGCTCCCACCTGACATCATGTCTGAAAGCCAGACGTCGGTTGGAGGGAGTTGTACCCCTCAACCCCCCCCCCCCCCTACAGACACACACGGTATATCCAGTAATCACATCCACCGGGCCTCAACCCCGCCCCTTCTTCCTAGCCTCTTCCTCTCCTTTCTCTTTGTCTTTGGCCTCTTCCACTCTTTTTTGTGGGGCAGGTCTGCGTCTCCAGAGCAGCCAGCGGAGCAGAGAAATTGCCTGTTATCGAGGGTCGATTTCTCATGAGCTTGTAAATTGCTTTGTATTGACACTCTGTCAGAGCGGGGTCGTCACAGCGGGCTGGGTTACTCGCCACCCCATGGTCACACAGCTGAGCTGAGGGAGTGTGGGGGGGGGCTATAGGCTTCCACTGGGGTCCTCTGGGGGTGTGGGATGGTTGGGGGGAGGGTAGTGGGGGTCAGGATGGTGACATTGTGTGTGTGTGTGTGTGTGTGTGTGTGTGTGTGTGTGTGTGTGTGTGTGTGTGTGTGTGTGTGTGTGTGTGTGTGTGTGTGTGCGTGCGTGCGTGCGTGCGTGCGTGCGTGCGTGCGTGCGTGCGTGCGTGCGTGCGTGCGTGCGTTTGAGCACAAGTGTGCTTGCTTTCTGGTGAGAGTATGCACATGCCACATGACTCGAGAGTGATTTCCGGAGGTCCTGGAACTCTGGTGGAATGAGAAGATGATTCCCTGTAGGAGGTGTTGACCCCAGGCCATGCAGCGGTCAGGAGATGACGTATAGATGGAGAGTCAGAGACGTCGCAGGGAGTTCTCATCTCTTAGTTTAGCCCTCAATGGGCTTTATGCACATACCATCATTCTGGAAAGAACTTCCCTACTTCCTTCACAGGTCATACCGCTGATAGGCCTACTAATGAAGGCTCTGGTCAAACAGAGTCAGAGTGCTGCTATAGAGCGCAGCAGTCCCGCCCCCTTTCAGAAAAGCGAGTGGCCCAGGAAATGAAACCCCAATGCATTTTTCCATCGGCACTTCGAATATAATTTATTTAAAGACGGTTACGCCGCGGACAAAGCCAATTCGGATCATGACAAATCATGACAATGAACACAATGTTTTGGGACGATCAAATCATTAGAAAGAAGAAAATAAAGGCAGGAGACAACACTATTTGTTTTGTTTTTCGTCTTATAAATTATTTGATCGTCCCAAAACATTGTGTTCATTGTCATGATTTGTCATGATCCGAATTGGCTTTGTCCGCGGCGTAACCGTCTTTAAATAAATTATATTCGAAGTGCCGATGGAAAAATGCATTGGGGTTTCATTTCCTGGGCCACTCGCTTTTCTGAAAGGGGGCGGGACTGCTGCGCTCTATTGTGCTGCATGTTGGCTCACTGGACACTCTCTACACCCACTCTACACCAGTGGGTCGACTCTGTTGGCTCACTGGACACTCTCTACACCCACTCTACACCAGTGGGTCTGGCTCACTGGACACTCTCTACACCCACTCTACACCAGTGGGTCGACTCTCAAAGTGTCCTTGAGTGAGTTACAAAAGGCCCAAAAGGTGTCATGGGAGTCCTTGAAATTAAAAAAGTTTGAGACACAAAATGGAACAGAGCCTTAATTAGTAAACTCGGTAACACCTGTGAAAGAAGTAGAGAAGCGGCCGGAAGTAGGAAGAGTTATAAACAAACAAAAAGGTTCACAGTAGATAAAGAAACCTGCTGGAGCTGGTAGCTGAGCTGAACATCCCTGGTCTGACTGCCTGTAGACTTGTGTTGCATGTCCTTACACCTCTCTACCCTCAGTTTCCTGCCTCTCTAGTCTCTACTATCCTGACTGAGAAAGTTAAGGCAAAGGTTTTAATTTGACAGATGTCAAACAGTGATTGACTCAATAGTGACCTCTAGCGCTGCTCCAAAGACATTACATTGTTTACCGCTCCTTGACCTCACTGACACCTCCTTTGTCATGATCCATTAAAAAGTTCACAGGCTGTGTATCACTTGTATCACCCCCCCCCCCCCGTCCCGTCCCTCCCGTCCCCCACCCACCCACATTACCCCCTGTGCTACCTGCACGCCCTTGAATCATTTTTTCTTTCTCCTTCCCTTCCTTTGTACCTTGTTCATGCATTGAAGCAGAACTTTCCCCCTGTCACCTGAGGGCCAGAGTACCAAAGTGAACAAGAAGAGGACAGGAGGTTAATATTTTATTTACAACTCTGTCCCGTGGCCAACTCTGCCAGGTCCCCTTGTCTCCTCTTTGGCATCTCTCTCTCCCGCTTCTCACGTCTACCTCGGGCAGAAGGAAAGGTGCACCGTTTCTAACGTTGCCTAACCTCTTTGTCATTAATTCACATTATGTTGCTATCCACCGTTCTACTTCCCCCACCGCACGCACACACACACACACACACACACACACACACACACACACACACACACACACACACACACACACACACACACACACACACACACACACACACACACACACACACACACACACACACCACATGTTGGTTTCCATGAAGTGTGGGAACCAACAGCAGGGCCATCACTCTTGGGGACACCACTTTCCAGTGGTCCCACAGGCCTGAAAAAAATCAGGCAAGTTAAAAAAAAAATCTTTAACACAACTATCACCTCAGATTCTAGATTGGATGAAGTAATTTCACAGACTTGTCCTGACCATGCATCTTGGGGACCTATATTAATCCGTTGATTGTGGGGACTTAATTTGCATAAATCACACACCTGTTTTTTTACACCAAAATGGGGACTCAATGTCCTGGGGACATCTAATCAGTTTCATACTGAATTTTATGCAGGAAGCTTGGCGTACAGATACAGACTTACAGATTCAGAGTGGACCCTGTAACATAACCCTCAAACTGTCTGAGTCTGTCTCACAGGAGAGGCTAGAGAAGACAGCTGGGCACTGGATGCTTTGAGGAAAGAGCATATAATATGTTCACTAGATTTTACTGGATTGATACTTGACATTATCTTTACAATATAATTGTGTTGAACATTAAATGCACTGAATGATGTATGCATGTAGATCCTTTTGTAATGAATAAAAAAACAGACAAGATGTATTGGCCATAATAACGTAGGGCAATATCAACTGTCTATTTTCAGGAACTCAACAGACATGTATATGACCTGAATGTTTTACTTAAACCATTAAGAACGCGTGACACATCACCTTAGCTTTTCACTGCTACCATTCTTTTTAATGTCAGCTATTGAAAAATAGCTGACCATTTGTCATAGCTGGCTCTTGGCCATGTCAAACATTGGGATGCAGGAGACAGAGCAACAGTGTAAGAAACTGTATTTATTATGCAGGCCTTAACATTACAACTTAAAGAGGACAACTATGAGGTGTGGAGTCAGTGATCAGTGGTGTGGTGGTGATGGATGTGTGGAACATGGTGTGGTGTGTGTGTGGATGGAAAGAATAAGGTAAACATAGTAGGAAAAAAATGACAATGCTTTTTTCTTTTTTATAAAGTATATTTATTGTTTTTTTAAAGACAAACAGACATTACACAACAAGAACATAATAACAAACAAAAGAAAACAAAAACAAAAACAGCTCAGGCACAACACTATTATAAATAAAAAGATTGAATATACAAAGACATGACAAGGACAATGAACCATAATGACATAATGACATAAGTGACTTTCAAATTTTTATAGACTCCCTATCAGGGAATACCTCCATACAGTACATTAATACATATATTAAAAAGGCAGACAATAGTTATCATAGGCACAAAATCATTACAACAAGAGCAGACCCATGCATGCTCCACTCAAAGGCGACAACCGCCACCCCTCCAGGCGGCAGGGCCACCGCCCCAAGAAGCGGCCCCGATGCAACGCATCGAGACCCCTGCCCGGGCGACCATTCCCCCATACCCAAAGGGCAGACAAGCCCCCACCCAAAGCAGAGCACCCACTAGGGAAGAATGCTGGCATATAAGATATCTAAGGTTGGTACGGAAAACCTCCAAGTATCGTGGCAGACAGTGTGGTTCCAATATGATTCAAATAAGGGTCCCAAATTTTGTAGAAAGTCTCCAATTTAAAATGCAACATGCATGTAATGTATTCACAAGGAATACAGCCCATTATAATGTTATGCCATGATTTATTTGATAGAGCAACATCCTTGATTCAAAACAAAATAATATTTTTCCAAACGTTAATAAGTTACGCATCATCATCGTCTCCAGTGATTGATCTTTCTTGATGAGCTTTCTTCATTTCTTTAATCCCTAGAATAGAGTCACTACAATCTGAGGCACTGTGCTCACTGTTGTTTGGGACATATTCCTCTCGATGAGCTTTCTTTATTATAGGGATTGAGTCACTACATTCTGAGGCACTGTGCTCACTGGAGTTTGGGACATATTCCTCTCCACTGTCTGGTGTTGAATACAATATTTCAGAGTCATCAAAGCTTTTGGTCCTCAACTGTGATGAAATAACATCATCTTGTTCACTGTCTGGAGTTGAATCAAAGAGTTCATCAGAGCCATGAAAGCTTTTGGTCCTCCTCAACTTTGGTGAAAGAGGATCTTCTTGTTCACTGTCTTCAGATGAACTGAATAGATACCTTAACGTCTTGGTGCTTGGTAAGCACAGTAATTTGTCAGTTGAGTCAGTGAACTCTTTGTGGTGGTTTGCTGGAGCCATGCGTGTCTGTGGGGCAGGCTCCATCCCCTGGTGCACACATACACACACGTCGTAGAACATCTGTGAAGAATAAGATTCATTGAATATTTTAGACACGAGGTAGGCATGTGAAGGTAGTACCCTTGACTACTGTTGTTGAATTCACTTATTGTACGTTTAATAATATCACTAGTATTTCAACATCCTGATTTAGTCCAATACACCAGTATGTTGGACAGTAGGCATTCAAACACATTTTGTATGTGGTCTATGAAGACTTTTAATACAATTTAGGCTAAAATGCATGACGGGGACAGACGTCTTCTGAAGTTTAATTTATTCAGGGTACAAGCTTGCTTAAATACACACACATATCCACAACTTAAAACATGCCTTTTGGGGACCCCATGTTAATGTGCATGATGGGGACATAAATGTCTACTGAAGTTTGAATTATTAGCTTGCGTAAATACACACACACACACCATAAAACATGCGTTTTGGGGACCCCGTGAGGTGTACATGATATTACTAGACATTAGGACAATAAAATAAACTAATTATGTTGGACAGTAGGTATTCAGTACACACTTTTAGTTATGTGATCTACAATATTTAGACTTTTAATGCCCTTTACTTTAGGCCAATGTGCGTCACGGGAACATACATGCTGTTAGAGTTTTTAACGGGCCTGACAATTAAAGCCTGGACCCGAACTGGTCCAGCCCAAGGCTTGGCCTGGCCCAAAACATTACCATAATGTTAAGCCTGATAAGCCCCAGTAAAGGAATGTTGCAGGCATGTCATTCAACATCTGGTTAGAATAAGATTCATTGAATATTTAAAAGACAAGGCGTAGGCATGTGAAAGTAGTGCACTTGACTATCAATGTTGAATGCACTTATTGAAAGTTTCTTTGGATAAAAGCGAGTTCGAAATGACTCATGTAAGATAATGTTACTAGTATTACAACATCCTGATGTAGTCCAATATACCATTTTGTTAGATAGTAGGTATTTAGAACACACTTTCAGTTTTGTGATATATATAACACACTTTAAGCTAATGTGCATCATGGGGACATATAAATACACACACATGTATTCTGAAGTTTAAATTATTTTGCCTTCAAGCTTGCATAAATACACACACACACACACACATCTTAAAACATGCATATTGGGGACTCTGTGCTAAATGTGCATCATGGGGACATCTCTTCTGAAGTTTAAATTATTTTGCCTTCAAGCTTGCATAAACACACACACACACACAAACATCTTAAAACATGCATATCGGGGACCCCGTGCTAATGTGCATCATGGGGACATATATGTCTTCTGAAGTTTAAATTATTCCGCCTACTATCTTGCATAAATACACACCTCTAAGAACATGCATTTTGGGGACCCCGTGAGGTGTACTTGTTAAACTGATATTACTAGACATTAGGACATTAAAAGAAACAAATGATGTTGGACAGTAGGTATTCAGTACACACTTTCAGTTATGTGATGTACAATATTTAGACTTTTAATGCCCTTTACTTTAGGCCAATGTGCGTCAAGGGAACATACATGCTGTTAGAGTTCTCAACGGGCCTGACAATTAAAGCCTGGACCCGAACTGGTCCAGCCCAAGGCTTGGCCTGGCCCAAAACATTACCATAATGTTAAGCCTGATAAGCCCCAGTAAAGGAATGTTGCAGGCATGTCATTCAACATCTGGTTAGAATAAGATTCATTGAATATTTAAAAGACAAGACGTAGGCATGTGAAAGTAGTGCACTTGACTATCAATGTTGAATGCACTTTGAAAGTTTCTTTGGATAAAAGCGAGTTCGAAATGACTCATGTAAGATAATGTTACTAGTATTACAACATCCTGATATAGTCCAATATACCATTTTGTTAGATAGTAGGTATTTAGAACACACTTTCAGTTTTGTGATATATATAACACACTTTAAGCTAATGTGCATCATGGGGACATATAAATACACACACACATGTATTCTGAAGTTTAAATTATCTTGCCTTCAAGCTTGCATAAATACACACACACACACACACACACATCTTAAAACATGCATATTGGGGACTCTGTGCTAAATGTGCATCATGGGGACATCTCTTCTGAAGTTTAAATTATTTTGCCTTCAAGCTTGCATAAACACACACACACACACACATCTTAAAACATGCATATTGGGGACCCCGTGCTAATGTGCATCATGGGGACATATATGTCTTCTGAAGTTTAAATTATTCCGCCTACTATCTTGCATAAATACACACATCTAAAAACATGCATTTTGGGGACCCCGTGAGGTGCACTTGTTAAACTGATATTACTAGATATTAGGACATTAAAATAAACAAATGATGTTGGACAGTAGGTATTCAGTACACACTTTCAGTTATGTGATGTACAATATTTAGACTTTTAATGCCCTTTACTTTAGGCCAATGTGCGTCAAGGGAACATACATGCTGTTAGAGTTCTCAACGGGCCTGACAATTAAAGCCTGGACCCAAACTGGTCCAGCCCAAGGCTTGGCCTGGCCCAAAACATTACCATAATGTTAAGCCTGATAAGCCCCAGTAAAGGAATGTTGCAGGTATGCCATTCAACATCTGTTTAGAATAAGATTCATTGAATATTTAAAAGACAAGATGTAGGCATGTGAAAGTAGTGCACTTGACTATCAATGTTGAATGCACTTATTGAAAGTTTCGAAATGACTCATGTAAGATAATGTTACTAGTATTACAACATCCTGATGTAGTCCAATATACCATTTTGTTAGATAGTAGGTATTTATAACACACTTTTTTGTGATATATATATAACACACTTTAAGCTAATGTGCATCATGGGGACATATAAATACATGTATTCTGAAGTTTCAATTATTCTGCCTACAAGCTTGCATAAATACACACACATCTTAAAACATGCATATTGGGGACCCCATGCTAATGTGCAACACAGGGACCACGTGAGGCCTACTTATGTTACACTGATTAGGACATTTAAATAAAAGTGGGGTACAAGTGGAAAAGGCATGCTGTGTTGCTGAAAACCTCTCCACAAACCTCTCTAGAGCACAACTACAAAGATTTGGATTACATTTCCTCTACTGCAACAATCTCACTTTGAATATAAATAAGTAAGTCAGGCTTATATGTTTGAGAACATGTCCTCACCTTAGTCCGCCATGGCCAGTCAGTTTCCATGGTTGTAGCTTAAATTTTCACCTGGTAAGATGTCTCACAGCAAAGAGACTTGAGGTGAGGTTTCTCTTCTCCTTGCATAATTATGTTCTTCCTCTGTTTATTACCCTTATACTTTGTCTTATACTTTCCTGAACCTGCTAGTCACCAACCCCACCACAACATGCAGGGAAGCGACTATTTAGGAATATGTATCAACATTGATATCAATATGTATGGCACCTGAATTTCCCAAGGATAATCAATAAAGCTTGCACAGTACAGATGGACAAAAATAATAAGTTAACGCTATTTTTGGTACATTCTGATCTATGTCCTTTTGCTAAATCCGGTTGCAATGTAGGCTCATCAATTGCAAATTAAGTAGATGGTTTTTAGTATCAAGTATACAATAGTATTAAATTAATGGTATTATTAAATATGACAATGTTTGGTTTCACTGTCTACATGGGCGACTTTAACGCACTCTGAAAAAGCTGCTTTGAACAGTCCTGACATATCTCTGCACAAGACAGTGGTCGGAATGTGAGGTCGAATGTGCACTCCACTGTACTGTACTGTGCTGCGCTGCACTGCCCTCCACTCCACTGCACTGCACTGTACTGTACTGTACTGCACTGCACTGTACTGTACTGTTATCCACTGTACTGGTATCCACTGTACTGCACTGTTATATACTGTACTGTAATACGCTGTACTGTACTGTACTGTACTGTACTGTACTGTACTGTACTGTTCTGTACTGTACTGTACTGTACTGTACTGTTATCCACTGTACTGTACTGTACTGTTCTGTTCTGTTATCCACTGTACTGTACTGTACTGTACTGTACTGTACTGTACTGTACTGTACTGTACTGTACTGTACTGTTATACACTGTACTGTACTGTACTACATTCCACTGTACTGCACTCCACTGGTATGTACTGTACTGTACTGTACTGTACTGTACTGTACTGTACTGTACTGTACTGTACTGTACTGTACCATTACACTTACTATTACACTATTACACATATTAAATTATTACACTATTACACTAGTACACTGTTTACGCTATAACACATATTATGCTATTACACTAGTACACTTTTTACACTATAACACATATTATGCTATTACACTAGTACACTTTTTACACTATAACACATATTATGCTATTACACTAGTACACTTATTACAATTACTATATTACACTTAATACACTATTACACTTATTACACTATTACAATTATTACACTATTACGCTATTCTACTATTACACTTATTAGCCTATTACACTATCCCTCTATTACACTTATTACTCTACTACACGTGATAGACTATTACACTTATTATACTATTACACTATTACTCTTATTCCACTAATACACTTATTACAATTATTTCACTATTGCACTTATTACAATTATTTCACTATTGCACTTATTACACTATTACTCTTATTACATTATTACACTTATAATCACATTGCTCCATATTAATCATTGACAGGGGTGATCTTGTGTTCTTCAATGTGTTTTGGCTGGGGACCCCCAGGCAATGCTTTGACCATGTCTCGTGACCCCCGCCCCGCCCCCCTCCCCAACACCAATACAAATTGACTCTATACATATTTTGGCAATACTGTACTGTACTGTATTCCACTGTACTGTAATGTACTGTACAGTACTGTTATCCACTGTACTGTACTGTACTGTACTGTACTGTACTGTACTGTACTGTACTGTACTGTACTGTACTGTACTGTACTGTACTGTACTGTACTACATTCCACTGTACTGTACTGTACTGTACTGTACTGTACTGTACTGTACTGTACTGTACTGTACTGTACTGTACTGTACAGAGAGACCCCCCCAGTGAAAACTCCTGTAATGTAGTGCACCATTCAAAATGTGTTCAGTTGATCAAACTTAGCTACGGTCCCCGTAACGCTGGTTTGAGCTTATGTAAACTTATGTAAATCTCTGATCTGTGATTGGCTAGTAGTGTTTTTGTGTTCTCACACACACTCTCACACACACACTGCAGTACCAACTATCGCCTGCTGGGGGATGTCCCCATTAGTAACACACTTGTCATGAACTGTGTGTGTGTGTTCATGAACATGAAAACATGTTTTATGGGACTTGCTAAAAAAATTACACCAGACACATCAGCAACCTCTCCCCTACCTCCTGAATGATTTGTGTTATGGGGACCTACACATTTGTCCCCATACTGTTTGAGGTCCTCTGTAGGTGACTGTGTAAACAAGCATGTGTCCCCATTATGACGGAGGAACAAACGCACCACACACACACCCACACACACACACACACACACACCCACACACACACACACACACACAAAGATAATAAGGCACAATTTCGACTTGCAAAAGATGTCATGGGTATACCGGTAGTAACTGCACAGAATGAGAGGTGGGATGTAAATGAAGCTCAGTGTGTGGCTGTCACTGATGCAGCTTCTCCTCCTCTGAGAGACTCTTTCAAGTGCAGCAGGTTCACTTTAACCATGGATCTGTGGCAGGGTGGGAACATTGATTCCCAGACAGAAGAATAAAGGGGATATTTCCTCAGAGGAGGTACGACGGAAAGATTTGCAGAAATAACAATAACAATAGCAACTCAGGAATGTTACACGGTTGTTTGTCTCACTTTAAAGTTTCTGCCATATTGCTTCAGATCCGAAGGAGCCAATGGGGATGGGGCCCCAGATGAGTGGGCGGTACCAGACATATATTTGTGTTTCTTTGCCGCCATTGGCTTCGCTGAGGTGCCATCTCTTCCTCTCCCTGGCATGATGTGTCTGTGTTTCACAGTCACACCCACTCTCCTGGCGGGCCGGTGGCACGTACAGTGCACACGTTGCACGCCAAAGCCCTTGTGTGTGTGTGTGTGTGTGTGTGTGTGTGTGTGTGTGTGGCAGAAGAGACAGACGTGAAACGAGAAGGTGGCGAGGATAGAAAAAGTAAAAGAAAGAGGAGGGAGCCTGGACAAGGAGACAGGTAGGAAGCCAAACATGCTGTTGGAAAGAAGAAGAAGAAGGATAGAGAGAGGGAGAATGCAAGAGAGAGAGAGAGAGAGAGAGAGAGAGAGAGAGAGAGAGAGAGTCAATCCAGATGTGGTGTGGAAGCAGGAAAGAAGGGGCAGAGACTGATAAATGGGTTAGGAGAAATTACAAACATGGCTAACAGACATTGTTTCTTTCTCTCTGTCTTCCTTCTGTCCCCTCCGACGTGGAGCCAACCCTTCTGGCAGACGTCATATACACCCCCCTCCATCCCACCTGCTTTCACCCCCTATCCTCCCACTCAGTCCTGGATGGCACACAGCTGTTCCTGCACTCCTCCTCATCTGCCACGAGTGAAAAACAGCCCCCACAATATACAGCTATACGTTCTGGCTATGCCTCAAAAATAGGCAAACATTTGGTAAAAATCTAGTTTTTGTTGTGTTTGGATCAGAGAAAGGAAAGTTGACCTAAACTAGAAATGTAATGGAGTAAAATGTAAAATAGGTATAGGAGTGAAGGTATATAACTATCACAAAATAAAATATTAAATATTACTTAATGTCCACCACTGGCTTTGCAATGCATTGTGAACTTGTAAATTGGCTATTTCATTTGAAGGCTACTATTTTGGGGAAATTATGATAACCCTAATCGTTCAAATCAAAAAACAGGGATGCCAGGTTGAACATTCGTACCTATAGGCCTACTGTATGGCTTTATTCATGCATTGAGTTGTGAAATGTGTACTTGCGATTCCATTGTCCTTAAGAATCCTATAACCTATTCTTTTGCCATTGTATATCTTGGGCCATTCTTGGCTGATTGATTCAAGAGGAAAAGGGTTACGGCAGAAAAGTTTAACCAAATACTGGGTGCAAGCTCTTTATCCCTTTCAGACATGAATAGCATAATGTGAAAGCTCTGGGCTGTTGAAAGAAAAATAGATATTATAAGGAATTGGAAAAGTACCATTGTGCTACTTTAAAAGGTCAAAGACATCATCTGCAATATACCATTGGTTTTATTCAGTGGCGTGTGTGTGTGTGTGTGTGTGTGTGTGTGTGTGTGTGTGTGTGTGTGTGTGTGTGTGTGTGTGTGTGTGTGCTTGTACAATATAGAAATTGGATGCATGTTAGTACATGTGTGTAGTTAGTACATGTGTGTGCATGTGAGAGAAAGAGAAGGAGGTGATTGAAACTATATGAAGAGTTATCATCATCCACTCACTATGGCACACTGTGGCTTCCCATTGTTAGGGTTGTGTAGTTCTTAGACCCAAAATCAGGCTTGGAGGGGCTGTATGTTTGGCTGGGTGGCAGGCAGGCAGGCAGAAGGCGTGAAGACACGATCGGCAACTGACAAACTGGCAAGGGCTGGAGTGAAGAACCATGGTTTTTATCAGCTGGGCTTGATGAGGAGATGACCCCAAGGTGTGCAGCTCCACAGGAAGTTGATAGCACATCACAGCCCAGGCAGCCAGTCACACGCCCACGCCAGACCATATAAGGAAAAGGGAAAAACAGCAGAAAAACAGCCAGCCCCATAACACCCATGTCATGTTGGTATTACATTTAGGGGCCTACTAGTATTGATGACTGAAGACAAAGAAAGAAGTCAAGGCAGAGTGAACGAAGCAGAGGTAAGGTTGTACAAGGACACGATTGAAGGGATAGAGAGTGTGGTCACAATGTAAGAGCTCAAGGGAGATGATGATATAGCAGGCTGAGAGAATAAATAATGTATTTTAAAGCAAGGATTGATTTGAAAAGTCTAGCCAACAAAAAACGTCTAGCCTGGAGAAAAGATCGATTTACACACAAAATTCAAATGTATGCGACTAACTGCACATGATGTTTAGCCAACATTTAATGACTTTAGTTTGGATACATCTGGAGACAGAGAACGGTCGGAGAGACGGCGACCTGGGGTGGAGACGGTTGGCAGCCCAAACCACTTCTTCCGTGCGGAGGAACCCCAAAAGCTACAGGAGGGTTTAAAATCAGCCTCAGGTTACAGCCTCTCGAGTTGCACCGACGCTGAGATGTGTTCTGTTCAGCGACAATGAGGACGCAACGCACAGCTACAGAAGGATTCCGCACTTCTGATCAGACGAAAGAGAAGCCAGGCCCGGAGACAACCCACAGCGTCTGGAGCCTCCTAGTGTCGCCAACATCTCATGTGCCATCTTCCCCACTGACTCCACGCGTCCAAGAGACAGTGGGGGCTGTAGCATGCCACTTGGACACTGGCCGGGTCTGATCAGCATTGGTCGGGTCGCCTGGTGGAGGGTGTCTGTTGCCAGACCCAGAAACAAGTTTGTGCATCAGTAGATGTTATATTTACTAAACATGCCATCTAAAAATAAAGTCACTAAGCAGAAATTGGTCTACAAGTCCATTGACTGTAGAATGATACACTCTACCTTTGTGTCTAGATGGGGTTGAGCATCTTAGATTTTATTGGTTGTTATTCGCAGACAAAAATGTATTATTCTCATTTCGTGATATAATTTGTTATTTGTTTTATTTTAAGTGCTTATACTGTCATAACACAATAAATGCTAGTGCCAGAAATAATGCAGTAGTACTGTAAGAGCTTGCAGCAATGTGCGCTTCCGTGAAACAAAACTACGCCTTCTCACAACTACACTGAGAGCAATAATGCATGAGACTGCAGAAGTTAATGCCCAATGCCATCTCACTCTTTCAATGTGGTGGCACCCATCAAGCATATACTCACTCGCACGCATGCGCTAATGATTTATTTATTCACATTTGCATTGCTTATGGATGCAGAAAGTTGAATAGTGGAGGAGAGGTGGCGGGGTGCCATGTTTTTAAACAGGTTGGTGATGATCACATGGCCAATGACTTATTCTTGCTTCATGGCCCCTTCTGGCCCCCTCTGGGGCCCTTGGGAGTAACACAAACAGATGCAAGAGGGAAAGAGAGGTGGATGGAGATGGGGAAAAAAGAGAAATCTTGATGGAAGTCATTAAGGAACAGTCTATCCATCAACTTATCTGTCTGTTATATCCATCTCTAATTCCCTCTCTATCCAAGGCCTACTTTAGGTATGTTGTCTTTTTTTAATACATGACTATTCTAGTGTTTTCTCAACACTCAATAAAATAAGGACAACCTTCATATTACAACCCTTTGTTTACTTTGTTGTTTTTTTTGTTGTTCAGAAAACCTCCAATACCCTGGGTGTTTATCAGCACTGTCTGAAATCTCTGTCATGATGAGAGTTGTGTTCAAAGGTAAGATAAGGGCTTGGCAAATCCTTTTAACGCACCAGCAGCACATTTCACAGAGGATTACAATGTGTCCTGTGTAGCTAGCAAAAAAGAAAGTTGTAGTTAGAAATCATGATAGAGTGGCAGATATAGCCACAAACAACCTTCAGTCTTTGTTTGTGTACTTGGAAGTGTTATTTGGTGCTCTTGTTAACAGGGTTAGCCTTAGTCTTTAGAATCAAAACCACGGGGTGCCTTGGACATGTATAGGTCCTTTTTATTGATATATATAATTAAAAATGTGCATGTGCACTGCCGTTCACTTCCTTGTTTACGGTTCCAAAAGAATGGCTCTTAACTCCTAATCCAGGGAGATCTCCATAGTTTTGACCAAAAGGACAATGTTCTGTCTTCATTTATGACTTCAGCATGCATGTCGTTTGTTTGGAATATTAAGGCTTCTAGAGAGACTTTAGCGTGACACCAGCCTTTACCCCTTAAACAACTACCTGTGACATTATGCATATCTGTGGATTTGGGCGTAGGTGTGGTTTTGGGTGCAATCGTATGCCCTAGCTCTGCCCATGGAACAGCAACGTTGCCTTGGAATACATTTAAAATTGATATTGGGATATATTTGGGTCTTACCACAATTGACACAAGGAATTGACGCTCACTTCTGCTGATTATGGGAAAATTAGAATCACGGATGCATGGCGAATTATAGGAGAGAATGAGACGTCTGAATGTTGTTCTGAAGGTTTTAGAATCCACCACTATGCCCTTTCCCAAAGGTGTGTGGGCAAAATAGCAATTAGGCCAGTAAGAAGTGAGTTACAGTAGTCACGGTTATATGACTGATGTCTGGATAAGGAGCTGCAGCTGACTCTTGAGTGAGGAAAGGTCTAATCCTTTGAATATTATCGAGTGTATACATGATCCACTGACCGTTGAATGTGTGCCTTGGATAAGAGCTGACTGTCCAGGACAACACCAAGGTTCTTGGCTGTTGGAAACGAAGTCACCAGGGCGTTGTTTACGGAAATAGTTAGTTAGATCCTGCATGGGTCAGGACTTAACTGGGAAGAAGAGAAGCTCGGTCTTGTCTGGGTTCAGCCTGAAGTGGTGAGAAGACATCCACTGTGAGATGTTAGCCAGACATGCAGCAATGCACTCTTCCACCTGAGTGGTAGAAGGCTGCTGGAATAGAAGTAGTTGACTGTCACGCATGCACGCACACACGCACGCACGCACACACATACAGAGGGAGAGAGAGAGACAGAACTAAGGAATAAAGCCATTTCAGAGACACAGACAGAGGGGTGAAATTGCTCACTCCAGCTCGTCTGATGCAAATCCTTGAGGGGCCGAACAGCCTGCAGGTAAGCCTTGCATTGCCATGGCAATGTGGACTGGGAGAAATCCAT
>NC_137863.1:7494460-7529460 GCF_963924005.1 Protomyctophum bolini | reverse complement strand
ATATTGTACGCGCGCACGCGCACACACGCACGCACACACACACACACACACACACACACACACACACACACAGTTGCATGTGCAATAGCCATACGCACTCGTAAAAAGTTCATACTCCCTCCCTGATGTGAAATGTACACACACGTGCATGCTAAAACATACAATAGTGTGTGCTTCTCTCCTCAGATGCAGGCATGGATGAGGACCTGGTTCATATTGTTATGACACATCTATACATCATATCTGTAACAAGCATTCAGTATAGGCAGACATGATCTGCTACTCCTCAGTAAAAGCAAAGGAAAAAAACTGTCCTCTTTGTGATCAATGGGGATCTATTCCCAGGCCGCAGCCGCATTTTCTTTCTTCCTCATTTGTCCATTTAAAGGAGCTGTGTTTCTTAACAAGGGCAGATAGACTACTTTAAAGGACGGAGTGATGACTTTGTTTACCTTTCCCTTGATTGATCACCATGAGGAGGGTTGAGGGATTCTTTGTCACCAGGCAGGCAATTACCTCCACTGGAGGTGGATGTGGATTTGGCTGTGTTTTGGATGTGTGTGTGTGTGTGTGTGTGTGTGTGTGTGTGTGTGTGTGTGTGTGTGTGTGTGTGTGTGTGTGCGCATGTGTGCGTGCGTGCGTGCGTGTGTGTATATATCGAAAATTGATATATCAAAATATGGCCCTTTTTATTTTAATTAATTGGGGAACCCTGACATACAGTGTATGCATGTGCGTGCATGTGCATACAAATACACATTAGATACATAACCACCTTATGCAGAGTAGACTGCATGTGCATTTTGGTATATGCACGTTGAATCAGAGACAGCAATAATAGCCGGAGGGTGTTTGGCTGGCCAGTGACGAGAGCGAGTGTTCAGAGATGTGGTCCCTCCACGGTTCATTAAAAACACAGACCTGACAGAGCAACTTCATCCTGGATGAATGAGCTCAGCCTGCACGTGCACGTGCACAGTCACACTCCAGATACATGGGCCCGCCATGACTATTGAGCTTTTTGTGTTGCACCGTCTAGAGGGCACCTCTAATGAAAAACAAATACTCTGAATCCATCTGCTGATCCTATTTGTCTACACTGTTGATTTTCTGAAAAGTGTGGGGGTGGTGTGGTGGCGGCACCATACTCAAGCATTGAATTGGGATGTTTTCCCCCAAAAAGTTTGAGACGCTTTTGAATATTTCGTTTATTTATGGAATTTCTTACAAAACAAAATTCTGGTTATAATATTTGTGGTTAGTGCAATGCCCTCATACTGCAACTCTAAACTTATGATCTCAGGAAATAAAGGAGCGAAAGGCGTACATTTTCTTCGGTGACAAAGTGCCGTACGTGCAACATGTTCGTTCAACAGAAATAACCTATTTTCAACTGGAAAAAGTGTCAAGGTGAAGGCACTTTTTTCAGTTGAAAACATGTTTTCACCAAAGCACACAAGACTTAATCCGTTGAGAAATGTCAGTGGGTGAAGTCTGAGTGCTCTCACTCTGTTTCGGTCTGCATTCAGACGCCACTGTCTGCTGGAACACAGTGGCAGGGGCTCAGTGGGATGTCAAAGTGTAAACCTCTCTGTGATGCTGCAGTGTGTGTGTGTGTGTGTGTGTGTGTGTGTGTGTGTGTGTGTGTGTGTGTGTGTACTGAAGAAACTAGAGCATATACATATTAGGTATTTTTTTTTTACTGCCGATCCAATTCCGATCAATTGATTTTGAGTATCTGCCGATACCGATTTGTCCCGATCCTGATAGTACAATATCCAAAATCACAGACAATATCATGTCTAGGGTTGAGAAGGGGTTGGGATATAATATTGATACTAGGGATGTCCCGAGTCCCGACCATGTTACTTTGCTCCCGATCCGATTCCAATCATTTGAAAATGATGTGATCGGCCCCGATTTCCAATCACGCGATCAGATCAGGATAACCCTAATACATATACTATGCCATTGGCAGGTGGCAGCAGAAGACCCCTGAATTTCAAGCCAGGTGTGTGCGACTGTGCGTGCGTGCGTGCGTGCGTGCGTGCGTGCGTGCGTGTGTCGTATAATTTCTATAAATGAACCCAGGTTATTATTAATATTAAGCCACAGTAAGTAAAAATGTCTCGGTCTGTGATTCTCCCTCTTAGAGGAGAATAGTCATTTACAAACTCACACCCGAATCCCAGGCCATTGTCCTTTACCGTTTGAAGCTCTCTCCCCTGGAGAGACATTCAGTTGGTAATTCTAGGTGACTGATTTTCACTGAGTGGACAGCTAAAACTTAAGAAAACTACTTTAAACTAGACTAAACTATTAGATAGTTATAGTCATTTATAGTTATACGCTATAACTATTAATAGGGAGTGCAATTGATGCGGAGTTGAAAATATATTATGTATTGTTATAAGATTATAGCTTACTCATTTGGGGTTAAAAACTGTGTTAATCACCTCTTAAAGATAATATGTTCAGGTTCATTCTTAGTTCCGTTTTAAACATTGCTTAGATATTAACTATGGTCATAGTATGTTTTAGTTTGCATTTAAGTTCTGTTGTTTAACTACATTTGTCAGTGTAACAATTAGTCACTTTTGTATAAAGTTAGGCCTCCATAGTAGAACAGTAAGGAAATCTGTTTCCTGGTCCCGCCTCTCTCTAAACCGGAAATAAACAGATCCCAGATCTCATTGGTCAAAAGTCAGGAAACGCCTGTTTCCATTTCCGGAGGAGGCGGGACTCCGAAATAGATATAGACGGAGGAGCAGTGTTCAGAACGGGACTGATCTGGACCGGGTTCTCGACTTTGGGCAACAGAGAGCGGTGCGTGTTTTATCCAGACAGTCCGGGAGAGCGTTTGTCTCTCGTGTGTTGTTTGCTGTGAGCGGAGTGACTTCTTCCTGCAAAATAAAGTCTCTCCTTACAAATCCAAGTGGACCTGGTCAACGTGTCTTCCTGAACGAAAATATACCACACGTGCGTGCGTGCGACAGAGTCATTCCACAGGCTCCATGCTGTCACCGAGGAAAGCCGATTATGGAACAAGCAGGGGACACAGGAACACCCCCCGCCAACATGGCTCCAATGCTGCACACACGATCACAGTGTTCCACTCATCTGATGGTGAAACACCAGAGCTCTGTCTCCTTTACATCCAGCACACCATCTGGAGACTGAGCCAAGTGTTCCTTCTCAGCATGATGACTAATTAGCCAGTTGTTGCACTCACGCAGAGTTTGCTACAGCTCTGAATCACTCGCAAATGTCTTGTTTTCATTTTGTATACATGTGATGAAGATTGCCACGGAGAACTCTACGAAGCCTCGAAGACTTGTCATTTCAGGTGAAATAAGGTTTCGCTTAATTCATTTGGGTCTGAGACGTCACTGGCTCATTCATCCAGCATGTGCTTAAGAGGAAGTTCACTCAGTTATTTGCAGTTAAAGAGGATTCTGTTAAGCAGGCATCTAGATGTTGGTAAACATTTGAACGCAATGGCCCACCACGCTCGCCCCATTAACATAACCTGCTATGATAGAGTGCAGCTCTGCTGTGTTGTAACTTATGTTGTACTTTATGTCAAGCAATTCATTCCTTCCAAACTATACAGGAGGATATGACACACTGGGCAAATACCAATGTTGATCCCTCGATTTATTTCTTCAAATTACGACACCAGAACACAATAATGTCTTAATCAAGCACAGGCTATTGAAACGTTTTCTGTATAACACTAGTATGAGTATAACACAGATTCTCTTCACCTTTTCCACCCATGTCAAAAGTAATTGTATAGAGGGGGTGTCTGGGTTGTGCAGGGGTTAAATTCCTGCCCGTCACTGTGGAGACTGAGGTTCAAATCACCCACGATGACTCCAGCTTGGCCGGGCGGTCCAACAAACACAATTGGCCATGTTTACGGTTGGGATCCCAGAAGGAGAACAGACATTGGGGTGCCTGCTCAGTGGGGAGAAGGGGAACAGACATTGGGGTGCCTGCTCAGTGGGGAGAAGGGGAACAGACATTGGGGTGCCTGCTCAGTGGGGAGAAGGGGAACAGACATTGGGGTGCCTGCTCAGTGGGCAGAAGGGGAACAGGCATTGGGGTGCCTGCTCAGTGGGGAGAAGGGGAACAGACATTGGGGTGCCTGCTCAGTGGGCAGAAGGGGAACAGGCATTGGGGTGCCTGCTCAGTGGGGAGAAGGGGAACAGGCATTTGGGTGCCTGCTCAGTGGGGAGCAGTACTGAGGAACAGGCATTCTGTTTAATCTTCAGTCACGCAAATGTATCCTATCAAAATCGAAATCATCTAAGCATAATATATAGCTTTCTGCTTAGCAGAAATCTAAAGAAAATATATTTTCGTGAACGGAAATGCCAGCTTCCTTACTCGGAATTCGGGATCAGTCTGAGATTGTGTAATATAGTTGTCCGGCTACACGAGACTATGAGAGTGATAACATGTTCCTCCACATAAAATGTCAAAATGTGTTATGCCCTCCCGTTGAAACTCCTCACTGTCAGTTGGGAGTTTACTGTGTACTGTACGAATGCAGCACTGTCAGCATGTGCTACCAGGGACATTTGGTAGTGGGGAAAGTGACCAGGCTCCCATGAGTACCCAAAACTCCTCGCTCGGTCGGTATATGCTAATCATTCTTCACATCTAATCTGAGAAGGGAGAGACAGAAGAGAATTGAGAGAGAGAGAGAGTGGGGGAGAGAGACGGGGGAACAGAGAAAATGGGGGAGAGAGGAGAGAGACTGTCGTCCAATGGGACTGGTTCTTTCTTGCAGGAACAATGAATCACATGCAGCCACACCACCTGTCCTGTGTGTCCCTTCTGTTACTTTCAACAATACTGACAGGACAACTGTGTTTGTACAGTCCCATGCCAGCCAGGATACCGTTGGCTGGCTGTCATTCACTGGGCAGATCAGGCATTAATAACAGATTGGACAGGCATTGGCAGAACAGCTATATTTACTGACAGAAACTTTAATGCATATACTGTAGCTCTCTCAAGTCCCAGAGACTTCTTTCAGGCCTCGCATTATTGTTTCAGCTATAAAGTACATATAGTTGTTTGATTTAGTCATTTATTCATCCATTACTACATTTGGCTTAATTCCACCTCACAAATATGGGCAGACTTTGGGTATTATCTCTTGGTGTTATTCTCGGACTCTGCTATGTTGCAGATATGTTCTCGCAGACTGTACCACTCCAATACCTACCACATTTAGCCGAAATATGTATCATACCTCTCCGCCTTGCGGTGTCTACTTTTCATTGTTCAGTATACATTTTAACATTTGCATTCGTTGTTCGGGCCATCTTTTGCCTCGGTTGCGATACAAGTCACATACTTCTTCAATGTGTCCAATAATAAACTGTGACGTATGCGTGCCTTTTACGCCTGTGTGGCCTATAGCTCTATGGTGGTGATATGTCACAAACCACCTATGTTTTCAACCCATGTAGCTACAGTATGGGCTTAGGCTGTGAACGCTAGCACAGCTTGAAGGCAGATCTGTTTCACAGCTACAAAGATGTAAAGGAGTCGAGGGCTACTATTTAGAAGCTGTGTCCACTCCATATATGGATATAATTTCTGCAGCACGGAAAACTGACGCTTCACGCTTGAATCGTTGTGTTATTTTAAGGTGCTTTCAAATAGCATGCGTCATGATGTGTGCACCTCGTTGCCATGCAGCAATGGGTATCACAGTAGTCAGAACTCAGAAGGCTCGTTCCGTAGTGGTCTGTGTTGTATATATCATATATGTACCGTATGTGTTCATTTAAGTCCATGATTGTATTTGTACACATGGGACCAAATGGGTCCATTTGTACAATCTAGCATTCTAGCTGTTGACCCCAGTTAATTAACACAGATTATTTAAACGGCACCTTGTCATGATGCACTTCAAATGGAAATGTCAAGTCTGAATGTCAAAGCTTAAGAGTCCACTACGAACTCATCCTGATTAGAGTATCAGTAGCCTGTTCAATAGGTGTCAATAAGGCCTGGGCCATGGCTCAGTGGTCCAGGCACCTTGGCTGGTAATCCAGTCCGGCAGTGTGCCGCAGGTTCGACTCCCGATCCCGACGGCCTTTGCTGCATTATCTCTGAAGACTGGTATTGTTAACCGTATATGTACAGGGTTGTGGTCCGAGGAGCCGAGATTTGCCAAGGTCTTTGTGGTTGCTGGAGTGTCTGATAGAACCAGATCTAGAATGTTGTTGTGTCTAGTTGGTTCGGTGACGATCTGTTCCAGGAGCATCCGTGACATTGCTCCCCAGCCACTCTTTGTGATGTACATTGAAGTCGCCAATGAGCATTACAGACTGGGCTCCAAACTCCTCCATCACTGAATCTCATCCGCTCCATCTGGAATGGTGGAGTCCAGGAAGGTCTCCAAGATGACAACTGAAGGTTTCTTCTCAGAGCAGAGGTTGGAGAGGTCCCCAATATTTGTGCGTCATCCTCGGATGTTCACTTCAAGGATTTCCAGTTTATTTTCGCCAAGTCGTAGTCGATGTCGGTGCAGAGGGTGGTCTGTCCGTTTGGAGGCTTTTTTATAGGTTTCCTACTGTAGCATGGGGGGTTGTCTAGGGGGAGCTGGCCCCTGTGCCCTTGAAACACACCCGAGCAGTGTGGCAGAGATCAGTGCATACATGACCTAATCCGAAAGCATCATGCATGTGCAGAGGACTCATAACTGATCGGGTTTCAGAAGAAACCACTCGGTCAAGGACAGGGTGATCGCACCATTAATGATGACCCCACTACCCTCTCGGGTGCAGGGTTAAAGGACATGCCTGCACTGCAGAGTCTAGGGGTTCAAAGTCAGTGGTGCACCCGGCTTGGATGACCATCTGACTCTATTATTATTATATGAACACAATTGGGAATGCAAGGCTGATGTCAAGGTAGGCGGTCACGCCTACCGGTGCCATTGTGATGGCCTACATATCCAGTTCGTTGAAGGAAGCCAAGTAGAGAGGCTATTGTCACTGCACTCCATATTTTGCACATTTCCCATACTGTAGCTGCTAAAATAATTTCACCAAATAGCCATTTCCAACTTGACCTTCATGCAACATTTCAGCCTCCTACAGCAAATATTGTAGCTGCTAGAGGGTCATTCAGGCAGATTTGACCAACCGCTGGTGGCCATTTAGAAAAATGGCTGCCACGCCCACCAGGATGAGAATTTGGGATGGCCCAATATCCAGTTTAGTTCACAATACATCTATCAACACTTTTGGCGCTCATCATAAAAACGAACGATAGGTTAGCTATGCCGCCTCACTATGGGACGAAAATCATTCCGAGACCATGGGCTATAGTCCATGATCTGAGTGATTTGTCTTTTTTTTCTAATCCTCAAAAATGAAAAACGGCTTGCTATAGTATGCTGTCCGAGACCATGGGCTATAGCCCATCCCATGGTCAAAAATGAACAACAAGGATTTGAGTCCATGGCATGCTGTAGTAGGCCTACAGTCGATAATGAAAAACAATTTGAAAAAAAAAAAAAACACTAAAATCACTCCGAGACCATGGGTCCATGGTCTGAGTGATTTGTCTTTTTCAAATCCTCAAAAATGAATGCAGTTCCATGGAACCCCCAACTGGCAAGTGTGACCGTGGACCCAGCCTCTTCACAGGGGCCAATCAAACGTGTAACCGTGGACCCGGCCTCCACAGAGAACGACCACCTTCTTAATATTATCTGTGGTCCTACCCCCCCCCATGAGACTTACAAATCCCAAATGTTTATAAACAAATCCCAAATGTTTATAAACAAATCCCAAAATGTTTATAAACAAATCACAAATGTTTATAAACAAATCACAAATGTTTATAAACAAATACCAAAATGTTTATAAACAAATCCCAAATCCCATGAGACTTGGTCCTACCCCCCCGACCATGAGACTACAGGTCAACTGGAAGTGGTCCTACCCCCCCCATGAGAATTACAAATCCCAAATGTTTATAAACAAATCCCAAATGTTTATAAACAAATCCCAAAATGTTTATAAACAAATCACAAATGTTTATAAACAAATCACAAATGTTTATAAACAAATACCAAAATGTTTATAAACAAATCCCATGAGACTTGGTCCTACCCCCCCGACCATGAGACTACAGGTCAACTGGAAGTGGTCCTACCCCCCCCATGAGACTTACAAATCCCAAATGTTTATAAACAAATCCCAAATTGTTTATAAACAAATCCCAAAATGTTTATAAACAAATCCCAAATGTTTATTAACAAATCACAAAATGTTTATAAACAAATCCCAAATCCCATGAGACTTGGTCCTACCCCCCCGACCCATTTCTCATACATTATCTTACACCATTACATTAGTATTGCTACTAGTTGTATTTGCCTGTATCTTTTTCCCCCGTCTCTTGCATTTCTTTCTATGCTTCTAACTGGAGAAGCATTTCCTGTCTGTGCCAATACTGTATATTGTACAATACACTTTTCAGATGGTCTACATTTCGTTTTAAAAAAAACCTTTAGTAGTCTCAAATATTCTAATTCATTGGGATAGGACTTTGATTTTCATGAGCTGTACGCCATCAAGATAAAAAAAATTAAAAAAAGTTAATACTTCACTTCACTTTAAGCACAATGAATTGAGAATGTAGGTAGAGAGTACAAACACAGTAAAGAACCTGGGGTTATAATCTATGAAAATGAACCATGTAAATACAACAAATTGAGGGCACCGCAGGGAGTTGAACCCCATTCTGGTAAACCAGTAGTACCACACCAGTGCCTTAGTTCGTTTTGTTGTAATTTACAGGTCCAAAAGCAATCACAGTCAAAACAATTTGAATCATAACTGACTATAAATGATAGCCATGATTATATCTTTATACAATTGCAATCCAGAAGACTCACTCCACAAATACCGGAAAACTCCTCAGACATAAACTAAGAACCTTTTATTTTTTCGTGCTCATAAAGTGCTGCAAAGTGCTAAGTGAAAAGTGCAGCAGAAAACTTTTGGGTCATAGGGCCATCATCAATGCCTCGCCTACTGAACGGCATGAATGAAGTTTTAGCTGCAAATGGCAGCATAAATAAATCACATCAATACACACCACATAATGTGATGTGAACAGACACGATGAAGCTTCACTCGTACATTATAAAAGACATACATCACATGAATCCACATCACATACCTAACCCTAGCCCTAACCCTAAGTTCATCATGTGATGTGGGGATGACGTGATGAAGCCTTACTCACCAATGTGAAATGATACGAGACATAAACACACATCACATACCGGGCCTGTGTTCATATGTGATGTGGGCTTACTTGAAGCTTTACTCAATTAGATCTGATAATATAGCACCAACAATAGTCTTATGACCTAGAGGTTTTCTGCTGGACTTTCACTTTAAGCACTTGGAGCGCTTTATGAACATGAACAAAACAAAAAGATTCTTGGTCTCCGCCCAAGCAGTTGGCCTTAGGTTTGTAGCCAGTTTTTCTAGCCAGTTGTCCCACATTTTAATTTTAAAAAGAGAATTTCAAAAGAAAAGCCCACATTTAAATATACATTACAATTTATGCCATTTGTGGACGATTGACATAAATTATACGAGGTGCAAATTATGCAATGGCAGAAGCATTCTTTGGACCCCAGTATTTGTCAGCAATACAGAAACACAACATACAACACTGAGGATGACATTAGAACACAAGGGCAATGAACCAAGTGTATGACGTGCAACGAGCTATCCGCAATTTGTGAAATAATCACATAAAAAAAAAAAAATCACATAAATGCACATCAGATACCGGCCTGTGTTCATATCTGATGTGAACGAATGGGACGGTGCTTTACCGGCAAATGACACAACGCAAATGACGTGAAACGATACAGCTCCAATCAAATTAGAAACTGTACACGAGACACGACCCGACACACGCATCACATACACTAGTGAAGAACTAGTGATAGATAGGCAAGAAAGAAATTACTTATATAAATACTTAAATAAAGCAAAATGAGATTAAAAACTCTGAGACCAGAAAAACCAATAACTTTATTAAAGCAAAGAATAGAAGAGAAGATGAAAGGTCGGGTAGAAACCGTGCATGTCCAAAACAGTTACTTTTATGGACCTGATAATATTTATATAATAATCTGTGTTCCAATGTTATTATTTAGTCTGCACAAGCTTAAACGGTTCGATACATTAAAACATATAATAGGTTATATTCAATAATGGATGATCTTTGCATCCTGAGCTTGTAGATCAGCCATTTGCTACTTTAGTGTGTGACACTGTAGCATGACCAAGTAAGGAAATTAAATTTACAAAAGGTTGAACTATGGAGATACAAGGTTTTCTGCCCGACATCCAAAGATAATAACTACGGCCACTTACCTTCAATATCAGCACTAAACACAAACCAACCAACGAAGAAAATCTGCCATAATTTTCTTCCTGTTAGTTTGGACAGATCTACAGCATAGAAGGCTGTAAACAGTGTTAAGCAGGCTACATGCTACCATAATGATACCGGAAATGAGTCACATACCGCCACATCACATTTGTACACACTAGTGAAGAACTAGGGCAATAGGCAAGGAGAAATAAATAAAATACTTTTTTTTTATTGAAAGAGAAAGGAAATAGAAACTCAAATAACTCGACACAGAAAACAGTACAGAAACAGTAAAACAGAACATGCATAATGTGATGTGACGTGACAGCTTTACCCGTAAATTATGTTAAACAAATCACATAGCCCATAGTGGCATGCATGTGGAGTGGCATTATACACAAATGACATGAAAACTATACACGGTGCGAATGACAACCTATGGTATGGTAGCATGTAGCCCACTTACACAAGCATCAGGAATCAAAAGGTTCATTACTAACCTTCACTGCCAACAGCACCCAGGAGTGTCAACAACAGCATAGAGTTTGTACCTTCAATACCGACGTCGCCTTGTCAGCTTCACGTTCTGAAATGACAGGGGGAACAAAAATAAACATTTAGGTGTCGGCCTACAGGATGACATTTTGGAAGTCATAACAGTCACTGAAAGCTGTGTCACCATTATTGTACTGTATTAACGTACCGTGGGGGGGCTTCCGCCGCTCGGTTGGAGATAGCCGGTATTAATAGAGCCGCGTAGGTTGTATGGCACAATACGTCCCGAGCACCGTACGCCTCGTAATCTCAGGGAGCGTTCGTTGACACCGTTATACGTTTCAGCTCAGCCGAGTAGACACTCCATTACCAATACCAGCCATCTCCTGATGACCCCATCCAAGGACACACATGACAAGGTCACATGATTAACCTGTAAGACATACATAAAAACAACATTACACTCTTTCCCCAGATTTCATACATTGTAAAATTCATATAATATTAAAAGGATATTTCACTTTATCCTCTACTCAGGCTTATGTGAATTGATTGATTGATTGAAATCTTTATTAACAGTTTGCAGAATTACAGTACATTTCACAACACAGCAGACAGCTTTTAAGTTGCTTGATTCAGTATGTAGATATTCGATATTCATGTTATCGGCCCCGCCCTTTCCTATACAAACCCATTGTAACTTCAAACTCTATTTTAACCATGATAGAAAACACCCAAGGTGACCGATTGTCTTTCAAATACATGAGGGGGCCGTGGCTTTTCATTTAGCCTACAGTTCTTATTCATTTTTGATGCTTTAGTCGGTTCCGGCCTCCTTCTGGAGGGCATTTTCCAAAAATAAAGTAAAAGATAAATAAGAACGGTAGGCTAAATGAAAAGGCACGGACGGCCCACTCACGTATTTGAAGGACACCAGTCACCAGGAAATAAGTTGAGCGTTTGATGAATCTCTCATGGTTAAAATGGAGTTTGCATAGGAAGGGGTCAGGGCAGTAAAATATTTAATATCCAATTACTGAATAAAGTAACTTAAAAACTGTCTGTAGTGTTCACATAAGCCTGAGTAGATAATACAATGACAAAGTTTGTTTTTTTAAAGTGAATTATCCCTTTAAGATATTGGGGGAAAAACTTCTAAATCTACATTATATAACTTGAGTCAAAGTAAAAAGGTTTTGGCATCAAAATGTACTTAAACATTTCAAATGGGACAATCTGCATACTTGGTCATTTTGAAAATAGCATATCTAAAAGCTCACAATGTGTCACATCACATTCACAATGCATTTTGAGCTTGTAGATCAGCCATTTTCAAATGGCCAAAATCTGGCTGTATGGTAAATGAACAATGTAGGCTAGTATGTTTAGTAATAATATTACCAAACTAGTCAAGTTTCCAAATAGAGTATATTTTCTACACTATACTTGAGTAAAGGTAATTTACTTTCCACCACTGTTGGGAACCATGGTTTGTTTGTGTTACTTAGCTTCCTTCTCTAAGGCCTCGATCACACCTAAAAAACACCCGTCTTGTCTGTGTTTGATGGTGGTCGCATCAATGCTTTTCCAATGAGTCACATGGTTTGACCAAACACTTGCGTTTGATTGCCCCCCTCCATCAAACACAAATGTTTGGTCAAGCCATGTGCCTCCCATTGGAAATGCATTGAGGCGGCCATTAAACACAGAGAAAACACAGACAAGACAATGCTTTTTTGGTGTGATCGAGGCCCAAGGCCTCATTCACAAATAAACATGTTCTGTGCTCTGCTTGTGTTTGATGGTCACCTCAACGCTTTTCCAATGGAAGTCGCATGGTTTAACCAAACATTTGTATTTGATGGAGGGGGGGAATCAAACACAAGTGTTTGGTCAAACCATGTGACTCCCATTGGAAAAGCATTGAGGCAGCCATCAAACACAGGCAGGACAACAGAACATGTATTCTTCATGTGTGAATGAGGCCTAAAAGGACAAACATTCCTGACATTGTTGTCCATTTAGTGTCACAATAAAGTGTCACAACAGTCTTATAAATCCTCTAATGTCTAAACAACAACAGTGCTCAAGGATAAAACTGTGTTTCTCAAATAAACGCTTAATTCTTACCTTGGAACAAGCAGCTTGACCGAAGAGTAACCAAAGGTTGTCACAGTGAACCTGTTACTGCTGCCATGCTGTTGTCAAACATTTCGGCCATCTTGCATATAGTGGGAGTGTAGGACCTGATGTCACTTTTATACTGCCTTGATTGACAGTTGACATGGGTTGCCATTTGCGGGTTGCCATGTTGGCTGGGTTACACTATAGCACCCCTCAAAAACCTAACAAGGAAATCAACATTACAACAAATAAAAGTAAATAACTGAAAGGTAAAACCCATTTAACCCAACCTAACTAAACTAGAAAACAAGGAAAACATGAACATACAATGCAAGGAGACAGAACATGACATGTGACATCTTGTTGATATATTGTATTTTTGTTGGTAGCACAGTCTTGCAGAATACCATGCAGTTCGATCCTTGTACCTGTATGATTGAGTGACATATAAAACCCCTTTGAATCTTGAATCTCTTGAATCTAATCATGAAGCACGGTGTGGTGGTCAGTCTGAATGCTACATTCCAATAATATGGAGAACCGCTTTATTTTCTGGCAAACAAAGCCACAAATTAATGTCTGTCTATTAGACTCACCATTCAACCTTGGACCACATTATCCTGAGACATCCAGTATGCTGAGCCAAGGAAGGGGGGAAAAAAATCCTTTTGGAGATTCTCACCATCCCTGCAGCATATGGATGCATACTTACACTCCTCCTCCCCCATCCTCCATCAACCCCCTCCCCCTATCCACCTATGAGTCTCGAGGAAGGGCTCAAAGCACGACTGTAATTAGAATCAAACATACGCCCTTTGCTCTGTCACACTGCACTACAGTCCCTATACACAGACATCTTCCATTTCCCTTTCTTTCTTTTTGCAAGCTGATCTGTATTGATCCACTTCTGCACCATATTAAAACTCAATGACATGCTCATATCCATCACATCTGCTTCTTCTTATACATCTATAGCACAGTGTTTCCCAAACATAGGGTCATAATGTAGTTTGTTAGGGTCCAATGATCCGACCTACCTTGCCGGTTAAGACTCACCCGTTGCTCCGACATACGTGGCCGGTTAAGACTCACGTACATGTGGCTTCCGCGTGCGGTTAAGGTTATGGTTAGGGTTTGGGGTAAGGTATCGGACTATTGCGTGTCAGAATGTTAGGACGTCGGACCAAAGATATGCACCCTGGGTCCCGGGGAGACACCGAATTTCTCTTTTTGGTCTCGAGTTTAAAAAGTGCTCTAGTAGGCCAAGAGAATAACTGCGATGTGGAGCCCAGGGGGAGCTGGAGACAAATTGGGAGGGGATGGTTGCTTAACTTGCTTGGGATGGCTGGAAAGATGGTTGCTGTATTAATTAAGCTGGAGCAGACTCTGTCATCTGTGGGCATTTGCGGGTGTAGATGCTGTTGCAAGCTGGTGCTGGCTATGGTCGCTGTATATGAACAGCTGATGTTTGTACGGTGCTGGCAGCGCCGAGCTGCAGGATGTTGACATAACTGGCAGGATGGCATACATACAGTACATGGAGGTCTGGCGGTTATTTGCAGCTTGAATCTGAATGAATATGATTAGATTTTTGGGTGAAAATTTCAACGACTTGACAAACTGATCGTGGGCTAATGTCTTTCTCCCTAGGATCAAACATAAATCAAACGTCGTTTGGAATACTAATGCAGCCCAGATGGTGTGTACTTTGGTGTCTACACTGTGCCAACTGATTGTTGTTTGTACGCTTATCTTAGTGCGTGCGTGCCTGTGTGCATGTGTGCGTGCATGGACAGTTGGACACATACATGAAGCTCTACGCGTAAATAAATTAAATAAGGAAGATCTCTGTTGCCATCCACAGCTTGAGAGGTGAGCACTTCCTAGGCAATCTGCAGTCAGCTAATCAGGAAATTGGACTTTAAAATATCAGTGCCTCTAATACTTGTCATTCTCGTTTCAGTTTGCAACAAGCAACCCACCTCGACCCCCCCAACTCCACCTTGTCCCGATCGTATAGTGTTGAGAAGGAAGGAGGTTCATCTGCACTGCCACCACCAGCGTCCAGACTCCAATGGGGTTCTCCCAATAAAAAGATCAATCTCATCTGTTAAATGTAAATGGAGTCTAATCGCCAAAATGTTATCTTTTATTCAATAAAACTTTTCGTTTGCAACAACTTGATGTCTCCTTTTCTCCTTTTATTATAGGCATATGTGTTCCCGTAGGTTACAGAGAGAAAGAGAAGGCCGGATTAAGTTTTACTGTCAAAGCAGCACAATCAAATCCAGTGTTCATTTAACTGGGTCACAGTCACTTTATACGGATCATAAAATAGAGATAGGTTAAGGACATCCTCACATCTCTTCAAACAACCGGTGCTGGACCAAAAGGCTATAAAGTGAAGGAAAGGTCATATACGCTCACAGTATAATGCTTGCTCCCCCGTGATTTACTAACCCATTCTGACCTGAGATCAGATTCATACGAGGTTTCCACGGGACACACACTGGTCTGATTAACCCATTCTGACCTGAGATCAGATTCTAAAAATGTCAGTCGTTCTTCGAATTTTTCAAAAATAGCAGACCTACAAGCTCATATCGCGCCACTCGGTGGCGCGATATGAGCTTGTAGATCTGCTATTTTTCAATAGCTAAAGCATAACATGATGCCAACACCAAAATTGGTGCCCGGTCAGAATGGGTTAACAAACTAAACCAATAACGTTTCGCCCTAACCTGATCAAGCCCTTTTACTGTGAAACGATGGTTTTGTTTGTATAAATAAAGCAAGGGGAGAAAGCACTACTTTTCCTTCACTTGCGGGTCACTCAGAGTTAAATAAAGAGGACTTTGTATTGTATAGTACCAGTAAGATGCCTGAGGGCGAGAACGTGCATGCATCCATGCCTGGGTGACAGCAACCTGCAAGGGCGAGCGCTGGCGCTTTGGAATGGGGGGTCAGATCAACATATGGAATTAATTCTGTATACTGGCCATATATCGAGTGTGTCTTGAGTGTACGATGAGGTCAGATCAACATTATGGTATGTCAGTACAGGTCAGCTCCATATATGGAGATCTAAGGGTGGCAGCGGGGGCAGTGTCTTGAGTGTACAGGGTTTGATGAGGGCCCAGGTAGGGCCGGGCCTTAATTTCCGGGCCTGTTGAGAACAGGCCTATTCAGTGCACGTATACTTGCACTGAACTTGTAGATCTGCTATTTTCACAGCATTGTGTGAAAACACAAGGCAGCTGTACACACACATTGTACTATAGTGCATAAATACATTTTTCCTTCCAGTATTTTATTGGAGCATTCTTCACTACTGTACACTGTGTTTTTAAGGGGCAAGAAAAATGCTGCGCTTTATGCTGACCCAGGTCTGATCAGAAATGATGTATGGGCGAGCAGCACAACTAGCACAGAGCTATAATCGCCTGCCCCAGGCTTTTAATACTGTTTCTCCCTTTCAATTCGGAGGTCAATTACCGGCAGGTTAAAGACATCATTAAACTGGTGTTTCCTCAAGTGCCTCTTGCTCCCTTGTCAAAATAACTTATGATGCATTGACGGGATTGATTTTAACCCATTCTGAACGGGAACCCATCTTGGTGTCAGCATCATGTTATGCTTTAGCTATTGAAAAATAGCAGATCTACAAGCTCATAGCGCGCCACCGAGTGGCGCGCTACGAGCTTCTAGGTCTGCTATTTTTGAAAAATCGAAGAGCAACTGACATTTTTAGAATCTGATCTCAGGTCAGAATGGGTTCATCAGATCAGTGTGTGTCCTATAGTGGAAACCTCGTACGAATCTGATCTCAGGTCAGAATGGGTTAAATGGAGACCAACAGCATGCCCTGAAAGGCTCCATGTGCGCCTGCCGTGCAGGGCATCTATTTTCATTATGCATCGCGTCGTGTCGCCAACAAATCTTTCTTTCTCCTTGGCCGGAACATTTGGTGATTTGTCATCGTGCCTGTTTTTTTTTCTGGTTTCTTCAGTACATTTTTCACAATCCACAGGTTCCAGTGGTGGACGACTAGGCTGAACGTCAACTGGCACATAATGTCAGGCTTCTCTCCCAGGTAAAGATCCAAAATGCAGAACACAGGACACCAGGAATAACTTAAAAGTATTTTACTTAGAAAATAAGGTACACCATACAAGGCAAGAATAAACGTATACACAAGGCAGAGCAAACTTATAATCCAACAAACACATGAGGGCATCAAGGGCTATATATAGACTAGGTTAATCAGGGAGCAGGTGAGGTGAGACACACAGGTGGGTCCAGGTAGTCATCAGGGCAGTGGGTGAGTGGGTGTGGCACAGACTGTGGCCAGGGCTGTGACACATAAGTTTAATTTCAGAGGAGGATTTGCTACCCAATTATCTGTTTGGTTACCTGCAGTGTATAGTGTGTACAGTAGGTGTATGTGTGTGGTCTGTGTGTGCATGTATGAGTGTGCATGCGTGGTTAAAGACACAAGCACAGTATGTGTGGACCTTAGAGTATATATACTCTAAGGTGTGGACGTAATACATGTGACATGTGTCAATGCGAGTGCAAACAATCAATGTACAATATAATAATATTGGTCAGACCTAATCATAATGAGGAACAGAAATGCATGGACAAAGAGACTCAATATCTCATGATGACGACGTGAGCAATGCCAAACTGTAATGTAATATGACTGCATAAACTGTACCAGGAATAATTTAAATAAAGTATATTTAAAAAGGAAGCCAATTAAGTCACACCCAATAACAGGTTCTCTGCTCTCTCTGCCTATGAACAGACTGGCTCTACAATCAGCCAGGAAAGGCTCAGCTTAATCCTCCTAACATCATGCAACGTACCTCTTATGCCCTATTAATTTATACCTCATTGTATGGCAGTTTCATGCAGCGAAAATAGCCGATCTTCAATATAAAATGTGAACATTTACACATACAGTATAACAATCCCAAAATGAAGGACACCTTAATAATAGAGGCACCTGGAGCCTAATGACAATTGATACTGACAAAGACATGGAACAGCTAGTGGCTTAATTCACTCCTTCAGATGTTTACTTCAAACAAAAGCTTATAGTTGATCATAATTTGCTGTGATTAAAGTTTCATGATGTCAATGGTCAGTCAGTCAGTCCTGATCGGCTGTGCGAGCTTTGCTTTAGCAATATGGAAATAGATCAGTGGGTAGGTGGGTTGTGAGTGGAACCGGGGCTCATTAAAAATGGCCACGAGTGGCAAGGCATGCTGGGAGCTGCTCTGACGGCAACCATTGATCCCTGACACTGACAATGTAGGATAGGGCTTAATGAATGCACAGAACAAAGTAACTGAGATTAGAGAGAGAGAGAGAGAGAGAGAGAGAGAGAGAGAGAGCTGAGAGGTTGGGGTTATTAAAGAGAGGGGTGAAATGGTATTGTTCTCTGCTTCCTCCTGGGAGTGTTTGTCTCTTTGTGAAGATGTGCCAGATCACTCATCCAAACCAAGTGCTGCTGCTGTGTGTGTGTGTGTGTGCGTGTGCGTGCGTGCGTGCGTGTGTGTGTGTGTGTGTGTGTGTGTATGTGCGTGCGTACGTGCGTGTGTGTGCTTGTGTGACCAAGCAGGCAGTGAGTGAGGGAGCTAAGCCTGCGTGAAATTCTGTGTATGAATGCATCTGACCATGCATTCGTGTAGTTGTTTATTTGCCCACGCGTGTGTCTGTGCCTGTGGGTGTAGGTGGGTGCATGTCGGAGGATGACCTTAATTATACTTGCGCAGCAGCACAAAGAGAGCCAGGCTCTAGTCAAGCCATGCTGAACTAGACTAAACCGAGCCTCTGTCTGCTCCGCTCAACACGCTTTGTGCTTAAGCTTTGGCTAATTGGGCCAAAGGCAAACCAAAGCTCTTCTCCAACTGTGATGGGCACTGGCCTGGGAAATTAGAAAGGAGGAGGGTGAGAGAGAACAAAAGGTGATACAGAGTAGAGGGAAATGAATCCCACACTGTCCATCCATTTACATGAGGCCCCCCATTGGATCAATACCGTTTTATATTCCTAGCTTACTTTCTTTCCTTCTACTTTCTGCCCATTTCGTATGCATAGCCTTTTTTTATTGGCTCTGCTGGAAGAAGCCCCAGATGTTGCCTTCTACTGGTTGGCCTCTCTGAGCCGAAGTGACGTCAAAAGACCATCAACAGAGTTGGCATTCTGGTCCACTAAATGGGAGGGCCTTGGAGAGGGGCCGGCGCTGCTTATACTGCAGCATGCATTTCTAGCGGTCTGTCAATTTAAAGACAGGGATTGGACCACACGTGTCTGCCTACCAGCTGTTTTAAGCAGCAGGGGGCCCCCTAGCCTTGCCACCGGGGTGGCAGAGTATACAGGATGCAACATGATTGCATGTCTGTCTGCCCCGCAGTACCACACAATTCCCCCTCTCCTCTGCCATTATTTCTCATCTTCTTTTGGGCCCATTTCTTTGTCATTGTTGTCTCTGTGTACTGTACAAAAACCATTGCATGGATGCTGTCAACTATAGAAATAAATGTATACACACGCAGAAGAGGAAGTGATCAACCCATGGGGGACTGTGATGTGTTTGTTGAAAATAATGATGTGCATGGTGTTTATATTCAATAAGCATCCTCAGTGGTCACCCAGCCATTGATCCCTGTAAGTGGCTGTGAACACAGAAGATGCTCTATAGTCAATTTTATAACTATATGCTGGAAACATCTGCGATATTTTATAGTAAATAAGGTGTTCCTTTACAAATATATGTTCTCCAAGTCTGATTTGGACATGGTCCTACTGTAAGTTGGACCAAATACAACAAAAGATAGTGAGGGCAGCAGGAGGTGTTACAGCTGATTGCATGATCTGTGTGTGTGTGTGTGTGTGTGTGTGTGTGTGTGTGTGTGTGTGTGTGTGTGTGTGTGTGTGTGTGTGTGTGTGTGTGTGTGTGTGTGTGTGTGTGTGTGTGGTGGGGGGGCTGTGTCGTCAAGGCTAATCTTCTGCAGACAGACAGCACACTCTCTCACACTCTCTCTCTCTCTCTCTCTCTCTCTCTCTCACACACACACACACACACACACACACACACACACACGCACACGCACTTGCACATATGTATTCACCGCAGGCCTCCTGCATCTCACTGGCTGACTGACAGTACGGCTACTGCATGCAGTCTCTCCATTATTCAACAGCATTAGAGAGGGGAAAGAGGGAACAACACAGATGAGAAGAAACAGAGGGAAGGAGGGGAAAAGAGAGGCTGTTTTTTGTTCGACATGATGTCGGATGCCAGAGACTGTTTTGGAACGAACAATATGAGAATGAATTTTATATGAAAATGCCTTTCGCAGAGCAAAACAGATACTGTACACTGTTGAGAGAAAAGGGATTGTTAGAGCAGAGAGAGAGAGAGAGAGAGAGAAAGAATAATACAGTGGGAGCATATCACTCATAAATCCCGAGTCGTATTCAGGTGCTGAGGTCAGAGAGGCCTCATGCATATTAAAGAGGGGTCAGCTACAAATGGCTGGCGAGCACAACGTACACATCATTCTGTATCTCTCATAATTAATCTCCCTGTGTCTCTGTGGCGGAGCTGGTTATATGAGTTATCTGTGACCTCTGCGGGGCCCTGCAGACAGGCGTTGGACAGGAGATGAGAGCTGGAGACAGCGGGCCTCATAATGAAACAGGGCTCAGTATCAGCTTATCGTCTGATATCCAGTCTCAAATGAAGTGATAAGGTCAGGTGATATCCTCTCCTGTTGCTGATCCGGGTGCTTAAAAGAATGAGTGCACTGCAAGATAAACAGTTGTGTTTTCACCCTCGGGCGGAGGGCGTTGTTTTTTTTTGGTCTACATTACTTTACTTTAATAATTGTTTTTATTTATGGGACAGTGCACAACATTCAACATATGTGCATGAATTCAATCAATTGAACATGATCTCATGTAGAACATTCCAGGTTTATCTAGAAGCTCATTTCCATCCATAGTGAAACACATACTGTAAAAACCTCACAGCAACAACAACTTGACAAAAACTGAAAATAAAATGAACTGCCTACAAATGTAAGACTATAAACAACCTAAATACATACTTTAAAGTCTAACACCTAACCAATAGAGGAAAGGAGAGGACAGATGAATACAGTAGGTTGGTCATATCAGTCCAATAACTGGATGTTTAGGATATCATATACCTCTCTTTCTTTCCCTGCAAGCAGACATAATCAAATCTATTCTTACCTACCAATCACATGGTGTTTTAATCCAATGAGCATCCTTCCTTCACCCTTCACCCAGCATCCATGTTGATATCCCAGTATGTCCTGTCTCCTTCTTTATTCAAACAGAGACCAGTACACACAACTGGTCAGTGTCATGACCGCAGACATCATATTATGTGTCATAATGTTTCATCATTCTTAGTATATCAGTTCAAGCAGACAGTGATGAGGCTACCATATACTAACTAGTCTTAAAGTATGAGTATACACACACACAATATAATAGTATAATATGAATCTTGCATATCACTGCATAGCAAATAAAATAATATAGAACTTCCATAACAGTGTGATGTGAAATTAAATCCAACATTCCGATTGCCACTGAAAGACAAAATTCTTTCAGAATAAAAAATAAAATTAAGATCTCCAATCTCACACTGCACTGCATCATGATGCATTGTGAGCTTGTAGAACAGCCACAATACATTTTTTTTTATAAAAACCCTGCCCTGTGACTGATTAGACTCGGAAATGAAAAAGCATACATACGTATCAACATACAGTACAGTAAATGTTCAAAAACCATACTGTAAGTCAAGATGTACAGTGTAAATCATTGTTTTATTACTGCCTTCTCCAGTGTTTGCACACACACACACACACACACACACACACACACACACACACATTTCTCTATATGGTTAATTGATTATTAGCACAGTGGAAAACATTAAACAGCCCTGATAGTTACTGGTGTTTGGTATGCATGGAGCATAATTATATCGATTCATATGCATCCATCAATGCCAGCCCTTGACTAAGTGCCCACCTAGAAGATGACATATCCATGGGCTCCCGACCAGTGTTCTGAAAGGGGAACATTTTGGCAGGGAAATTGGTGCTAACAGAGTAACCAGGGACCCACAAACTTGGAGCTTATACATGGCTGAAAGCAAAGGTGTGTATCTAGATAAGGACATCAACAAATGTGATATGTGCATCGCACGACTGAGGAGAGGAAAACAGAGTTGAATACAGTGGAGACACTATAGACATTAGACACCATATGATCAGGGATTTGGTGGAATTGGTCAGAGATACATTTGTGCTCATAATGTATAGAAGTGAACGGTTTCTGTACTCTTAATTCATCTTCCGTCATGCAATGGTGCCGTGCACTGGAAATAGCCGATCTGCAAGCTCACATAACGCATCACAGGTGAGAGGGAGTCACGTTATATGAGCTTGCAGATCAGACATTTTATAAGTCAGGCTTTAGGGATGATTATACATGATAGTAAATTGGAGAAATTCAGTAAGATGTGGGACCCTTTTTTTAAACATTTTAATGAGCTGAGCTGATATTTTACGGACTAATTGTCCCGTCAGTCATTTATAATGTGGCGGTATGTCAGATGGCGGATCGACTAATATTCATATAACTTCTACCAGTAGTTTATTATAATAATATATTGTTGTAATTAGTTTTTGTTTCCCTTAACACAATAAGAGTTAGCCATCCAGGCCAGAACATGGGCACCAGTGCCAGACAAATCAGCGAAAAGAAGCACACAGTAGGAGACGCGTCACTTCCACCCCGGAAGTGACAGCCATCCATATGGACCACATCCTCATTCTAGGCTGTGCTTCGACCCACGATGGATTAACTTTCTTAGCGCGATCAAAGTTTAGACTCAAAGATCGCAGTTTGTCTCATTTTGAGGAGAAAAAGGACTATTAAGTGTGCGCGTCGGATCGGAATGTAGGTGCTTCTACAGTAGAAAAATAATAATAACTGCTCCAAGCAGCGATAAGGCAGGACCAAGCAGGAAGGCAATAAGCAATAAGAATAATATGCACAATTAGCCATAGAAACATGGAAGACCAAACTTGAGAAAGAGACCATGGAATTGTGACAGGGTGGGTTTTTTATAGAAAAAAAAAAAAACCACAGTTCTTCCGTTAACAGCTAAATCATTCAGTGTTTTTGTAGCGAGTTGCACAAGGATAACTAATGATAAAGAGAAATGAATTGACTGCGTATAAACCAGAAAATGTACCAGATTCGGATGAGGAGCTCAATGAGTGAGTGAAAACCAATGAAATGAGAGTCTGAAACAGGGATTAAAGCTTAACTGAAAAAATATTATTAAACTTCAGAGAAAATATACAGCTTTGAACATTCATGAAAAACAACAAACAAATAGGGGCCACTTTAAGTTGTTGACTTGAAGAAAAGTCCCAGTTCAGTTCCTATTCAGTTCAGGGAAATCAGTCTCTTTCTCCAATTTGGAGAACCAGATGACCACATTTGTGGGGGAAAGGGGGGGTTCAGAGTTCCGGGTCGGCTCGCCAGGTCTGGGTACCATCCGGTACCAGAACCATCCATGGAAGGGAATCCTTTCAGGACACAAAATACCTGACCTGAAAGGCCAGGTGTCCAAATCAGTCTTTGTTTCAAAATCACTGTTGTACAACATCAAATAAACTATCAATTCATGATGTAGCATCTGACCCAAACCAAGACACAAGAGAGGGGATAGAAGTTGGCTCCAGGCCTCGGGTTTAGGTATTCAAACAGCTTTAAGGTAAATCGGGGGCAGGGGGGCCAATACAAGCAGCAGCAATAAAAACTCAAACTGTCTGTGCCCTCGTTCTAGCTCCCTCGGCGGGTCCGGGGGGACCGTCTCCACAGCGTGAGCACGGTAGGCAGGTTATGCTGCATAATTAGTCATGGTTCATAAACATAGCGGAAAAGTCTCCTTGCTTCGGGGAGACGGGTGCTCAAGGCACTGGGGTTCACTTATCCATCCAGTCGGAGACAGGTGAGTGGCCTCCTTTGTTCCCCCCTTGGCTGTTTGCATGTGTTCCTTGTTAACTCCTATTTTGCTTCTTACCTGGCTGGCGGTCCCCCAGTGAGACTCCACAATGAGTAAAGAACTTGATTTGATCAGGGTAAAGTTCGATATACATGTGTTCTTTCTACAGGTTTCCCACAGCCCACTAAACAAATCAGTTTCTAGCATTGTTACAGCCTTTTAAACTTGGCTCAACCTATAGGGCTAACATAATAAAAGGACACAAAGTCAGATCAAAAGTTTACAAACATATTACACATTTATTTAAAATCCGGCATTGCAAAACAGGGAATGATGGAAACCCAAAAGAATACTTACGACCAGCCCATCTGAAACTTAAGTAAATAATAACAGCAACAAAAAGGGAACACAACTGTTCGGTTTGGGTGTTTGGGAGACAAAGATGCCTGCCACTAATCACGAACAGCTGACACAGGGTGTGGCAGCCAGAACTCTCAGGTGAGGCACTTTAGACCAGCAGAGGTCAGCAAAGCCACAGGCACTACAGAAGAACAAAGTAAAGCAATTTTCATTGGCTCATAAAACCTTAATTTCTTTCACTTAAAAAAACATACTATACTTTCCCATGTCCATATAGGTCCAAAGTTCACGTGTAGAACATTTCATGCAGATCCTGGGAGGAGATGCATTTTAATTGATTTTCATATAATTCAAAATGGCGGGTGATCTAGAGGTCCGAGGTCAAAAGTAAGAGCACGAAATGTGTGTCGAGGTTTCATTGGCCCTCTACCATGTCGCCAAGTTTGCGAAAACCGACTGCACGCAGCACGGTTCAGCCAGAACTGCTATTTTTGGCGGAAGGAGAAGAAGACAAAAAATAGCAAAAACAATAAAGTAGTATTATAAATAAAGTAGGACCAAGCAGTCCTCTCAGGACTGCTTGGTCCTTTAATTATAATCGATAAATAAGTAGGCCAATTTTTTAATGTTTTTTAATCTAATCTTGTGTTTCTCATGGATGGCTCAGGTGACCTTAATACCTTTTTACGAGATATACAATGTTTGCCACAGATATGGTACATTTTTGGGTAACAAGAATACTCGGCGGATTTACCCTTTTTGCCGACTTCTCAAGACAAGTCGGCAAACCGTGGAGAATATTCGGCAGAATCTGAAGAAGAGTCGTCGCGCGGCGAATCTTCTCCACATTCTGCCGAATATTCTCCACGTTTCGGGGAGAATATTCGGGGTTTTCAGCAGCACAAAGCAACACAACCAAAACAGACGCTAACACCGAGGAGCTAAAGTAAACAAACAGACGCTAACACTGCTGAGGAGCTAAAGTAAACGTGACGTTGTTGTGATACTGTATAAAACAGTGCAGTGGCAGATAAATTAGGCCTATGTAAATGTCTAGCCTACTACAACAGTACAGAATAGGCTAACTAACGAGATGCAAATATGCAAAATTATATAGCCCGCAGCCTCGAATGCAATTGATCATCACTTGGTATGCTAAGCAACGCTAACAATGATGATGCCTTTATGTCTTCCGTCGTTCAGCCACTAGATGGTGTATTGGGTCAAAAGTTGGGACCAATATGCTCCGCTGTCAGTTTACAAGTTGTCAATGCAGAGAGCAGACGTTTCGATCCTTGTGATCACCACAGGATCATTGCTTGTGATTTATGCTTTCCTTTTCTGGCCGAACGAGGCGATCATGTTTGGACATCTATGGACAGCTATTTTGGACAGCTATTTTTCGTGGCACATTATGTTTCATCACAACAACGTGACATTCGTCACGTTTACTTTAGCTCCTCAGTGTTAGCGTCTAAGCATTAACATTTCAATGGCCGAGGGTCGTTAGAGTCTATTGTTCCGTGTTGTTGTTATCGCACGTCTAATGGTTAGACGGTTAGACATGTGACAACGCAACAATAGGAAGCCTGCAGCCCAGTAGGATTTTGACAGAAAGTAACACTAACTTAGTGTTAGGCTACTTTCTGACAAATCAGGCGGCACACCTGGACATATCAAAACACTGGGCTAGCTATTCATTGAAAAATGCGAGGCCCTGTGCTTTATAATTTGTTAATCCACAACTATACAAAAATCATCACATTTCTATCTAGGACAAAGAGCAAAAATTGCTCTTTTGCAATGTGAAAGAAATGCCACCGAATTCTTAATTATTTTCCTTCTCTATATGGGCACACTTGTGAAAGCTGAATGCTTTTGCATGCTATTATTGATCTGCTGTCTGATCAGCGTGCATGATCATTAGTCAGTAGCTAGATGCGCGCTCCAGTGCCGAGATTTCTTCCCGTTTCGGCGACTCTTCGTCACTTTCCGTCCGAGTTCTCAGACAGAACTCGGACCGGAAAGTGACGAAGAGTCGCCGAAACGGGAAGAAATCTCGGCAAAGATGAAGAAGAGTCGGCGACCCGAGTTCTCCAGTATTCCATTTTTGTCTTGTCTCGTCTTTTTGATTTGATTAGATTTTTGTGTCTATACGTATTTGTTCTCATCTTTGTGAGAGTCTTGCTTATAGTTGTTAATTGTTGTCTTGATCACATTCACTGTTTATTCATGTCCTTTTTGTACACTAAAAATGTTCAATAAACAGATTGTGGGGGGAAAAAAGAAAATACATGCTTGAAGTTTGTGAGTGTTGTTGTCCAACGCAAATAGAACATTACTGTTTCAAACATAATTTTGCCCTAGCTGACACTGGGAAAGTTACAATTGCAAGTCACATTGCTATAGTAAATCCAGATGTCTAATTTATAGCAGGCAGGATGTCTAATTGTCTATATATCCACCCTGGTTTCCATACTAATCAAAAGATGTGCAGTGGCATATAGTGGAATGGAAGGGGGGTGTACTTGATGTTTTTGTAGATAGAAGGTGGTGGTGTGCTACATAGTGCTACTGCTACAATTCATCAATTGAGGCTTTTATCAAAGCGGAAAAAAACACAGGTGTTCGAGAGAGACACGGAGAGCTCTCAGTTTGTGTGCTCGTGTGAATGCTTAGAGAAGACATGCATGATAGATATAGGTTATCACAAACAAAGTACTTCATCTGATAATTCTACATAACTGTTAATTTAAATCTGAGATTTAAATCTGAGTGTAAAACTGGGCCACTCTAGGAGTTACATTAAAACAGAGGATTGTATTATGTGCATGTGGAAGTGCTTTTAAGTCTGTTTATGAGTGTCTTTCCTCAGTACATGATTTTTTACGAACGTAGCCTACTGTTCTTTTGATGTTGTTTGTAATTAAGTAGTTACAGTAAACAGATGAAACATAAAGTGAGATGTGTGCCTGACAGCGAGGTGTGGTCTGATGCCTGGCATATCATTCCTCTACTCTCATTCTTTTTTTCCTGTTTATAAAAACAGGCTATGAATAAAAATAATAGCTTGGGAAAAAAATAACAAATGCTTAGAAATGAAACCATTTTCTATATTAATTTTGTGATTCATTGTTGAAGTAAAAGCATGTCATCTGTTGGCAAAATATATTTTTTATATGAAGAGAATTGTTTGTGTCCGCTTGCGTCTACTTAGGCTATTTTGTTCATTCTAAGCATTGCATCCTCAGGTGCAATGCTTGTATATGTATAACTGAGGATATATTTTCTTTTTTCTGATTTAATGAAATATATACTGACATTACTTAGATATAAAGGTAAAGGCTAACCTAACAATCGATTTCAGTGAAAAGACAACTAATTGTCAAAGGTTACAATAAAATCTATTACAGGCATATCTGCAGGATATTATTGATTGAGCGTGACTTCAATTCTCATTCCAGATTTCAGACAACAAACAGATGAGCTCACTCAGAAGTATTTCATTAACAATGTCAGATGTGTGATATTTCAGTTTCCCTGCCTGTTCTTAAAGCCGCCTGCTCTGGAATCAATGTAGTTAATAAATAGCTGCTTGCACACCCTGACCTCAAGGTCTTGGTTGAGTTGAGGAGTGCATTTGTCTCAGTGAGGAGAGGTGGACAGTAAGTCAACCTCATGTATAATAGCTATCAGTGTGTGGAATGTAATAATAGAAAGCAAGAGCGAGAGAGCGACAGAGTGACAGAGCAGGGAAATTAAGAGAGAAGACCAAAGGTATTTTTGCGATTATGAACTAATCACGAACACCAAATAACAAATGAAATGAGTGATGTATATTTTCATGCTAGGGTGACCGTGGGTAATTGGACATTTTTCTTTTCATCTTGTCTATTGCTCCCGACATGAGCTTGAACATTTGCTATATTTGTCTGTCGTAATATAAATTCAGCATTGCGCATATAATCAACAAAAATGGAAGACTTGAAGACTTAGACATTGCCTGCCAAGTCAATGTGTGCAATATATTAACAGTGTTGTGTGATTGTAGCCACTGAAACTGTCACAGAAGTTGAGGAGCAGTACACTATTAATACAGCGCCCATGAACTGACTTGCAATGAACAATACATAATAGTATTATGGACTATTTGCATGTACATCATTGAAACACAGGTGAATTGATGCCTTCATTTAATATAACATGGAAAATTGCTGAATTTTTTCCCCGGCTAAAATAATAAACTGTATGTGCAACTGACATTAATTGGCTGAGTTTCCCAAAGGAAATATGTTTAGTGAGTGGGCGTGTGGTTCTTCTCAACAACACCCCCTTTCACTGTGAACATAGATATTCCGTGCATAGATGTGCCACGCAATGGTAGGCCTGAGGCCTGGTATGTTAGGCTGACCGGTTAATAAAATAATGCTGAATTAACTAGCTTGTATTGGTAACTTTGACTGCACAATATACTGGCCTGACCGGTTAATAAAAGAATGCTGAATTAACTAGCTTGTATTGGTAACTTTGACTGCACAATAGCATCCCATTTAACCTCCTTGTATATAGGCCTATATTTATTAACCCACAATTGCATTTTATTCCATTTAATTCACCTGCACAATGGGACAGTAATGTTTTCATATATGCCTACATTTACCTTGCTGACATCACTTCGCCTCTGGTATGAAAATATTAACAGGCCAGATCAAGTCAGAAAATCCGAAAGAATAAGTCTAAAATAAGCAACTATAGTGCTGACTGTCAAACATCATTGTCCAATGTTGTTTTAGAGCAGTTCCCAAACATTTTCATGTCAAGGACCACCAATATTCTAAAGAAACTTGTTAAACTTGTCCTTAGCACCCAGGATTAGATAATTGACACTGGGTGGAAAAAAATAGGTTGCAAAAATAGTGGGATATAAAATGTATTAAACAAAAGACCAAAAAAAGAACAATATAGGAATGCTGTGGTAAATTGCAACACTCCGCAGTTGTGCTAGTGGTGTGTCCACACTCACAATAGATCAGCCAAGGGGGCGATTCTCTGAGTTGATTAATAGCTTAGCAGATTTTAAAAGCTGCATGTGACAGCTGTTGTCCCTGGTCATTTTTGGGAGGGCAGCCAATATCCAGTTTTGATCAAGGTAAGTACATTTATAGATTGGAATGCAGTCACAGACATAAGTTATGGTTCATTCTCGGATCTTCGACTCGAGCATTTCCAACACTTTCCCACTCTTTACTGTATTCTCAGCCTTCTCTTTTTTAACGCCAGACTTTAGCTATGCCTGCCTATACACGCCCCTCGGGTACACAGTCAATCAGTATCTCTCTCTCTCTCTCTCTCACACACGCGCACGCACACACACACGCACGCACGCAAGCACACACACACACACACACACACACACACACACACCTCATTTGGGGTGATCTGTGCACTGTGATGAATGACCTGCAAGCGTTGGATACATTTTGAGAAAATAAATGTGCTATCAAGGTTTAATATTAAAGAAGAGGAACAGTGCAGAGAACTGTTGAATAATGCATCCGTAGAGAAGAGAGAGAGAGAGAGAGAGAGAGAGAGAGAGAGAGAGAGAGAGAGAGAGGTGACACATAGGCAGGGTTTAATTCCTCTACTTAGTCTACTACATCAAGACACCCTTGTTCAGACCATCCCGATCTTCAGGTGCTGGTCGACAAAGTCTCGACAGTGTAATGCAATGCGGAGCAACATCTATTCAACCCAGTTCAGCTCCCCAGAATAGCTGGTGCCCAGACTAACCTATAGGAGTTGAGCTAGTGCAGCGACCGCGACTGTCCTCAATATTTATGCTGCTACAATGTTGCATTTGCAATTTGCATTATGTACCTGTACATATCATACTTCACCAATGGAACATTTTGGCAATTATGGAGACTTCTCAAGATAGCCATGTTATAAGTGGGATAATGCACTGTGAGTCAGTGAGAGAAAATAATGTGCACTACAAAATCACTAGTGTTAACTAGTGTCACACTTGCCTAGTGCGGGTAGTGTGCAAAACCGGGAAAATGGGAAAAGTGCATATAAATAAGGTCCAGGCAGTCCTTCTTGCAGAGATGTTCTTTTAGTCACTCAAAACAGAAGTAATAGTAATAACAGATGTAATACTGGCCAGGTGGCCCTCGCTCCTTCCACCTCCACAGTCCTGCTTTGACTGCCAGGCAGTGGGAGGCCGCCCTACCTATAAAGGCTAAGCCCCTCCCACTGGAACATACCACCCTGAATTGATTCCACAATTTACACCAGTATTTCCTAATGTCCAGGGACAACACATATTCATCACGTCATGATAATACATCACTTTTTCAATCACTTAACCATATCAAGAACAACAAGAAAACAGGGTACTGCCATAATGCCAAACCCTCATACTGTTGGTATGTTCCCCACACCCCACAGCTGATGGTTGCTCCCTACCATGGAGACAACAAGCAATTAGCAATCAACCCATAAACATACACATCCCAAAATAATATAAATCTCTGCAACATACACCATACATAATAATTCACCCATTTGTGTCCCGACCCTCCTGTTACATTAGAAATAACTTAATACAGCTCAGTGGCAGGGTGAACTGCCACAACTAGTGTAGATAATTACCCTTATTTTGCATTGTTTATTTGTAAGTTGTCATGCCATCATGTCTATTTATAGAGTGAGATTTACAGCAGTTTTAATATTGTTCTAATTTAATGAGGAAAATGTGTAAGAGGTGAGAGATTGAGTGTAGAGCAATGTCAGATCAATGCTACACTCAATGATGAGTAATGACATTTCAGAATGATTGATATTCAGGAAGCCCTCTCAAAAACAAAATGTAGGTCCATTGAATTCTCGTGCCACTACATATAGGCTATCAGATATGAGACCGCAATGGCAAATGTATACACTACAGCAACTTTCACCTCTGAGTGCAGCCACTGAAGCCATTCCGTACAGTACAGTAGCTGAATACTTTGGTGCAAAACAGTGTTGCAGCATGCATGCCATGCATGTAAGATTGTACACCAGCTATTTTATTTTCAACACACAACACCTTCATACGACGAAATATAAATTAAACGTGAGGAGGCTAGCTGTCAGACTCACTCACATACTGGTGCTTAAGCCACCATATTCCTTTTCCGTGTCAGCGTTGGAGATAAAAAAAAGAGCTTTAGACACCGGCACGATGACACTTCACCAGTTTGATGACAAGCGTGCAGGCAGCAGTGTGACCAGCCTCCCCATCTCTGCTTCAACACCCTGAGAGTTAAATTATAACATTCAAGATTCAAGATCCACTAGACTTGAAAAGGACTGCAAGGTCGAAACGTCGTATTGCTGCTGTGAATACAAATGTCAGCGTTTAAAAGTGAGTTGCAAGCCCCCCTCTTGTTTTGCGGTGTGGATCCTAGCCCATAATTATTAAAGAAAATGGTCCTTTCAAAGATATCCTTGACGGGAGAGACACTGTACTGGATGTCACAGTAACAGTGTCGGTTATAGAAGTTGTTAGTGTGAATGAAATAACAGTTCTATTTTAAAACAGAGAAAAATGCAGAAGTATACAGTAGGCCTACCTAAGCGGATGAATGTTCATCATTTTTATGGTCTTTATTTTTCATGTGCTTTTCCTTGCAGATAGGACAAGAAGTAATAAAGGGATATACACGTGCATCGTTACAGTGTCTCTGAAGGACAATGAAATTCTACCTCCATCATGTATACTGTAGCCTACAGTAAGTGAATCCTCGACTTGTCCACTGATATCTCATCAAGCAAATAAATCAGCCATGCAACTGTGATTCTATTGAATTCTATCATTATCTACTGTATCTATTATAATTTATCATTCAATTATAGTGTATATATTTCTCATTATTTACAGTAGCACTCTGGAATGCAAGTACCTTGATTACTCGCCTGTAAATTGGCCTGTCTTCACTATCAAATAATGGAGTATATTATTATTGTTGAAATATACTCACAATCATACACTATAACTCACTGTTTCGATATTGGCACAGGTAGGCTGATTTATGGGCAGCACAACAGTGCCAATATCAAACTCCAGTAGCGTGTAGTACAGTATAAGGACGTATATATCATTTAAAAAGCAGGATTTCGGCATCAATCAGATTGCGTGTTCTATGTAGAGAGCATGAGCATTCTGTCAGATGACGGGGTTCTGATCTTCCACTAATTACAGTATGCAGTAGCTTTACATTAAACATTAATACCAAATGAAGTCACATCTGAGATTTGACTGTCTCGCTGTCGCCATGCAGAGCTCTAACCAATTGCTCACTTCTATTTATAGGCTTAAATATTGCAACTGACCTAACCTTTGCAGAGCAGACGACAAAACATGAATGTAAATAGATAACTGTACTTGTATTATGTGTACTGTATACTTTACCTCACCACACATTCTATTAGGTTTGTAAAGTGGGTTACGGTTACCTTATTTGTATTTCTTATTATTATTATAGTATATTATTATATTGTTATTGCATATCTGTTCTTCTCTACATATTCCACACCAACATTTCACGGCTTGTACCTGCATTAGTGAGTGTCAAATCCCCTCTTGTTTATTTATTCTTGATATATCTGTACAATTAGGTCTGAAATTCAGAAGACCCTAAATAGTACACACCATATACACTGGATGAAATATTGTTACACTAATGTTATGAATGGGGGAATCAGTTAAACTGGATCATCTCTTATGTAAACCGAACTTTACTGCCTTCCTGTGTTGCCTGCTTCCTATTTACTGCAAGGTGCTTTGGATGAAAGTGGCATAGAAAATATGACAGTATTATTATCATTATAGTCCTTAAGCTCCTTTACTTCAGTCAGCTGCTGTTTCACATACAGATTCCCACGAGCTGAGTTTGGTTTCTCGCTGTGTATCTCTCTTCTCATCTCCTCTGCCTTTATCTCACTCTGTTCTTCCCACTGTGCACTCAGATCTCTAATTGTAATTGTTTCTTTAGAATTTAAGACTCTTAACAAATAGCGCATTACACATAGGAAAATGCTTGGAAAGAGAGAGCAGAGACGCGTCCTCTGAAAATGAGCTAATTGTATTTTAATTGCTTCTTTTCTGCTGTGGTTATTCCACTCACTCTCTGCCTCCCTCTTTATACTTCTTTTTTTTAAGTATAATTAAATAAAAGCAGTGTTACTTTGCCCTTTTCTCTTCTCCATTCGTTGTCCAGTGTAGTTCATACTACTATTTACCCAGTGTAATCTCAAAGTGAATGTGTTGATGGACGTGCTACAATCTGTAAAGGTAAGACAAAGGACGTGAGTCTGCTAACTCAGGTCCCCTGGGTGCCAACATTGTCCTTGCTCTCTGTTAGTAAGTGATGTCCAGTGAGCTGCTTAGACTGTGGGCCCCTGGAAAATCAATATGGACCATGGAAAATCCCAAAGGGAAAACGCTACAGTTCCAGGGCAATAAGACGAATAAAATGGGAATAAAGGAAGACTTGAGTCAGCCACAGTAGGTGATATTTCTGCATGCATAGCTCTGCTGTACCACATGCATACACTTTTGTAATGGAAGCCATTTCAGTTATGTATTTATTACATAATGCAGTGCTTTATCAGCTTTGGGGTTATTGCGCTGACAGCGAGTTGCAAAGTGACTCGTTGTTTAGTGTGTTCGGGTTCCTGTACCGAGCATTGGCTAGGTTATTATGTGGGATGGGATATATTCTCCCTCTCTCCCCCTTCCACAGTTCCTTCCCCCTCCCTCTAATTATCTACCTCCCTTCCCTCCCTCTCTCTCTCTCTCCCTTTCTCTTGCTGATCAAGCTCTGGTCTGACATCACACAACGCAAAACCGCTGCGGCGCTGCCTATATAACAGCGCTTTGCACTTGCATTAACCATTGCCTATAACAATAAGTCATGTCGATATATGGGCATATCATAATGCTGATTTGCGCTGATGTCGCATCATGTCGGGCATGTCCAGTCCATACGAACATGTCTGCATGGCCATCACGGACAGAGACAATACACACACATTGTCACACTTTGCCCTATAGTGTGGGTAGTGTTTGCCGAAAATATAAGGCACTTGTAGGAAGAACAGCCAAAAGTTGGAGAAAACTGTCAGACCTTGGATGCAGAGAAGTCTGTTCTTTATTCACCTTCTCACAAGATCAAAACTAAACAAAGGTATTTACACAGCAACTGGGCAGGTTGGCCCTCGGTCCTCACACCTCTGCAGTCCTGCTCTGACTGACTGGCAGTGGGAAGTCTCCCTATACTTATATAGGCTAAGCCCCTCCCACGGACCATACCAACCCTAAATTGATTCCACAATTTCCCCAGTTACTCAACGTCCAGAGACACCACATTTCATATACACACATTTAAAGTGTTACCTAATATTCCACACATTATCCACATAATATACACAATGATAAATCAGAGTACTCTAAACAAACCCT
>NC_137863.1:7461960-7491960 GCF_963924005.1 Protomyctophum bolini | reverse complement strand
ACTGTATCTACAGGTTCACAGGCACACCTGAGGCAGCTTCCAGAGGTATAGTTTGGAAAAACATATCTGCACAGATACAAGAGCATATAATCACGCTTCCAAACGCCTCAATAAACTCGCAAATTCAAGGAAGTGTTCAATATTACACATACTCTCACTCTCTCTCTCTCTCTCTCTCTCTCTCTCAACTAACATCGGTTTGAATTTTGCTCGTTGTCTGCCCTTCAAAACTGTGGACTGAACATGTCTTCCCGCATTCGCTTTGCACAAGTTGACGAAAGCATCTCCCAGTCGTACGATATAGAGTTTTGCAGGAAATAAATCATTCCTATATCAAGAACACAAACACATGACATTGTGTCATGTTCGCCATAACAGCTCATTTTAAAAAACACACAGCTTAACCCATTCTGAACGGGAACTCATTTTGGTGTCGGCATCATGTTGTGCTTTAGCTATTGAAAAACAGCAGATCTACAAGCTCATAGCGCGCCACCGAGCGGCGCGCTATGAGCTTGTAGGTCTGCTATTTTTGAAAAATCGAAGAACGACTGACATTTTTAAAATCTGATCTCAAGTCAGAATGGGTTCATCAGACCAGTGTGTGTCCAGTGGGAAACCTCGTATGAATCTGATCTCAGGTCAGAATGGGTTAACGCCCATTTATCATGCTCAGTGGTACCTGGGGCATTTCGTTGTTACCACGCAGTTCAGCTGGCACCGCTACCAACCTCCTTCTCACACCCCTTTTAGCAAATTAGACCGTTTAATTAGGAAAAGCTCATTTGTATCAAATCATTTACATGGTGGAAGCCAGCCTGCCTATGCCAGGTTATTCTAATTGATTATTGTTGCCTGAGGTGCAGTGTACGTGCATGCGTGCGTGCGTCTGTGCGTGTGTGCGTGCGTGCGTGCGTGCGTGTGTGTGTGTGCACGTGCTTGTGCGTGTGCGTGCGCATGTGTGTGTGCATGTGTGTGCTTTTGTGTGACTGACCGTGTACGTGTTTATACAGTATAAATTAGCAAATTACTTTGTGGTAATAATACAAGCAGTGAAACTTGTACAGCAATTGCTGGTCATGCATCTACACTAAACTATATTCTATATAATAATAATAATAATACAATGTATACTGCAAGAGAAGTTATAGCTGCCAGTAGATGAAGTGACTTTTACATACGTAATATGCACACAGTATTTACCGTATATATACTATTATACACTGTAAATATTTTTTACTTTCATTAAATCACGTCTCATCCTTCTCTCTATCTTTCATTTTTCCGTCCTGTTCTTTCCATAAAACAGAGTGATTGAACACGTGTCCTGTCTCCCCTCTGAAGTGTCTCTCAAGGTGCTCTTCTGCCAGCCGTATTAGACCAAGTGTTCCATTCAAGCCGGCTGTTTGCACAGCACCCGCCAGCAGTGTCCCCGATGAAACAAAGACCCTTGATTTCTCTGTGCCCTTTCATAAAGCTCCATTTGGGATTAGCGGTCGCTCCTGTGCACCCTATACAGAATGGCTCTTATGAGCTGAGCTCCATTAGCGGGAGAGACACAAACCCTCTTTGACCCTTTTGTAAGTGAAGGAGGGGACTGTGGCATGTGTGATTTTGTGCAGTGGAGGTTAAAGGAAAGTGGAGAAGACGCAAATTATTGTAAGAATTCATCCAGCGGTTTAATGAACCAGCCGGTTCCTCTTGCTATTCAGCAGCTGCACAACAAAAGAAGCACTAAATGAAATAGCCAAATGGTTGCCATGGTACCCATGTGTTACTGGGGAGGTGGTTAAATCTCTTGCCTCTCTGACGATCTCTGGAGAGTTTTGGGAACACGCGGATAATTAAGAGGTAGAAAGGAAGTGAGGAGAGTTCAGTCAGTGGTGGTTAAGGATGGGCATCGGCAGATATGCAGGTCTCTGCTGTAGGCGAGTACGGGGCTAACACCCGCGGAGAAATCAGCTCTGCCTTCAGTCTATGAAAAGCTTCTTTTTGTGGAGCTTCCCAGCCAGACCATTCATTATTTCCGCACAGCAGGTCTTTGATCGGAGTGTACGTGGCCAGATGAGACAAGAACTTCCCTATATATTGGGCCATTCCCAAGTCTTTTCACTCCCTCGACGTCAGTAGGCTCAGGAATCTCCAAGATTTCTCTGACCTTATAGCTGGATCCGGGACCACTCCGTCTGCTGTTATGCGGTGCCCTAAAAACATGATGCTGTTTTTTTGCAAACTCACATTTGTCTTTGTTCGGTGTCAGGCCTTCTGTCTGCAGTGTTTTCAGGACCTTTTAGGGTCTCTCATTATGCTCCTGCATGTCCTTTCCATACACCAGTATGTCATCAGCATGACACTGGACACCTGTACAGCCTTCCAACATCTGTGACATACGGCGTTGAAAATGCTCTGGCGCCGATGAAATCCCGAACGGGAGGCGGTTGAATGCATATACCGCTCGAACGGGGAGATGAAGGTTGTGAGCAGTTTGCTTTCTTCCGACCATGGGGTTTGCCAGAAGCCAGCAGTATAGCATCCAACTTTGTGAATATCTTCGCCCCTTCGAGCATGGCAAGTGTCTCATCTACCGCCGGAAGAATGTGTCTCTCTCGTCTGACATACGTGTTCAACGGCGTCATGACCACGACCACGGCGCACAGCCGTATTTCCCCTTTTGGCTTTGGAACCACGGCTATGCCTGCACAGTGCACACCATGGTGTGGGGCGGGTCACTTTAGTAACCACCCCCATCTTCTCCATCCGTTCTAGTTCTGCTCTCACTGTTTCTCGTAAGGGCAAGGGCACACGACGTGGAGTCGACAGGGCGTGTGTGACAGCATCGGGGCTCCAACTCCATCTTGTAGGGCTCCTTTAACTTCCCTAAGCCCGAGAACACTGTGGGGTATTGAACTCTGACATATCCTCTTGCTGGACTGCAACCGTGTGCAGCCGTTTGATGAGTCCAAGCGCCTCTGTTGCAGGAAGGCCTAGGAGAGGCCTGGTTAGCTCGTCAACAACATAAATGAATTGTTCTGTTGTTTTCTTCCTAATGGTCAGCTCACCCCCGAAGCAGCCTATTGTGTGAACTTGTATCTTCCAGGTCCATACAGTGCTTTGCGTGGTGGATGCAGATTTCCATGTTTTTCAACTGAGTGCATGCTGCTCGGAACCGCTGTGACTTGGGCACCTGTATCCAGTTTGAATATAGCCTCCTGTCCATTCAGCTCCAGCAGTTCCAGCCATTTGTGTTTCTTGAAAGTAAACAGAGTACAAAAAAGTACTCAGTACCAAAAATGGTTATAAACCTTTTAGATTATTAAGATTAAGAATTAGTTTTAACAGGAATGCTTTTAGGAGAATGATCAATATCCAAATAATACCTTAAGTAAAATACTTTTAGAAAAACACCTTTAAATACCCAAAAGAATAGATGAGTCCCCACGAAAGAAATGATTGTCCAGTCAGGAGCTTATAATGTTTCAGCCAGTTCACTTTAGTTCGGAGAGCACATAGAATGAATCCACATACCAGCCAAATTACAAAAAGTCTCTACCCGTGTCACCAAATGGACACGGTTTTAATGAAGATTGGGAAAGCCACACAGAGCTACGTGTCATTGTCAGAACAATGTTGGGGACGGTCATATCCTGACAAACCAGGAAGCATAATGCATATACAGTGGACAAATATAACATTTAAGACGTATGTTTAGGGGGAGACATGAAGTCTGCCTTGTTACAAGGTCAAACAACAGTTCTCACAGATACAAATGTAATCTGTGGAAAACGGGAGAAAAACTATTATTTATCTAGGGGAGAAGTGAGATGTACCTCAGTGGGGCAGTGTGACCTGAGGCACATGAAAAATAAGTCATAGGGCATATGATTAAGTCATAGGGAACATGTAATACGACATCCACAACAACAATTAATGTCTTAACAATTCAAAATTATCCATCAGAGTAGTGAAGAAATGTAATTAGAGGATCTAAGAGTCTTGGAAGTGAAGCGAGGCAGAGGAGGTCAGAGAAAAATGTTGTGCCAAACCACGTAGCCTAGTGCTTTAAAAAACAAATAGTCATAAAACATCCAATTCAATTCTATATTGAAAAGGTAGCCAGTGACGAGAGGTGGTGAAATAGTCCCTCTTACCGTCAAGGAGCCTAGCAGGCACATTTTGAAAGGCTCCCAATCGTCACACAGTAAAGATTTTAATTTAGCAATGGCTCTGAGAGGGAATTTTAGGGCCAAATCAAAGATGATACCAAACCTTTTTGCATAGTTGCATCATTTTATTAGAGTTTTTCGTTTTATTAGAGTTTTATTAGAGTTTTTCGTTTTATTACAGTTTTATTCGAGTTTTGTCAGAGTTTTGTCAGAGTGTGTTGTGGAATAACACACACACACACACACACGCTCGCGCACCCACACACAGGGGGGCCTACCAGGGAGCATCTGTACAGTGTAATATAATAATATAATGCAATAATAGGCATACATTTTGACACTGCTCCTTCATGATTGGTTTATGGGCTTTAGCACCGGAGGCACATGCAGGTTCACTGGAATTGAGTACATTTCGATTCCTGTAACCCGAAAGTAATATTTATTCCACTCAATATCTAACTTGATCAACAATATTTCAGATTTGATTTCCTTCATTCCAGTAGACCGGCCCCAACATTGAGTTTCATAGTAAATGTGGGGGCCTTAACACTATAGTAATGTCAAGACTTAATTGACCTCTGCTTTAGGAATAGGAGCTCCAACCATCTTCTTACAATAAATGCACGGAATCTCTGTATGTATGTACTTACGTACGTACGTAAGTTGAGAACCGTTCAAATTCAGCACGCACGTTCCAAATTTGCATCGTTACCAGGTAGGCCTGCAGTGACCAACGGGCACCTGTCTAGTTGTAAAAACTTAAACAAACAAAAATATGATCATTGAGTTATAAAAATGCAGAGTACAGTTTGGTTTCCCTTTCAAGAAGAAGACTTTTTTTACTATTCGTTCTCCTTACCGGCTCTTGTATCCTGGTATTGTAGCGGACCCAGCTGGCCTTTTAAGGATGAAGTCTGAACTGATGATTTTGAAGTTGCTTTATTCATAGATCAACGTAGAACTGGGACAGAAACAAAATACAATGTATCAATGGTCATAAATGACTACAATATAATCCATAAACTGTTCAAATCTCAGGCACATACTTTTTCCATACATCACTAAAGTACGTACATTACACAATACATGAACAGCATTCTGCATATATTCAACAATAATACCAATAACAGTGCAAGCAAATCGATAAAATACCTTGTCCCCCTTTCCAGCTAGGTGCTATGTTGTGTGTGTGTGTGTGTGGTATCAATAGTTCCATGGTTAGTTGGCATTTGACCGTTCCTTTGGCCTTCCTTTCCTTAGCCATCCACATAACCAACCAACTTTAGTCACACCATTTGTGTGCTGTCTGTTTCAAGTCTTCTCTGTACTGAGGCAGCATTTCCTTGTTTTTAACCCCAGTGCCACAGCTGAGCTGAGTCCCAATCATCTGATTCACATCAGCTGTGATCAGTTGTTGGCACACTTCCTGTTCCAATGCCTCACAACACTGAATATATACTAAACAATAAAGGTATTACCTGTGGGTCCGTTACAGGTATCCTACAACCACAAAACATGACACTGTCAGTCAGTGTGTATGCGCGCATGCTGGGGGTGTGTGTGTGTGTGTGTGTGTGTGTGTGTGTGTGTGTGTGTGTGTGTGTGTGTGTGTGTGCGCGGCGTGCGCCACTATGACTCTCATAATGAGATGCCATGTCTAATCATATGCGGACTAGCATGTTATGATCTACTAGGGTCTGGGCAAATTGACCCATCCATCAAAAGCAAGTAGGCAGGTGACGGAGGAGAGACTGGGGATGCGCGGATATAAGAAGACCTTTGAACCGTATAATGTAAATTAGCTGTAACATTGTACAGTTTTCATTCTCTCTCTCTCACACGCATGCACGTACACACGTACACACACACACACACACACACACACACACACACACACACACACACACACACACACACACACACACACACACACACACACAGTTTAATTATATTAGCCTTTTTGTACCTCCAGAAACCCTGCTGTGAATTAAATTTAGTTTGTCTATCTATGACATAGCCAACAGGCTACTCTCTGTTATTCACTTGAGATAACATTATTTGGACCAGCAACCGGCGGAACAGAGTGTATATCCTCTCTTCTCTGATGCTCCTTTGTTTTGTTATATTAAACACCAGATCCAACAACTAATGGTTCTTTACTCTCTATGGTTAATAATGTCTTGTTTTTACTCATTGTCTATAGTATACTATAGACAATGAGTACAATAGACTAGACAATAGACAATGTCAATGAGTAAAAACAACACATTATTAACCATGGAGACTATAAACATAGTAACGCGAACGTACGTCTGTAATCCACGTAACTCGAGAACCGTTTGCTCCACCGACTTCAAATTCGACACATGCGTTCCACACCACCACACAGGGAGTGCCCAGGCTCTGGACAGGTCCCAAATGAGCCAATTGGTCACACCTGATCACCCGTAGATCTCCATATATGGAGCTGGCCTGGCCTATAATTATTGGAGCTGGTTCTGACATCACAATGATGTTCTGACTGACATCTGCATAGACTCCATATTTGGCCACGCCTGACAAAGAACTCCATATGGGCGTTGTCGTGTCAGTGTATAGTGGCCCAAATGTTTGAACTAGCTGTTCAAACATAAATGTTTTCCGATACAAGCACCGTGACATTCATCTGCTTGATTCGCCCCAGATGGACTACAGTTGCTGTCTATGATGAAGTGAGCACAGAGCTCACAGGTGCTAACTGACCATCTGGTCTTGGCCATTTCCCCTCCCTTGCTGCCACAGCTGTCCTTTGGAGTTCAATGAAGCAAACAGCCCAAGAAGTCAATACCTCCAAATCACCAAGGGATATCCGAGGAAGTCAGGCAGAAAATTGAATAAATAAATAAATAAATAAATAAATAAAAGCAGAATCGAAAGCCAGAAATAATAAGAAAAGCCATGATACTGTATGCAGCATTGCACATAGACAATAAATCAATCAAACGGTCAAGTTCAAGGTTTTATCCATCTATGGTCGCAGTTTAGTATCTGTCAATCTCTTTGTGAAACACAGAACAATACATACACGTCAATGTCTTTCAGTTCTTGGACTAGCTGTGGAGCTACAGTTGGTGGTGGTAGCAAGTTGGTATTGCTAGCACAATACAATAACAGATAATGATAAAATAACCCTACTATAAAATGAGGAAACTCTGTCAATCATTCTGTCCCCATCAAATTCTCTCCTCTGTAATTCACCATACAATCTTAACTTGCACATGTGCATGGACTATTGATTGACATACAAAGAGAGTGAGGGAGCAAACCTTTCACTTCCCAAATGAAAGTTTTATTCGCATTTCTGGGAACTCTCAATCAACAGCTGTGGGTGTTGCCATGGGCAATAACTCAGAGAGCATTGCCATGGTTAATTGATTGGCAGATCTTTCCAATTGCCTATAATTGTGCTCTTCTCTATAGTACAGCATGCTGACCGGGGCTCAGGGCCGTATAGTCTTTACAGACAGGATATCTCATAATCTGTCATGGATATGCCACAGACACATTTTCTAGCATGTTCTTGTTTCCATAAAATGTTGGGTTAAAAGTGGTCAGTTTAACAGAAATCTATATGCGATCTACCCAAAATTTGAATCACACATTGAGGGGTCTGTCACCCATAGGGGTGCTACAAATGTCACTGTTTGAGCCAAAACTCACACAGGCCTGGGTAGGCCACCCAGCCTAGCAAAGCGCTGCACTAGTCCGAGGAGTGCCCTTTGCTTCTGCTTGAAGGGTTGCACACATGATGTAAGAGTTGTGTAACAGGGAGAGGTTTTTTTTGGAGAGCAGGTGCGGGGTAGAGACAGAGAGTAGATAAGCCTTTGAGCCACAACTGTGATCCCAATTCTCACCTCAGATTATTCCAGATTATCATCAAGAACTGCTGGATTCCAACAAGAGTCCTTAGACGGCATGGCACTTAAAGAGTGCAACAGGTAGACTTTCTCACAAGCTATCTTTTTCCTCTGCCTTTTACACTGACCACACACGCACACGCACGCACGCACGCACACGCACGCACGCACACACACACACACACACACACACACACACACACACACACACACACACACACACACACACACACACACACAGAGTGTGAATAAACCAGTACAGGTGATCCACTCCCACCTAAATTGTCATTCAGCAGTCAGTCATGTATGAAGGTCGATACTTTGAAGGAGAGCCAGTGAGGAACAAGCCAATCAGAGGGAAGAGATGAGATGAAAGTGTGATTGACTGGCTGGGGGGGGTCGAGGGGTAGGGGGGGGGGGGGGTACAAACGGAATCTGCATACACAATGAGGAATCAGTGCCGGCTGCAGATGAAAGGGCTCTGTTGCTACGGTAACACACCTTCTGTGTTGGAGCTATGGCTGATATCATATAGGGAGCTTCAGAGTTTGAAGGCACGTTATGTGTGAGTGTGGGGGGAGTGAGACTATAGCTTGGGTGTGTGGATTTGTGCGTTCATGTGTGCACGCACCACAAGGTGACACATACAGTACAGTACTGAATCCCTTCGCGTCTCTCAGCTCAGCTCCCTGTCAATCTGAATCCCAAGATCAGTGCTCCACCAAGCAATGGAAATTAAGCTTTATTTATTTTCTTTATTCTGAGTCCTTTTGTGCAGATCCACGGCTGTGTCTGTACTTTGTCCATAAATACAATATGGCATGTTGCAACAGATATGACACATTATCGATGTAATGAATATATCACAGACACCCTTCTATTTTCCAAAGTTCAGTTTTAGCGGACTATGCCCAAAGAACAGCCTGCGGCTTAACCACATTTCCCGCGCACAATCATGAGTCTGCTAAATGATGGGCCAGATTAGCTGAATTGACATTGACATTTCCTTGGTGATCGTAGGGTCATAGTAGCCCTTTGTCGATAAAGAATTGCAGAATGTGAGGATCAAAGATATATAATAGAACTTGGTATATTGTAAATCCCACACGGTTTATGGCTGATAAGGAAATGATATGGGTGTTGGGCTTTCTTCTGATTCACTTTTTAAATTTGCTAGTATACTTGTGTATCATGTCTGACATCATGTCTGAGAAGACTCGCCTGTCACGGGAATATTATGTACAGTGTAAGATAACCTTGGTAGACCAGTTCCATGTAAGATGCATAAAATTGTCACATGTTCCAGGGTCTTTTGAATGGTACTGTTACAGCATGTACCGAACTGAATAGTGATTATGGATTAATAGACATGAAACTTTTTAGATGCACTTTGGTGTGTATATTTTTGACAAAAGCACTACACAATCATTAGGAGTCGGACAGCTGATAACAATTTCCTCTTTACCACTCTCGTACATATGAATAAATGCCAAAGCAGTAGCCAGCAGTGGAATTGAAATGTAGGACTTGTGAGTGCTGACATAAAGTGAGATGGAGGCAGATGGCAGAGGAATACAAAGAGGCATCTGAGAAAAGGCCCCGTGCCCCTCCACCTCTCCTCCCCTCTCTCCTTCTCTCATTTATTTCAATTTGTCATGCTTTACTTTTCCCTTAAGAGAGCATGCCTGCTGGGGAGCAGCCCCATATAGGCCGCGAAATTGTGTCTGCGCTGGGTCTGTAATGAAACATTTAGATGCGGGGGAGAGCAATGGTTGCGCATTAATACAAGTGGTGTGGTGTTGGACTGTTGGTGATGCAAGCAGCCCCCTTTGGCTTGCCACTCCAGACATCATGGGCCTGGTATGGGAGCCCTCATCTCTTTAATCAACAGAGGCTTTGGTGCCAGAGACAAGGTCAAGGGTGCTTCAAAGGTGGATGATAGCTGAGCAGGGTTGTTGATATCTGATGAGAAGATACTGTTGATGTGGGACATATAGGTCCTTCAATAATGCATATGATATTCATGCATATGTTGATGTTTTAATGTTAGCATGAGTAGATTGGAAAATGGTAATTGTACTGGCCTGCCATGTATACAATAGTACATCATAGTGTTTAGATATATAAATGTATGGTTAAGTGGCACATGACGACATCTTGTTTGTGATTCTCATGTATGTCCGTAAATTGAAGGTTTCCAGATCTTATATTGTATTCTTCAGGATTTAAGATTGTATTTGTTACATCTCTGTCACACTTGCCTAGTGTGGGTAGTATGGCCCTAGCTCCTTCCACCTCCACAGTCCTACTTTAACTGCCAGGCAGGCAGTGGACTGTGGGAGGCCTTCCTACATATAAAGGCTAAGCCCCTCCCACTGGAACATACCACCCTGAATTGATTCCACAATTATACACCAGTACTTCATAATGTCCAGGGACAACACATATTATTCATCACATATTATTATACATCACTTATTATTCAATCAATTAACCATATAATCTAAACAATGAGAAAGCAGGGTGCTCTAAACAAACCCTCATACTGTTGGTATGTTCCCCACACCCCACAGCTGATAGTTGCTCCCTACCATGGTGGAGACAACAAGCAATTAGCAATCAAGCATCAACCATATACATACACATCCCAAAATAATATAATTCTCTGCAACATACACAATAAATAATAATTCAAACTTTAACCCATTTGTGTCCCGACCTTCCTGTTAGATTAGAAATAAAATGATCTGAATTGAATACAGGTCGGACTGGTACAATATCCTCAGTGGCAGGGTGAACTGCCACAATCTCATACACAAGAGTTTTATGTGAAACTGCACACATAAACAATATTTGTAGCTGGGCAGAGAAATTGTGGTCTCTACAAACCACTTTTCTTAAAAGCCCTAACCTTGAGATGAGTGCTGAGTCTGACTTGCTAACTGGAACTAACTAAAAAAAGGAAAAAAAACATAGCTTAAATTAACCAATTTGTATGTGAATGCTGAGCACATTCATAGGCTATAGCCTATAACCATATGCAAATAGCCTCTTTCATCATACCATATAAATCCATTTGAATTACACTGGTGAATTTTGAAATGCTAGCATAATATTTTCACAGAAATGGATTATATTTAACAACAATCGTTGACTTAATACCTATACCTTAACTTTGTCAATTTTTGAGCGGTAGGCTACAACCTGAGTCAAAGCTCAAGAAGCTACACCGGTCACATCTCATCTTCTTGTAGGGTTCAACTAACTCAAGTAGGCTACTCAGCCTGCCATTTGTTTTACCCCCAAAACCTAAAGTATCAATGCAACAGTATTCATATGCAGATGCCTTTTTCAATATACCAAAGAGTGCTTTCTTTGATATCATGCCAGACCTTCCATTTCCATTTTCTTAATGCCAATCTGAATACACACACACACTGTGTGTGTGTGTGTGTGTGTGTGTGTGTGTGTGTGTGTGTGTGTGTGTGTGTGTGTGTGTGTGTGTGTGTGTGTGTTGAGCGTGTGCGTAGATGGACAGGACTATGATTTGAAATAGTTAAAGGTCATGTCTACATCTGTACATTTAAGAACAGGAGACCAATCCAAGTGCCCAAGAGAGGAAGACAGATCACCAGTGTAATCTTTTGGGATCTAGTCATTGAGTTGTGATACTTTAACGTGGGTTGACGGAGCCTTCATGTATACAGTCTAATGGAGTGGTCACTGCCAAAGTGTATGACCCCACTTAAATTTGAATTGGTTTGTTGTTCAATAATGGTGGAAGTAAAAAACCCTTGTGCAAGTAATTAAATACCTTATATAGTTGCAGTTTTTTCTAATGCAGTGCTTTGCTGACTTCAAGCACAGGTTCTATTAATTAATAATTACCGACATGTACTGTGTAGATGACAAGACAGCTTGTTTGTGATTGTTTGAGTGCTTTTTTCTCCCAAGTCCCAAGTGTAGCCTGTGATATGGTTATGATAATATAGTTATATTGTTCTGCTAATGAATAATCAAAGTGATAAGTTTAATGTTGAAATCTTCAATCCTTTTAATGCGGGGACAATCATACTGCGAAAGGGAGACAGACAAAGTGAGACACCAGTGCAAGTGAGAAAAACAGAAAGGTTTTGCCACGCGGGAGGCTGTGATCGGGTCGGGGCCGGGTCCCCTTGAGGCCAGGCCCCCTCAAGGGAGACGAAATGCCCTCCTGGCCACCGGGGGCGAAACACGTCCTCGGGGGCTGGGGTTGTGATTGCCAGCCATCGGTGGCCCCCCATTCACAGTTTTCGTGAATGGGGGCCACAGTTTTCATTCAACTTTGACCCCCTGTCACATGGAATTATATTTTTCTGCTGCTGCTAGCGTAGTGATACTGGACTAAATAAATAGTTCCCTGTGACGGAGAGGTCAAAGTTGAACGAAAGTTGCGATATATGGTAGAAATAGGTCAACATTACAAATTACGCTAGTTTTGTGGATTAATTTATTTACTACTTAATATTCACCAAAACCAGAACTTCCACCGGGACTCAGGCAATCAATCATTACCTTTACAACCACTATATTAAGTATTTCCTACAGCTTTAAGTCCAAAAAATATGAATGGATGTTTTTGTCTGTATTTTCAAATTGTAGCTGTGATCAACCAAAAAGACCCCCAAGATCGACCAGTCGGGGAGGCATATAGTCCTACTAGTCCACCCCTATTCTACAGGAAGACCCAGTAGAGCCGGCAAACATGTAGTCCTTTACCTCCTCTACTTCCGAAACTTTCAGCAATAGTGATCTCCTCATGAGATGGAGATAAAACTGGGAACACGGTTATAGTGTTCCACCATTATTCTAGTTTCTCAGTTCCAGATGAATTGCACATATTGTTCGCTCCTGTTCTTGTAAGCATGAAACCATGACAAATCATTCATCGCTGTCGGTTCCCATAGTGCATTGCCACGGCATGGCTTGAAAGTAAATATGTGTTTTTGTATTTATAACTCTGACACAATGCATCATTTTAGCCCTAGAGTCAGAATGTATACACAATCCCATGGTTCAGGTTGTTTATCATGGATGGGTTACCAGCTATCAGAATGGCTGGCCACGTTCCCCTTGCTTCATAATATTGCTGGCCACTATGTTTGATTATCTGAATCCAAAAGATAGGGTGGGTTGAGGGCTGGAAAAGGGACGTACGTAACTGGGAGGAAGAGAAAACAAGGGACTGCTCAGGAAAGGGCAATAAAGAGACAGCAATAAAATACACCAGAAATTAGAGTGAGATTATGAGATCATATGTGATCATCACCTACTGTACAATATGTCGTCATTGCCATAATCTTAAACTGTGCCATTAAGCCTGATTTATACTTTGTTGCCCTAGTTATTATGACACAATGTGAGCTTCTAGACCTGCTCCTTTTGGCCCAGAACACCATTGTACGACGGAGTATAAATCAAGCATTACTCCTGCTCTAAAGGCACACACATCCTTGCAGGCCCAATTTGAAAATGGCTTCATGTCTTCCTTGGAAAGTCGATTCGTTTTCCACAACGCAATCAGCGTGACAGGCTGATGAAATAACCATCACGACTAATGCAATTAGTCTATAGTTATAAAAAGAAAGGCTGTAATGAATTGCATAATTCCAGGGAGTGAGTAATCCGTTGTCCTGCTTAAAAGTCCTATTATCTCATTGGAAGTCATTCTTCATGTTCACACACACGGGGAGAGAGAGATATTTGACGTGCTTGTAACACAGGGGGTAACATTAGCATACCATCTATAGAGGAATTCAGGCTGTTTGCAAATCCTGAATCAACCATTGTATCATTCTTGTATGTGCATGCACCAACGCTCATTGAGACATAAGCAGGTATTCACATGCTGTACAGTGTATGGCTGATGGAAGTAGGGGTGCCCCCCCCCCCCTTTTACTAGGTCTAAATAATATCACAGTATCGGTGCCTTATCCTGGTTAATAGCCTGTTTCAGTTTGCTCATGCGTGTGGAGAGGGAAAGTGAAAGCCACTTTTCCGCGTGAAAATGCGCGAACATTTTGTGCTCACGCACAGGCACCCCCTGCTAAACATTCAGCACCTACTAATACTGTAAACATCTTCCCGCGGCCATAACCCCATCTCTCTTTTCCGTATTATATACGGTAGCACATCTCATGCAAAGTAAACTCTAAATGCTTCACTTTAAAGGACAACAAATAATATGTACAAACACATGGTCTAGCAACCCCCCCATACACATAAAATATTGCATTCTGCACACATAAAATAAAACGTTTCTGTTACGGCCGTAGGCCTGTGGGTCTGCGGTGTGTCTGTGTCTGTGTCCCCGTTGTCTATTCCCCCATGCAGCTCAGTCAGCGCAGCAGGGACAAATTGGCTCTCAGGGGCCCTTGGCTCTCAGGGGCCCTTTGGGGAAACTTGACCGCACTGTACTAGGTTTAAGACCTTGAAAAGGGCTGCTGGGGACCTTCATTGGCCAGTGATATTGTTACATTTAGGTAAAAAAGATAATAAAAACACGAAAATGTCACGTGCACGCACGCTATGGGGGCCCTGCAAAAAGTACCGGCCCAGGGGCCCTCGTGGGGGTTAAAACGTCCCTGCAGCGCAGCCATTGGAGGAGAGCGTTACCGATGGTCCACTATTGGTCGCCCGCTCCGCACCTCGCTCCTCCAACCAGCTCCTCCAACCAGCTCCTCCAACCAGCTCCTACACCTGCGCCCACCTGACGGCATAAAGGCCCCCACCTGTTGCTACATATCATGTTAAAGTGTATTATTGTGTATATTGTGATCAAGAGCAGGTAGTATAGCAGGTAGTATAGTACATCCAATTGTTATTCACTTAGGTAGACAAGCAGGCTCCTCACTAATGTATTTTAGTTTGAGTTAGGTTAAGAGTATAGAGTAGTCAGTTAGGCTCTCTTGTTTTCATTAATAGTTAGTCAGATTCGGGAGGTGTTTTGGTAGGATTGAGAGTTATAGGATGTGTTGATCCGTTCTTTGCTTTTGGACCTGCACAGCCCTGCTCACCCTGTATTTTCACTTGTATAGCACTTGTGTGTGTGTATATATATTGTTTTCCGTTACCTTGTATGCCACAGAATAAGTAATAAAACAACTTTGGCATTTTACCACCTTGCCTTATTGAAAATAACCGCCCTAGACTCGGTGAGTCTCTCTCCCATTACTTATTCTTCTCTCTCTCTCTCAACCCCAGCACCACCTGACCCCCCCTCCACACACACACACACACACACACACACACACACACACACACACACACACACACACACACACACACACACACACACACCAGGGCTCATCATAAGTCTCTGTCTGGTTGGCCCTGCAGGTCCTATCTCCCCCTCAGGCGGTGAGGGGAGAGCTGGCAGGGCGGTGGGTGGGAGCGCCTCGGGTCGTTTTATACCGTGGGGTCCATACAGGCTCCTCTGTCCACTGGAGAGTGAAATGAGCCCAAGCATACTGAGTAGTGCTCTGGTGTACCGTGACACACACACACACACACACACACACACACACACACACACACACACACACACACACACACACAGAGAGCTCTCCCACCTTAAGCCCCCCTTGCATGTTTCCCTGCTGATAAATTGCATATCTGGTCCAGAGGAGTGCAGTGTGGGGAACGGACTGTCAGTTTCTCAAGCTGGGAGGTGCCAGGATAGTGAGTATAAGTATGATGGGGGAGGATACTTCTCAAGAATTCACTCAATTCAATTTTCAATTCAAAGGGCTTTATTGGCATGAGAAAACATACATACTTCTCAAGAATTCACTCACTGGTTCATTTACAACTGATGTCTGCTTGTATGGCTATACGTGGCTCGAAATCAGTCAGTCCGTCAATCAATCAATCAACCAACATAAGATTTTTTGTTCCTGTGGGGAGATTTGCTTTAGGCTCTATCCATGCTGCAGTTCTCATAACAGAAAATATAACAGATCTACACATACAATACTTTAATATACATGCCACAATTCACACACACACTATATGTAGAAATGCTGACATATTGCACATCCCTTACGGCCAACGTGGAGCCTAGGAGCTTAAAGGGATATTTCACTTTCAAACTAACTTTAGGTCATGTTATCGTCTACTCATACGTCTTATGTGAACACCCCAGGCCCAGACATTTTTTTATGTTGCTCGAATCAGTATTTAGATATTTACTTGCGCAGGCAGTAAATCAATAACGAGTCTAAAGGATTTAGAATAGCAGAGAGCTCTAGCAGCAGTCGTACCCAGACAGACAGCAGAGAGCTCTATAGGACTCAGAGCAGCAGTCGTACCCAGACAGACAGCAGAGAGCTCTATAGGACTCAGAGCAGCAGTCGTACCCAGACAGACAGCAGAGAGCTCTAGGACTGCAGCAGCTGTGGCACGCTCTGCTTGCGCATGGTGCAAGTTGGCATCTCGTTGGCATTTCTAGTTGATATTCATTTTAGCTGCCTGAACCCCTTCCAATACAAACCCATTGTAACTTCCAACTCCATTTTAACCATGTTAGATTCATTGAAAACACCCGTCCTTGGTTCTGGTGACTCATACTTACTGCCCTACTAATACGTGAGGTTCCCGTGCTTTTTCAATTACCTTTTTTGAGACCCTCCTATGCCCAGCTTTCTGGGTTTGTGTAAACACAAACATTGGCTTGTGATTGGCTGATCACCTCATAGCGATGATTTGATACATAAGTACATACTGAAGATAAAAGTGAGTTCAGAAAAGTGAAGACCGAGAAATGAGGGTTCAAATTGTGATTGGCCAGAATGAGATGAAATATGATGATAATTAAGACCGCCCCTCACTTCACACAGTTGTGATTTCTCATTTATTTTACTAAAATAGTCCCAAGAGAAAAGACCATCCCTACCTTTAAGTGGTTGGGGTTCTGTAAGCGATATTGTTTTGTATAGGCTACTGCCCATTACAGGCAAGCAGTGTATTACATACAGTATATTTACTCCATGCATGTCTATATTATTATGCACAGAATTTACTGTATACACAGTATATGCTGTATAGGCTACAACAAAACAAGTTGTAAAACACATGTGTACAACATTCATCAGTTTGATTTAGATGCAAATGGTGTATACACACACGGTGGAAAATGACACTCATTTCCTATTTTCTTATATTTCTCCCCCTCTGTGCACTGCTTTGCAAATTAAGTGGAGTGTTTGTGACAGCTTGACGCTGGTGGAAGCGACACCAAGCAGAGCTTTGGATTGCAAACGTTCCCTGAGGGGGGCAGCCCTGGTTTGATATACTTAATAAACTTGAAATCCGACAGGCTGGCAAAGGCAGCAAGATCTGCTTATACCGCTGCCTATTACTCTGCCTCCCAACACACAGTACAGGCAGAAAGTTTAGACACTTCTCTAGAAGGGCTCGGCAAAGGAAGCTGTGTGTGTGTGTGTGTGTGTGTGTGTGTGTGTGTGTGTGTGTGTGTGTGTGTGTGTGTGTGTGTGTGTGTGAGTGATTGAGAACCTTCAAACCAAATAGGCTGGAAGATTGAGAACCTTGACTGTTGCTATAAGCGTCAGTTTTCTGCATAACGAAGGGAGGGATTTTTTCACCCAGTGTCAATTATCTAATGTGTAATGTCTAATTACCTGGGCGCTACACTTCCTCTGCCAACCTGGGGGGGCAGCGGACTGACCTCATGCTTCCTCCTATGCATGAGGAGACCAAGCTGCTTCTTTTCACCTGACAGGGGAGAGTTTCACCGGCCGGACGTAGCGAATGGAAGGTACACGTTATTCCGACCAGTTCCTTTCCCCTCCATTATGCCCCCCGGCTGGCCAGGGGGAGGTAGTTTTAGTTTAGTCTAAGGGAGTTCGCCCTATAGTTTTAGGCCGAGGGTCTGCCCTCCCTTTGTGGGGCAGACCCTCCCTTTGTGGTGCAGAAAACACGGTTGCTTCAAATAAACAGGTATGTAAAGAAGGATGGACGTATGCAGACATGTATGTGTTTCTCGCACAAGTACGCACATGGAAGCCAAAAATCCTCATAAGGGAAGGCTATAGTAAATAATACCAGACAAACTTGACCTTTTGGGGACATTTTTGGGATCTCCTTAAGGGAGATACTGTAAGGTCACAATTAGTAAAAGTCTCAGGTTGGGGAAAAAGTTTTTAAGTAAAGATTGCTTTTGAGCTTCCCATGAGGATGTGGTGACTGTGGTGTGCATGTGCGTGTGTGCGTGCATTGACGCGAGGCCATTATCTCTGCCAGGAGATCACACATTTGCCCCGTCTGTGTGTGTCAATGTGTCCACAGCTAATCTTGCATACTACTAGGCCAATCAGTGTCATATTTCTTGTGCACACTGACCTTTCAAAATTGGAAGCCTGACATTTATCTGGATCTGTCCCTGGCACATAGAATAAAAATATATTTATATTTGAGAAAAATCAACTGCACACATTTTTTGGAAGACCCAAACCACTGCTGCTTAAATCTTCTTCTCCTTCTTCGTCTTCTCTTCTTCCTCCCCAGGTATCTCTCTCTCTAGGTCGTCCACTCGTCCTCAGGCGAGCCCTCCATCGTTGCTTCCAGTCATCCCGTTTCTCCATACATCTGGCCAGTACATATGTTAATGTAGGACGTCCTTATGACCGCACTTGCGCAAGCAGGTTGGTATAAGATCAGCACTATAGTTTGCTGGCTGGCAGCTCTTGGTGTCTTTGGCAGTGTCCTGCTAGTCTCATTCACCTGACTGCTATATTTTCTGGCTCACCCTTGGCATTCCATCATACAGATTTGTGTTGCTCTTACTGATGTTGAGTGCTGCACGCAGCATTCTGGTGTAGCACCCATCTAGAGACTTCTGCAGGGTTGGCTTCAGGGTCCAGTATTCACTGCGGTATAGGAAAACAGACTCTACCGTAGAAGAAGCTGAGTTTGGTTTGATGAGGGAGGTTGGAGTTCCATACACATGGTTATGCCGTTCATAGGGCCATGCAAGTGCCTTCCTCACTTTCAGGTCTTGCTCGGTTGAGTTGACCCGATCACCTTGACCTGTACAGAATATGTGAAACCTAACTATACTACAACACTACTGTATATAGGACACTACAAGGATAATCCCACAACATTTCTCTCTGGAGTTGCTGTTAATCTTCACCAAGTAAATTAAAATGAGAAATTGAATTAGAAGCTTCTTCTCTGTCTAATAATACAGATTTAGAACAAAGTATCTGATAGAGGGCAAATACAGCATTCTCCTTTATTCTGATGTATCCTCAGAAGCCTAATCTCCCTTCCACACGCCATGCTTGATGTCCAATTAACCAGAATGCCTGCGACTGAATATCCCATTTAAACCCCATTATCTAGACGAGGGAAAAGCTCAAAGCTACCTCTGAGTTTCTTGTAAAGAGTCCTCAAGATCTGCTGTTCCGATGGTGCCGGCTAATTCCAGAGTTCTTGAAGAGATAAGTGAAAGTGAAGAAGAGAGAAGTTTACACCACAAGATGTAATAGTTTCCCATGGAGAACTCTGCATTATCCCTACTAGCCTCCAAAATTAAAGATAATCCACACAATCTATTTGAAATACAGCCATAAATAGTGACTGTATGGTTAAAATGCATACTGTGTGAAATCCTGATGAAAGTGTTGACTTAACTCTGAATTCATTAATAAAATACGTTCGCCATAAATGCAAACTATGCAATCCGCATGACTACTTTAGCATCTCTCAAAACAGAATCTCAAATAAGCCAATGACCTTTCGGCTCAGTGCTGCGCAGCCACTGCAGTAGGGAAGTGTCTGAAGTCTGGATGATGTGAGCCTAGTAATGTGAGCTTCTCTTCTTTTCTTCACTGGCTGCTGTGAGGGGAGGCAGCAAGCGAGTGCTGAGGTTGTGAGAAGCCCCTACCATTCTCTCTAATAAGGCCCTGTGGGACCTGAGCGTTGCTAAAAGTACGCGCAAACCGTCTGCAAAGTGAGAGCACCAGCTACTTTTGTGTGTGCGTGCGTGGGTGTGTGCGTGCGCCGTGCATGTGTGTGTGTGGGTGTGAAGGAGGCTTAACAAGGAAAGTGTGAACATTCCCAGTTATAGAATAATGACCTAATATACTGTGTGACAAGCTGTTGCATAGCACCGCAGAGGGGTTACACAGAGATGTCACGTTCAATGGCGGTTACTCGCTACACTAACTGTATTATTTCATAAGGACTGGTTTGAGCACAATATATGATAAGATAAACCTTTGTTACGGACCAGTTGATATACGGTAAAGGGGCCTCTCAAATGCCCGTAACTTATCAAAGGGAGGACAGACAATAAGAACATTGTAAATAAATAGTTACAATGTTCGTTTTCTCTCTTAGGATATATGGCTCAATAACAAAATGTTGGAAGTGAATCAACGTACATAGGTTATGGCTTTTTAGTTTAAGGCTATTTACAATGGTACATATTGATCCCCAATACAACAAAAAAGCTGCTGGCCCTAGAAATCTGCAGTGGATAATCTGAACGAGTGAATTGAGTGAACAAAATATGTACAGTACAGTACAGTTTATAAATTATATATAAATGAACAGTGTATGTCTGTACTTGAGTACTGTATGCACTGTATAATTATGTGGACATGTACGTATTCATACAGTATGTGTGTGTGGTTGTATAGCCTGTATGTGCAGACATGACATGTAAAGACACTGGTCGGGTGTACAATTCCCTCTGGCTGTCGGGAGGTTTTAATGGTATGTCATGCAATTACCGATGAGCTTGACAAGAGCTGTCCGCGTTTGCAGTCTGCTCGTCGATGTCTGCATGCTACTACCTGGTGCACTCTGTGATGGAAAGTGGTACATTGTAGTGATTAGAGTGGGAGATATACTGTAGGCTATACTCTATACACATTCCTAGAGGCTGGGGAGATTTTTCCTAAATTTAAGTACAATATATCCAAAGTCGTGTAGCACATAATAGTAAAACATGAAGAATGAAAACTGCTCAAAATTAAGGCGAGTATGTCTGAGCAAGATTTAGATTTAGCTCATCTTTCTTTCACACCGGTATCAATTATTCCACCTCCATGTGTCTGCTTCCTCTATCTGTTGACACAGGAATATTGTGTATGTGTGTGTGTGTGTGTGTGTGTGTGTGTGTGTGTGTGTGTGTGTGTGGGGGGGGGTGGGGGGGGAGGCACTCAATAAAAGGGAAAAGTGTGTCAGCAGGAGTCAAAGAGAGGGGTAAAAGTCAGTGTAATTAATTTGCTGTGAGCCTCAGTCACAGAGCTCCACACAAGCTTCCTTTCCCCCCCTATATCACCTGTGAGGATCTCTCCCTCATCACCCCATGCTGTGGCTGCAGGGTTCTCCAGTCTTATCTGTGGTCCAAGTCTTATCTCCAACATGTCCCCATAACCTAACCGAGGTAAGATTACCGCTTTGCCTTGTGTCAGTGCCTAGTATTTCCTTCAGCCGAGACAGAAAAGCAGCTATAGTGTAAGCCAGGATTAATCTGGTTTTCTAGAGGTACCAAGGATGTTCCCGTTTGTTCACAGCTTCTAAAACGCCACTATAGTGGTGGTAGACAGTACACCATTCAGTTCAAGGTGTGTTTGAGGTCCTATTTCTACTAATCATACTATAATTATTCTACTAAAAGATATGGTTGATATTTTCTTATTTAGTGTCACTCTTGAGAACTTTCATCCACCAAAACACATGGTTTTAGGGCTTGCATTGTCATGCTTATAAAGTCAATTTACAGCTGTTTCAATTGACTTTACCCTTGTGGTCTAAATTGATTGACAGATTTGACGTACAACAAGGTTTACAGGGTTTAAGTGGAAAAATAGTACACAGTAGCCTACACACATTTACATTTTTACACTCTGTTAAGATGGGAAGGGTGGGCTATCATCATGGGGGAAATAGTAGCTCCTTACTGTCAGACAGCTTGATTCCTCTTGCAAAGTAGAGGAATTCGTCCGAGCCCAGACCAACCCTAATGAATATTTAATTTGGCTTTCTTAGGATGGCCCGTTGGGCTGGACTACACTAAAAATACAAGGCAGGGGAGCGTAATCGGGCTGTTTAACCCATTCTGACCGGGCACCCATTTTGGTGTTGGCATCATGTTATGCTTTAGCTATTGAAAAATAGCAGATCTACAAGCTCATATCGCGCCACCGAGTGGCGCGATACGAGCTTGTAGGTCTGCTATTTTTGAAAAATTCGAAGAACGACTGACATTTTTAGAATCTGATTTCAGGTCAGAATGGGTTCATCAGACCAGTGTGTGTCCAGTGGAAACCTCGTATGAATCTGATCTCAGGTCAGAATGGGTTAAGGCTTGGAAACGTCTGGTCGTACAGTAGATCTGGGTCAGCTACCGGTTCACAGCTGTCAAGAGAGAGCAGTAAAAGCGAGAAGTGAAAAGGGTCTGATAATGAATCCGGTCGGGAGGGATCACAGATTCAGCCAATTACTTGCTGAAAGGTTGGCGTTGAACTTCGACCCCGCCTGCTCTGCCTTCATTCTACTGAGAGATCTCGTTTTATTCATTAAGCCCATAGAGAAGTGTATTCTCTGCTGGAGTACAACATAGGCACCAGAGGGACGGCTATACAGGCCGCATAAGGCCCAATTACAAATTCACATGTCAGCATTTTTTTTGACATTTAGAACTACGATAGTGAAGAAGCAAAGGGTTCTCAGAGAGATTTTGTAGATGAAAATACTCTTGAGAAATTAAACAAAATTCTAATTAACATGTCTTCTTCCTAAACTTCAAGTGAACTTTTCACCTCAGTTCTAGCTTTGGTTAAGTTCGAAATATTTTGTCTAAATAATTCTTCTTAATCTGCCAAATAATTCTTTATCTGCTGCTACTGTTTGAATTGAAATTCTTTTTTTTGTAGTAATTCAAATATTTATTTTTCAAAATGGCACAGAGTGAACTAGAAGAAGTGCCCCTCGGGGCACAGGTCTCCACCAGGATTGATGGTTGGCTCTGGGGCCATAACGAAAAAGGGGAAACCACACCGGAGGAAAATCCAAAAATAACTATTTTATTTCATACTTGTGAAGAGATAAGTAATTCAAGCAATTAAATTAAAGTTTCCAACTTAAATTGTTAAGGAAACATGCTGCCCAAAACATATAACCAAAACAAACAAAGGTTTAATTCTCTCCTGCGGCCGCACCTGCAGCCTGTGGAGAAAAGCCGATCTGAAGTGCTGTGAGAGCAGGTCTGTTAAATAGTGTGTGGAGAGACAATGGCCAGGTGTCTCCCCTTCCACTAATCATATCTGGCTCTGCCCTCCAATCCAGCACTGCAATGGACTTGTTAAAGGCACAGCCACACACACACACACACACACACACACACACACACACACAGAACATTTTGGACCAAACAAATAATTACAAAGAAGAAAAACAACAACAAAAAGTGCTGTAACCTGCCGTTTTTTTCTACTTTCTAATTATTTGTTTGGCCCAAAACATTGTGTTTATTGTCATGACATAACACGACAAGAGTTGGCTTTGTCCGCGGCGTAAACGTCTTTAAATTAATACTTTCTGAAAGGTCTATGAGGAAAATGAATGGGGATTTATTTTCCGGGTCTCTCGAGGGGGCGGGACTGCGACGCTCTATCGTCAACGGTTGTTGAGTTCTTGGGATAATCGTTGCCAATTAGGGTAGTTGTATTTATACAACGAAGTTTCAGGCTTATCACTGCCACTCTGTTCTCAATCACCAGGCTCCAACCTTCACTCAACGGCCACTCCCCATTCACAATCACCCGTATCCACTACACCGTCCTCCTCTCACCACAGCCAATCCCTGGTGCAATCACCCAATCAAGTTGTTTGGACAGTCAGGACAGAATATGGAAGGGGAGCACGTGGGTGGACTTTTAGTAAATAGAGCATACACCTACGTTTATAGATAGAACTCTTATATATTAGGTGGCGGTATACACCTTAAGATTGGTTGCAACCCGCGATAAAACCCAATAAAGAAGAACCAAGTTGTTTGTTCTGCTTCACAAGAGACCAAAGTGAGCACTAGGGATTTCGGGTTGTGAGCAAAACCTCCTCCTTCCGCCTCGATTCTCTAGGAATCCAGGGGGGGAGTGACGGAGCAGAGACGACCAACCGCTCATCCTGATCCCGACCAAAGATGGCTGTCAGCTCCAGAGACTACCTGAGTCTCGCCCATCCTTGGGTTCCTCACTCCATTCCATTCATCTCATGTTTCAATAAACTGTTAACTGAAGTAGGTGTGGTCTCTTACTAGTGAACTATAAAATAAGCACAGCTGCACACGCGGATGTACAGTGAACACAACATGGGATTTGTCTATGAAGCATGCATCGTTTCAGAATGTTTGACCATCTGCAGGCGGTCAATGGATTCTCAGGGGATCTTGGACAGCATGACACAGTCAGCCCACTCTGTTTGCACAGGAACACACACACTAGGCTCCAATCTGGTTTGTCATGGTCTCATCATGCTACTGCATCACTATCTCACACTGATAGCTGGGTCTGCGACTCAGGCTGGTCTTCCATCTGGACCGGATAACCATAGTTTTCATCAGCATTTCCCAATGCATTGGCCCTTATCATCACTTTAACAAGATGCATTGTGAACTGGTCACTGGACATTGTTATGAACTCGACATACATTATAGATGCCACTCATCACATTACATTTTGCTTCTGGAATGTCTATGTTTTTCTAAACAAACTAAGAGGATTTGTCATCATTAGAGAATAGTTTTAAATGCATTACAGATATAATTGTATATTTGGAAACATAAAAACAAAACTATCTCATAGAGATTATGGGGCACTTTTACGATTTTTGTTTCTTGTTTCTTGTTTCCCCAGCAATGAGTCGTCTGCTCATGCCTAACATAAATGAATAATTTATCGAAAGAATAATTACCATTTTAATCATATATATTATGGTGGTTGTGATTTAATTTGCCAGAGAGACAAATCCATATAGTTACATAGGCACGCACCTTTATATATCCAGACCTACTCACATAGATAGCATAATTCTGCGACTTTACTTCCATACAATACAACCACTTTAAAAACTGCCACATATGGAAGAACAACTGATTCATTACTTCAACATAATTATGGTTTTATTTTAAGACACGGGGACCGGTCTGTCGTTCAAAGTATCAATTGGCACCTTTGTAATCATTGGCATGCAACAGCTGCGGAGACGGATAACACGGCCCTATAATGTCTCAGAAATGTACATTTGCAATGGTAATTAAGAGCAAATTAAGCCAGCCAGGTAAATCACAAACAATGAGCGAATAGCCTACAGTGTGGCACATATGTACATTGAGCATCTTGAACAAGACACTGTGAAGAAAAACTTTTGTATACATACTACAAAAGTAATACTGTATGCACATAATGTGACACAGACAAACACACATTTAACAAAAGATTCTTGAACACAAACAATAGTGGATGCGCGAACTCTACAACAAGTGCTTCAGGATACAGATCACGGGTACAGAAAGCATCGCCTTCTCCATATATATACATGCACACTCTACCCCAGATCCACTGCCGCTCGCTCACACAACAAATAGGGTAACTGTGTAATTGTGTATCTCCCCCAGCAAATCAAACCCTGCATAGAAACCCGCTAACCTGACCACTCCCATATACAGAGTAGACTGTTGAGCTGCAGTGAACCATATGATTGGCCAGCTGGGCAACATTTATTGCGACTGAAGGTCACGCTTACTATAAAAATGTGCATCTCCCGTCCGTTAGTTAGTCACCCACGTCTCCATATATGGTATGGTGCCACGTGACATCTGGTGACATCATGGAGACACTTAATAGATCTCCATATATATGGATCTGACCTTGTGACATCACGTGACATCATGGAGACATTTAGATCTCCATATACGGTTGTTAGTCCATCATATGTCAGTCTGACATCATCAAACCCTCTACACTCAACACGCTATATGGCCATGAACCCTGGGCCATCGCAATTAACCCTTTCTATACCTGTTTTTCATTGTGCATTTTTTGGTCAAAGTTGATCCCATGCCAAAGCGACAGCACTCTCCCAGCAGTCTGCCGTCACCCATGCGGATGCATGCACGCACTGATCTTCCCCAGCAGCGCGACCTCGACATCATCAGGAATCTCCATATATGGGCATATACTGCATGTAGTTGCGACTCAAAGCCATAGACGACATCGCCAGGAGCCCTTCCCCATATATGGGAATGTCAAGATATGGCCATATCACGCCTGACCTCACTGACCTCAACTAGACTAACCCTGGATATCCATACATGCAAGACATACAGATATATGGAGCTGGCCAGCCACTCTATATCTGAACTCAAACCCTTATATTTCCAATTTTCCATAATATGGAGCTGACCTGTTCTGACATATCATACAGTATGTTGATCTGACCTCATCAAACTCTGTACACTCAAGACACGCTCCATATATGGCCAGTACATATGTTCTGACCCCCCATGCCAAGACACCAGCACTCGCCCAGCAGTCTGCTGTCACCCAGGCGAATGTGTGCACGCATCTGACTTGGATCACTGCAACCAATGAGGATATAAGGATAAAAAGATTCAAAAAATAATAAACAACTGTCACCTTTCAGAAGATATTAATGATTTTCCACAGGAATTTGAAAAAATCTAATGATTATATTTCATTGATATTCAACGACAAAGAATCTGCTGAATAAGTCCTAGCAGAATGCTCTCATTTCTTTGACATGAAAGCTCTCCCCCGCTCTGTTCACTGAGTGCCATTTCCCAAGCGATGCTGGGTTTGCCTAACTTGCCTTTGATATCGGAAGAGAATAGCAAAATCTAATTTCATAATTCAAATGAGGCAATTAAGGTTCGCTCAATAACAATCTCTGTGTCTATTATGTATGCTTTGGCTCCTTTTGGGGAAGTGCTTCATGGTCTGGAGAAATCATTGTGGGTCAATCATTGAGACGGATCCAAGGATGCAGTTCAGAAACAGAAGTTAATGAGAAAGGTGTTTTTATTGTTTTTCTTTTTTTACCACACTACTTAGATGCCAGATGTTTATGCAGGAAAGTGTTTCTGTGGGGTTTTAGTAATACTGTAGGTCCATGGTGGAGGTCAGAGTTGCATGAAAAAAATATCAGTTCTTAACCTATATCACAGTGTCCCTATTCGGGAGCGAACATTGGGCAAAAATATCAGATCTACAAGCTGTTAGATTGGCTATTTTCAGATATTAGTGTACAGGTAAAACGGAAAGGGAGCAGGGACCCAGTATAGACCCCCATGGGTGACTCCTCGTCAACTGATAGCCTATATTTTAAATAGTTAAAGGCCCAATCTGTAAATCCCACTGCCGTTTGCAGTCATTACTATATATATTATTATTATTATTTTTAATAATTCATTGATACATTTTCGCTTCAATTTCCTCAAAATATGAAGTCATGTGTCGATTGACAGGTGTTGTGTCGTGATGTGATGTCATGGGGGTGCCGTTCCAAAATAATTCAAACAGTATACTCTCCCAGCACGCAGCTGCCAATTTGCCCCTTTTCCATCTCGCCCCACTACTCTACCTATAGCTGTAAATAACATAAATTCATGTTGGTGATTATATAAAAGGTATATTCATTTATAATTGTTAAGTTCACTCTGTATAGCCATGGGCATAATAGCATTTTGATATGTTTATTGACAATGTTTACATGCACATAGTTATACAAAAGGATCAATGCAAGAAAGCCAACGGCTTATTTCCATTGCAGTCCCTTCCCTTAGTTGTGCGAGTGCCTGTATGTGTACACAAGAGACAATGGGTACATAACACACATCAGGAGGATATGTAATAGTAAAAGGATACAGCATTCAATGTACAATGATTTCAAGTAATAGTAGAGATAAAAGAAAAAGAAAAAGACATTTGCAAATTATATGGACTGTGGCACCTGAAACCGAAGATAGGTTCGTTAGGGTGTATCCTGCTTAGTCATGCACTGAAGTTTAGCTTAACAGTTTAAGTTAGGTCCAGCTGTTAGTTAGCCATATCTTCAGGGAGGACTTAAAAGTGATATAGGAGTTGGTCATTTTAAGTTTTTGGGGCATCTCATTCCACCTGTGGGGTTTTAGTAATAGGTCCATGGGGTCAGAGTTGCATGAAAAAGTCAGTCACCTTTAGAGTGTAAACATTTGTTTTTCCCCATACAGCTGCTGAAGTTTACAGGCATAAGGTCTGTGGTACTACGTCTTGTTAAATTATTGTGAACATTACTAACCTAAAATATTCATGAAGCTATGTCAGGGTGTCCTTGCTTTGTATCCTGTGTGTCACGATGTGGTTCTGGAGGTGTAGGACTCAGGTGCAGAACGAACCAGGCACAGGCAGAGGAGTGAATTAAATGGTTTTAATTCTCAAAAGATGCACAACGTGAAACAACTTGGAACAACTAGACATAACTAGGACTTGGAATAACTAGGACTTAACTAGGGAAACACAAGGTACTGACCACATCATTCACGACGACGAACTGACAAGGAGCTGAAAACACTGGGGCATATATATAGACAAGACTAACTACACACAGGTGAACTGAAACACACAATCAACACTGGGATAGGCTAACAGACAACAGAACACAGGTGGCTAGGGTTACACTAATACAGGGGGGTGAGACAAGGCAGAAGACAAGGCAGACAGGAAATCACAGAACACTAATACAAAATAAGGTACAGAATACAAATACAAGTAATAAGACCCAAAACACAGACAAAGTCCAAGGGCAGAGGAGCGTACCGTGACACTGTGGACCATCCACAGTTTTATTAATGAAACTCTTTCGTCTACCCTGAGCCAATTGAGGCTATCAAAATGAGTAGGGAGAAGATGTGTTCTGGGCAGGATTAATGAGGCCTACAAAAATGCAGACAATATAATTTCTTCTCATTCTTTCTTTTTTCTTTTTAATTTACACTAACTTTATAGCCACAGCAGGGAATAATGAAAACAGAAGAGAGCTGTAGTTGGTTGATGAACAACTGCATTGCATGGTGTGAATGATGAAATGTGAAAATAATGTCACAACCTGAATCATATATGCAGTGCAGTCAAGATTAAAACCATGAACATATGAATTACAGATACAATACATGCACTAGTTCCTGTAACTGCACATACATTTATGTATGAACTCTGTGTTATATTCTGCCCGCCGGTAAACTCCAAGAGATGAAGATATTAATAGTTTCCAACAGAGATGCATTGTTCCACAGTCAAAAAGGGAACTTTATCAGCTAAAGTCGAATTTCAATCCACAATCCAGTTTGACTTGAATTGTGCAAATGATGCAGCTGCTGACAGTACCACTACCATCTCACGACAACCACAAGGGAACCACATTATGATCCAGAGGTGGAGGGAAGTAAACCCACATACACACATAACAGGGTGTGCTGCTGCAGACTGCAGAGGACCCATCTCCTGTAGATAGGCTACAGTAGGAGGTGTCATATGACATGATGGATTATTGCAGGGAGCAACAGTACATTCTAGTGGCCAATAAGAGAGTCACATGGAATATTTGAGAAGCATGAATAAACGTTCCTGCATGGTCTACTGTGGCCCCTTTCCCTGCCCGTATGCAATGTGTAAAGGATGATCAAATATAAATAAATGTGCAGCAAGAGAACTTAAGCCTTATGCCACATGCATGCACGCACACGCGGTTGCAGGGCACACACACACACACACACACACACACACACACACACACACACACACACACACACAGCTTTTGCAGGGTAGACCTATGGTTTGGCGGGGACAGATATATATTTATAGCTGTGTCCA
>NC_137863.1:7364460-7459460 GCF_963924005.1 Protomyctophum bolini | reverse complement strand
ATGCTGCTCAAATGTCTAATTGAAAGGCGTCTGCCATCCACACTCCAGTCCGATGCCAGTTGCCATCATTCAGGGCTGTATTTTGGAGGCGTGATCAATGCCATTTGGCTATTCTGAGTGGCCAAAGAGCATTGACCACGCCTCCAGGTCTTTAGTAAAATACAGCCCTTAGTGTATGAGGTGGAGAACTATATACACCACAGAGACACTGAATAGCTTTTTGGTGAAACGCAGTAGCTACTGCATGTATTCAGTACCAATTCTACTGGGGACTGAAGGGGATATTTGAGTGTGATGATCAGGACAGACAATGGATATGTTGTATTTCCAGAACACACCCTCCTTATTCCAGCATTGTAAAGTTACATTTAAGTTTAGGGCACAGCATATTGCTACACATATAATGTCCTATTTGACAAATGTTTGCTCATCAGCTTCCACTTACAACGCCTTGGAGCTCACACTGGATTCAGGCAGACCTGCAACGGGCTTCATAACTCTCTTCAGCCAATGATAAATTCATATTTAATGGCGATGGCTATTGCCTGGGAGGGAGGGGGCATTCTTTCATTATTGCCTCTTTCCCCTGCTGCTTGGCCGAGATAATTGATTTCTCTGTGGTAACAAGGTATCGACCATGCACAGGAGCCGACGAAGACGGGGATTCAATTCAAAGGAGAGGTAGTGGGAGAGAAAGTGAGGGAAGGAGGGAGGGATGGAGAGGGAGAACAAAAAGAAAGAGGGACTTAGAGGCTAAATTGCCATATCATTATTTGCAAGTGACTGTAGGTGGGTGTATAGAGTGCAGATGCCTGCCCGCCCCATGGGTTCATGGGTTTGGCTTTATGCCGATTTCTTTTTTTATACTGCTATTGAAATGGAGCATATTGCAGCAGTTTAATTTCCAATGTCACAGGTCTTGGAAAGGATATTGATCTGACGAACTGTCACATAAAACAGTCTCATAAGGCAACAGTGTCAAAACCTTGGAATACCATTAATGGACCCTTTTTTACAGAGCATAGTATGGTAAAGACAGCTGCAGCTGTAATTATGTTTGGCTAAGCCAAGGAGCAAACACTGACAATAGTCAATACTACTGTAAATGTTTGCGAACTGGTACACATACATCAAATGTAAGTAGCCATTAATAATGTTATAAGAATGCAGCTGCATGCATTTACCCGTATGATACGTCTGTGAAAAGGGTCAATTGTCATACTGTAGCTGTAGCATATCTTCCTAATATAAATGCACCACGTCTCTGTGTACGTGCGTACGTACGTCTGTAATCCACGTAACTCAAGAACCGTTCACCCCACCGACTTCAAATTTGACACACATGTTTCACACCACCACAGGGAGTGCAGTGCCCGGCCTTGAGTCGGTGGGATACACCGTTGTCCAGAACCAGCACAAAAGCCTCAAATTAGCCAATTGATTACACCTGATCACTGCTAGAGATCTCCATATGGAGCTGGCCTGTTCTGACATCACAATTATGTTCTGACATCTGCATAGACTCCATATTTGGGCATGCCTGACAAATAACTCCATATATGGGCATAAAGGCACACAGACATAATAACTGGGTGGGGCTTCCATTTCCAACTTGCATCGTTCCAAGTAGGCCAGTGCCCAATGGGCACAGATCTAGTGGACCTGTGTTGCACCATAAAGCACCTACTCTCCTGTATACCCAGAACTCTTAGGGTTAACATGACAGAAATTTACAAATGCACTGATTGATTAAATAGGTTTAATTGGCTAGTGTTGGAGTCAGGTATTGACTTGAGCTGCTGACATTATCGAACACAAACTAAAGAAAAAAAATATTCCAGTCACCATTCAGTCACGTGACTACAGCTACAGTACCTATTGACTTAACATTAATCAATAAAGAGCAATAACTGCATGCATATTATTGTATTCAGCTTCCAGGGATGCTGATAACGGTTTGGTTTTGTTGTCGTTACCGCCTGCAGTTCACCATATAAAGGGAGGAATTAAATAGCGATGTTGTGTGTTTACGAGCTTACATTGTAATTTATTTAAGAGCTCTTAATTGGACTAGTTACTCATTTGGCCCTTGTAGTCCCACAGCTTGGCTGAGATCTATCAATGCACACTGGGGCCTGGTGGAATACAGAGCTACACACGGCCAGCTGTTTGATGTCTGCAGCCGCTGACTGGATGCTACTCCACCACGCAGTATAAATAAACACTAAATCCCCCAGTGAGAGGACAGATTTACACTCAGGAGACCTTATTTCAGGCTAATGAACTATTAATGTTGATTTGAAATTCAAACATTCTTTGAAGGGCCTTTTCTGAGCCATGCATGGTGTGCATCTTTGCGTGTGTGTGTGTGTGTGTGTGTGTGTGTGTGTGTGTGTGTGTGTGTGTGTGTGTGCGCGCAAGGCCAAGAATAATCTAATTTCGTAGAAGGCTTCACTATATTCCATATTCTCATTTCTCCTCCAAGCAGCCAGGCTCACACCTCAAAGGGCCTTTTGTGTTGCTGAAGCACTGTGCTGAATGAAGCTGTATAAAATGTATGTCAATGAGTTCAGGATGGCTTGGTTCTCTCTCCACAGCTACTGGTAATGGAATAACTGTAAGAAGTATAAATGATCTCTTCTTTAATTCATAATATCGGACCTCATCGCCTGCCCACTCAACCAATAGATTATGGAGATAGCTGTAATGACTGTTGGAACAATGAGCCAAATTCCATTATCATTCAACTCCATGTCTGCCTGTCTGTGGGATAACTAGTGCTAGTAGTATGTTCTGATCCTTTCACTGAAGTAATGGGAAACATTTAATTTACATGAAGGAAAATGAAGATGAAGTATGTTAAACATTAGGTTACATGAATATAACAACTTACAGTACATGACACTTACTGTAATGGGGTAATAATGAAACTCTGAAAGTGTAAAAATGTACACACATTTTGCATTCCTTATTGGGACGACTTCTTGGCCTCTGGCTTGAATTTGTCTGTTTTTTTCTTCTTCTTCTTCCACCAAAAATAGCAGTCTGTTTTCGCAAACCTTGCCAATATGGTAGACTAGAGGGATATGCCAAACGGAAAGGACGCCAAGCCCACGACCATTGTCCCAAGGGGCGGCACTACAGCGATCAATTTAAAATGCAAACTTCGGTCCAGGCACCTTGGCTGGTAAACCAGCATGACAGTGTCACGGGTTCGAGTACCAATCCCTCCGATTTTTGCTGTGTCTCTTCCCCCCAATCTCTCTCCCTGTTTCCTGTCTACCTACTGTAAAATATAGGCATTAAATCCCCAACAATATATATAAAAAAAAAAGGAAATGCAAACTTTGAACAGGCATAGCTCATGAACCGTTTGACCGCCAGCAATAAAACTTCAATACACAACGCATATGTATCCTCAAGAGGAACAAATGTAGCTCCAAGCAGAAATAACAGGGACTTTGAACAGGCATAACTCAAACTCATGCCTCGTCTGTCGGTCTGTATGTTTGGAGAACGAACAGCTGCAATACTGTTGGGTGACATAAAGTGGCACTGTTGAGCAGCAATCCCAAGTCCCAACACAACAAAATACAATAAATACAGACAAGAGAGAGTAGAGAACTGTAAACATTCGGTTTAAATAACTGTATTTTGTAGTTGACTGGCCATCTCTGGCAATACACAGGATGAAACACTGGTAGGCTATATTTTGTATTCATAATGTTATCCTTGGTAAACTGCCCACGTAGAGCATAGCATTGGGTACCTATAGACATACAAGCTCAGAGCTTGTAGATCTGCTACGTTTGCTACTTTTGTATGACAATGTAGTATGGAAAGGTAGGGCACTAGGGCATAATCATTTACCAATAAAAAGTTAAAATATGGTGTTATAAGGTTTATGCTGGACAGCAACAATAGCTTTCCCTTTTTCTAAGCAACATGTAATCAGGTAAAGGGGGCATGTTTTCCCCGTGTCCCCTAGGGTAGGTACCCTCACAAAAACATGCAGTAATCCTAGGTCTCTAAACTACCTCCCCCTGGCCAGCCAGTCATTGTGCATAAAATGAAGTATTAAAAAAAAAATGTTTTAATCTTGATGATTATGGCTTACAGCTCATGAAAATCTAAAAATCCCATCACCTGCCCACAGAGCCAAAACTACTAGTAATTGGTTTACAGACCATGGTATTACTGTGCTTAACTGACCAGCCAACTGACCTGACCTGAACCCCACAGAGAATCTAGGTTGTATTGTCAAGAGGAAGGTGTGAGACATGAGATTAATTTTACAGCTGTTATTAAACAAACCTGGGCTTCCATAACACCTCAACAGTGCCACAGGCTGATAACCTCCATGCCACGCCTCATTTGATGAAATAATTTGTTCACAGGTTGATCACCTCCATGCCACGCCCCATTGATGAAATAATTTGTTCAAAAGTAGCCCAGACCAAGTATTGACTGCATACATTAATATACTTTTCAGATGGTCGACATTTCTCGTTAAATTTTCATGAGGTGTACGCCATAATCAAGATTAAAACAAAATAATAATTCACTTTATGCACAATGAATTGAGAATATATGAAAGGTTCACTTTTTGAATTATATTATTATATATTATATATTATATTACGGAAGAAAATGAACTTTTACACAATATTCTAATTCATTGAGATGGAGCTGTATAGTGTCCAGTGCCTTGCTCAAGGACACTTGCAGCCAGGGATCTCAAACTGGTGTTCAGTGCCTTGCTCAAGGAGACTTGCAGCCCGGAGGAGCCAGGGATCTCAAACTGGGAACCTTTCCATTCCAAGACGTCCGCTTTTCTTCCTGAGCTACCGACACCCTAGCCTCGGAAACCCAGACGTTTTTATTTCCAGGGAGGAAAAGAAAAAAAACGTTTGGGTTTACCGACACCCCTGACATGTTACAGTAGAGATGGGAGTAATTTGACTGCTTGTATGCTCTTGCCATGAGTTTTTTTTTAATCTCTTGCTACACTTTCTGTCTTCTTAATTTGATCCTAGCATTGGCCTTTCTGAGTTACACTGCTACACTCAGAGGTCAGGAGCTGTCCCAATGTAAATAGAAGAGAGATTAGCTTAAAATATTGTTTATGTAGTAATATTGTTTACATGGGTCTTGTACACCTGCTTGGAATGGTGTTTAGTGGAGTTATGCTTTTGTATATTTTTGTTTCATAGAATTATCAGATAGCTGGCAGTCTTCCTGACTGTTGTGTTCTCCTACTCTTTTCCAATCTGAAGGAGTTGGTCCTTAATGATGATGGTTCCCCCCGGAGACTTTAGGAGGGATCCTCTGGCTCTCTTCTACAGACTACAGTGTAGATTTTGTTTTGTTCAGGGTGTTGCTTTTCTACCATAACACACCCCTACACCACAATCTCCACTCCACTTCTACATAATATTGATTTAAACGCATGTGTCGCCTTCCTACTCAACAAGTTCAACGATGGCAAGTGAAAAGTGGTAATCCTTTTTATTATGATTGTTGATCATCATAGAAAAAGTGTCAGAAAGGAGTGTCTCTTTACAGTGAAGAAATCATCTTTACATGCTAGCATGTCAAAAATGATGCAATGGCGACCTCTTGTGGTACAGTTACAGTGTGCATCTTCAGGCAATGCCTTAACATGCCTGGTAATACAATCCCTCAGTAATACAAAGTCAATGTCACTTTACATTACACCGTTTGAAAAAAAAGTTTTGTTCATGCAACATACAAGTCATATAGTGCAAAATAATATAAAAACAATGCGTGGCAGTTTTACAGCAATTAAAAACAGTTAAACGCAGCTGCATGTTTCAAATGTACTAAAGCACCTGCCTCTGCAGTTAGAACCACAGGTTAGATGGTGCATCAACACATTTAATTAATGCATGCTCATAAAAGGTATAGCAGACATTGGCACTTATATGGTTTCATCGTTTAAAACAGTTACTATGTTAATCAAAGGTAATATAGGCTATATATATATATATATTATATATGGATTTCTTTTTTTTTCAGAGCAAGAAAAAGTTAGTGTTAAGAAATAAAAATTGCACAGTAGTTTTCCCAGGATTGTGCGAATAATACAGTTATTGCAGTAAGATAACCCAGTGGTACAATATGGGTACCTTTGTCCCGTTCACGTTCATTTCAGTTGTGGAGAAGCAAAGTAGCCATTCTGTCGACTGGAGGGAGCCGATGCTTTACTCCGGCTTCCGAACCTACGAGGGGTGAAGACAGAAGGTCAGTCCAATCTATTATTACAAATGAGAGAATTCCACACCCACAATTTTGTGCCCATGGAGCACACAACGTTGTCTGCCTGGTTCAGGTGGCCAAGTCATAGACACAATGTATACTCCTCATACATCCTCTTTGTCTGCCGGTTCAGGTGGCCAAATCATAGACACATACTCCTCATACATTCTCGTATGCAGAGTATGCGGAAGGGCCTTTGTGGCCGTGGTACGCCAATACCTTCAACTCTGCGTTTTCAACCTAGCTTGGTGGCTCTTAGACTATTGGCCAATCACAGCGGGGCTGCTCCCCTGTACTTTCCCTACCTCTCTCAATCCTTCTCGGGAGAAAGAACACGGTCAGTGGGCGTGGCACATCACTGTCTGCCTTGGTTCAAAATGTGCCGTATATACGGTTTGTGGGGGTGTGTCTCACTCAGACACGTGATATTCACGGAGAAACAACAACACGGACGCGTGGCATTAAACGTGAGCACACAAGCTTCTAGTTCATCATATTTTCTTCTCCTTTAGGCAGTTTTTACAGAGAAATATGCATCACAAATCTCCAGGCAACTGGGGGTGTTGTGATTACGTTGTCGACACATTATCAGGTCAGCTACTTGCATGCCTCTTAATTCATAATATTGCAGTAAACGGTATACGAATAAGAGTATGTATGAGTGTGCACTTACAGGGTGGTGCTGGAGAGGGTGTGCTTCATGCGTTGGGAGAGCGAGCTGGAAGATGGTGTTTTAACCAACGCTTTGTGCTCTGGAGTGGTCACTGGTCCCAACATGCTCACTGCAGAAAATGTATATATCTTAAAATTGGATTCTGTTATTTCTACTGTTATCCCCGTTTTATATCAGTGTCCCCCCTCTCATTTGTCATCGCATTTCTGATTGCATTGAATTTTGTTGTAATGTTCTGTGTTATAAAGCACGTTATCTTTGTTTTAAAAAGTGCAATACAAAAAACGTTTATAGTTATAATTAAAATCAGTGTCAAACAGTCCCATGGATAGGCATCCACTGAAACATCTAGGCCTCGTTTCTCACACTAATTCTAGATTCTATATCAGAATATGTTTTTATGTTATATGTGCACATACAAGGGAGGTGTGACACAAAAGTAACAGGACTGTGGCAGCCATACCCTTTTACTTTTCAGAATCAGAACATATAAGTATAAGATCTGTAGAACTGTCTTCCATTCGTTGCATTTTACAACAAATGTGTCATATTTTATGGACTTGTTTATCTAGTTCTTCCCAAATAACAGATCTCTCATTGGTCAAAATGTACTGTCGTGCATTTGGATAATTTACCTTGGAGATCATCAGGCGCGTCTTGTCCGTTGTCCATGTTATCTGGATGGGCAAAATGACTCCAGTACTCTGCTGGGATACTCAGCAACCGCTCCATCACCTGGGTACAGGAGTTATTGGTCAGATACTTTGCTGAGAAGAGTATGGGCTCATTTGGCAAATGATTAACGTTATTAACGTTCATTTGAATATCTTGAGGCAAAGCAGGAACAGGCTGGTTCAGTCCTCACATTTTGTACATGGGGGGGGAAACACTCCTTACATCCAGTTCATTCATCTCTACTTACCCGTGGCTGTCTGCTGGTGTCATGTAAAATGGTCATTGGGTCTGGGTCAGGGACAGCATGACCCACCAGTGTGGGGCCAAACACCCTGGCTAGGTTGGTCACGTCCATCTTGTTTTCCGTATAGTGGGACACCCTAGGAAACACAAACAGGGAGGTGGTCACTAAGTTAGTGTTGTTATGAAAAGGACACAACTTATCCTGGTTATGTATATTGTTATTTAGCCATGTTTGATTAGAGTCAATGGAAGTGCATGAGACGGAGAGTAGAGCGACAATGTTTGTCAATGTCGGGTCTGAAATTCCGAATGGAGTGACTATGAGAGTACAAATATAACCAAACTTGGGTCCTGACTTCTGTCTTCAATGTTTGTGTTTAACCCATTCTGGGTTTAGCCTTTTTGGTGTTAGCATTATGTTGTGCTTTAGCTATTGAACAATAGCAGATCTACAAGGTCGGTGGCGCGCTACGAGCTTGTAGGTCTGCTATTTTTGAAAAATCGAAGAACGACTGACATAGAAACATAGCTTTTTCAGAAAACTGTCAGGATGTAGAAGACATTTTTAGAATCTGATCTCAGGTCAACATGGGTTAAACACTTTTGTCTTCAATGTTTGTGTTTACACAGACCCTCAAAGCTGGATATAGGAGGGTTTAGCGCCCCTCAAAAATAAATTCTAATCGCTGATTAAAAGCTTCTGGGAGAGACTTACTTCTGCAGATGAATCATCAAACAGGCCAGGGTGTCACGGTTTGGGTAGGGCAGCTCACTGACCGTCTGGTAAACCATGGCTAGACTGTTGCCCTCATCTTGGATTTCTGGGGACAAAACAAGACTTAATGATTGACGGCTGGCTCGCTCACAGCCATGATCTGCCGCTCAACTATTATGCATAGAACTCAAACTAATGTTTTATTAAGCTCTAAACATTGTCCTTTATCTCAATCGGAGCCCTAAAATGCTTTAGATCGCGTGCACGAGGAGATTTTGGATATTCTTTGACTACACAGCAAGGGCGCCACTGGAGGCTAACGGTGGATTCAAAGAGCAATATTCACACAAAGACTGTTGCATTCAGAAGAGAAATAATCGTGTAAAGAATCTCAGGAACTAACCAGCTGCATCCATGAAGGCTTTGTTGAGGCGGCAGGTGAGCAGGGGCTCTGGAAGGTTCCGAAGGAAGTCTTTGAGGACACCTGTGATGACATTAATGTCGTCTATTTTGTTGAGGGACGGCAAAGTCTTCCCTCTCATGAACTTCTCCTTCAGCTCTTTGACCAAGCGATCAGTGCCAGAAAGGCGGTACAGGCCGACCTGTGGAAAGGAAACGATCCAAGAAAAGGCAGTAGTCATTGTTTGACCCTTTCACATTTGGCACGGGTGCATAAATGACTACAAATAGAACACATAGAATACAATACAGACAGGGGAAATGAGGACTGTACAAAGATAATGAAGGCCTGAAGCCATCCTCACCTCACGCATTCCTCTACGCTCAATCTCCCTGATGCACTGGAGCACCAAGATGGGGATCATGGGAGCAGTGGGTGGAGCAAAGTCAGCCAGGGTCGTCTGCACACAGGATAGACGGATGAAAGGCTTTGACATGAGTATAGTGACGAAACGAGTAAGACGCGCGAACGCGGGAAGCGAACGCAGATCGTAAATTGCCATAACAATTAGAATAAATTATGAATTAGTGAGAACTGTGTAGTACTGTGAAATTAGTTAAAACAGGGCCGCAACGAGAAGGCTCAGCACCGCTAGCCCCATCCAGCTTGTGTGGTCATAACCATATCCCAAAGCAGCCATCACACTGATGTCACCATGACTCATGCGTTCGTGTGTCTGTGCCCTTTGTGCCCATATATGGAGCTGAGTGATTTGTTGATGCAACACACTCCATATTTAGACGTAGCTCCATATATGGGCACAAAGGGGGGACACACGCACGCACAGACATGATCTGCTAGGTCTCATAGTAAGTGCTCACTGCGTTCGCAACAATGAAACATGAGGGAACTAATGCCATGCGGCTCAAAAGCAGTGCATTACCTCTGCGGTCCTCACGGGGGTGCTGAAGGCAGTAGGGTTACAGGGCATGGGGCAGCGGTCACGGCACTCCGGATGGGTCACCATCCTGCAATCCTGGCACCGCAGGTACATCTTACCGAACTTGGTTCTCCTTCCACACGGCACACAGAACTCAGACTTGATCACCTTGGTGCAAGAGATGAGTGCATGACAGTTTAGACAGCACCAAGAAGAGGGGAGTACATTTCAGCTCACAAGCTTACAATACAACTAACTAATCTGTCAAATTAATTAATCCGTTTATTCATTTTTATAAAGTTGCAAATAGCAATAACTAATATACATCACTAAACTGAATATTCAATTACTAAAATGTAATTCAATACATGTTATATGTATTCTTATTAAACGATGTATCCCAATTGCCTTTAAATAATACCCGTATTCGTGTCTTCTTTGCTGGCGTAACGGCCGCAAAGAAGATGGTTGCTTCGCACTGGAAACCACCTCATACATTGACATTTCTCCAATGGGCTTTGACCTTTCTAGATATCATTTATCTAGAGATGTCAACAGCAAGATTGCACGGCGCAAAAGAGGAAAACATTGAGATTTGGTCTGGTATTGCAGATTTGGTTAAGGACATGATTTAGTCATTATTATTTATTTATTGTATGTTCCCATTGCACAGTGGTAGGAGTCCTGACATTGTCTTTTTGTGGCATCTTTGGTCCCGGGGGGAGGGGTGGGTGGGATTGTTTGTTTTTGTGTTCCTTGCTTTTGCTGTTATGTGTTGTTTTTACATGTGTTTTGTTTTCTTTATTCATTCATGGTGTTAACATCTTATTGTAATTTATTGTCTTAAATAAAAAAAACATTTGATAACAAAAAAATACATGTTATATGTATCTCAATCATCCTTGTTTGCCGTTCATGGCAAAGTCAAAATAAAAAAAATATCAGTTTGATGTTGGCCAGAGACCAAATTAGATGTTGGCCAGTGGCTGGTGCTTGCCTGTGAAATGCTTCCCTGTATTTATTTGAACAATGACAGAAAGGGGGATTTTCTGTTAAACTGGTTTGACAGAGACCATAGATGCTGATTGTCTCTAGACAATAACCACTATCAACAGTTAACTGAAATGCATATTAACAGCATAGTGTCCCTTTCATTTCACCCCCCATACATACAGTACTGCATTTCCAATGGCAATGCTGGACTTCACAATCTATCTCATAGTCCTAACAGATCAGTGAAATAATTATGGGCTCATACCGTTTTAGGGATCAACTGGTGTTTCTTTCCTCCGACATTGGCTCTGGGAGCTTTGGCTGGATGTGGGACTTTTGTGCTTGGCGTACTGGGAGCCTCGCTGGCGGTCTCAGACTGATCTGTAGTATTGGTGGTATCGGTCCATGCTGGAGCTGGACCTATAGGGAGATCACACAGTGTCACACCTCAAAACCACCAACATTCACTTGTATGGCTGATATTCTCCGACAATAAGGAACAAGAAAAGCGGCCAGACTAGTGTAATAATAGAACATTTCTGCTTAAAACCTAGGCTTCAGTGAGATCAAAATCATTCTCAAGGCTCAAATTAAGATGGGTTAGAACTTTAGAAGGTTCTCACCAGTCCTCCGACTGCGCAAGTAGTACGGCACCGTCTCAATGGTGGAGATTGTCTGAGCAGGCCCACCATTGGCCACGACAGTGATGGTGGTTCTGGCAACCACGGACTCCTCATTCATCTGAATAATGAGACATTTCAATACTATTGTCAACAAACATGGTTCAACTTCAACTAGTTTAAAAAAAAAAAAAACAATCAAACAGCAGTTGTGACCTTTTCATCATCTTGTCATTTGTTATTATAGATCTTTATTTTTTATTCTATGCCACAGATATTGAGCATGTTAGTGCCAGTCTGCCAGAGGTCATTATTACCCGCTCAGGCGCACGCCCTGTGGAACGGGGTTTCTTCACTGCCTGTGGAGGAGCATCGCAGAGTTTTCTAGAGGAACGCTGGGGATAAAATAAAAAAAAAGGACATAAAATCTCTTTACCATCAACTGAACTTGACATCCTAATATAGTGTCTAGTTAGCTAGCCACTGTCAATGTATGGATGACCATCAAACCTACAGGCTGCATGTTACGGTAACATTTACAACTCAATAGGCTTTGTGGATAAATCTGTCACATCACTCACTCTTTTCTGCCGTTTGCGTAACCTCACCGACGTCATCACAGAGGAATCCCAGTCCTGGAGAGAGAGATGGTGAGAATTAAAAACATGCCTTGTGTGGAGCTCATGGAGCTCTAGAAAATAGTGTGTGGATGTTTTTTCCTCTTCTTCTTTGATAAATAAAAACGTAAAAAAAAAAAAGTAATGTACCGGACAGAGTAACTTCTTCTACTACATTTTCGGGTTGTGCCTCCGCCGATCCAGTTGAATGCATTTTATTTATGACAAAAATAGTGCATTTTAGAGAGAAGCTGGGGCCCCGAGACACTTCCCAGAGATAGATTTGACTTTCACAAACACAAAACAGGCTTTGTTTCAGTGATGCGCAGAGGCATTAGTGAGAGTTACTCTCTAAGGCACTGGACCAGGGTTAGGAGTACGGACACCCCAGGCACCTAAAGGCCTTCATACTCCACTACAACATGGCGCATGCCGCGGTGATAAGCGACTCAACGCTCACCCCAACACATCTCTCTGTTTTTACTAACCACCGTTTTAGTGGTCACCTTATCAGCTAAAACTGGAGTATGAATAGCACTTAAGGCGAAAGCACAAGTGGAATCACCGACCGGCGACCGGGAAGGGACCAGGGCCCTGCCCCGGAGAACAGAACAGCAGTAATAGTCTAGAAACATCAATATTTCTCCATACACTATTTTACATACTTTGTGGATAGTGGATTACCACTATCATTATATAATGCATAACAAAAAGACACGATATATAAAATGGCCAACCATACCACTGAGTCATCCGTTTGGTCATAGCTAATGTCCGACAGCAAGGAGCCTGATTCATCAATGCGAGTTAACCTAAGGAAAATATTAGACAACGCACATAATCAGGATATAATCTTGTATGGTTTGTAGAATACACACACACTAGAGTTGTCCCGATACCATTTTTTTCAGACCGAGTACAAGTACTTCATTTTTAGTACTCGCAGATACCGAGTACCGCTACGAGTACTACATTTTTGTTGAGTAATTTTACCCCCTTTTTCTCATTGATGCAGATGGATCCCCGATCTACATTTTCATTTATGCTTGTAGATCGGTTGTTTTTGGCAATTTGCTGCAGTGTTGGGTCAGACTTGCTCCTGTTGCATTCGTTCAGCCTAGTGTCTATTGGATGTTTTGGTTCTCGGGTCAGAGTATCGGGCCGGTTCCGAGTACCGAGTACTTGAGGGTGGTATCGTTATCGGAACAACTCTAACACACACACAAAACTATCCGTTATTGCCCATACTTCAAAATGCTGTCATTGTGCTTTAATAGACTAGTTCTGCACTGCTCACCTGCGGCTGTTGTTGAGGTTTGCCTTTGCTACCTGGGAGTGAGCGCTGAGAAAGGCCAGGGCAGAGCGCTGCTCCTCACTCAGGTGAACACTGTTGCTGTTGTTCTCTGAGATCAATAGATCCTTGATCAGCTGCAGCTGACGATCCTAGACCCAGAAACAAGCAGGTGATGTTACGATTACGAACCCACAGAAACATTATTAATAATGAACATTAGTTAACAGTAAGTAATGCATTGGCTTATGAGCAGTGGCCTATCTTCGTCAAAGTAAGGTTTGAACAATTATTAGAGGATTGTCAACTTCCCACTTAAATTTTCAACTTCAAAACACACTTGTAGCCTCAATGCATATTGATCAATCATCAGGCTAGTTATTAATTATCACAAAACATCCAACAATTCAACCTGACATGACAGTCTTAGTTAATTGTGAAAATTGACATAAAACCATTTAGATATTATATGACATATATGATAGTTCGCTTTATTATATTACCCACCAGCTTTTCATATTCTGCCTCAGCTTTCTGCCGCCGGCGTATTTCAACGTCAACCTGGTTTCGAGCGTGCTTTAATTTCACCTCCAGGGACCCTCTCTCGGTCTCTGCCTTAGCCAGCCCCTCCCTACAGGAACCCAGTTCAACATCCGCCTGCAGCCACTTCTTACGGCAGTCGTCGAAGTTCACCGCTAGCTGGATGAACTCTGGGATCAGACATGGGAGAATATAGTTTTATATGATCTGTTCTTTCTAATTATAATGTGTCTGCTACATTCTAACATGTAGTTAGAATGATTATGATTGGTATAATAATACAACTGGCCTCCAGAAAGGGGACATAAGGAAAGGGTTACCCAATCTAATGCAAAGGGAAGAACAATAGTACTCCTTCAAATGGAAATGTTCTCCATTATTTGGATTACATGAATATACATTTCCAGCCCCCGCCACAATGACTCTCCCAGGAAGATGTCTTGGGCTGCACTTCCCACACTACAGATGTGGTGGTGTACTGAGTCTGTACTGTAGCAAGGCTAGTGGTGGTCTGATTGCTTTATTTATGACTATGATGGAACTGACAGATATTGAGTTCCATAAGCAGCATCATTCAGACCCAATCAGTGAACAAATGTAAAAAAGACCAGTAGCCCCACCACCATGTTTTAGGCTCTATGACTCAAGTCTGAATTTTCATTTCAGCGATTGAGGGCTGGAGCCAGGCTATGTGACTCAGTCAACAAACGGTAAGAATGTATTTCTAGCCTAAACTGCAAGTAATATTGGGCTGTTCTTTACGTTGATACGTTTGTAATTGTAAACATTGGATCAAAACTGAGCAATATTTGCGTGTAAAACCCTTTGGAACGTGAATATAATCAATTCATAAGATCAAAACAATGCGGGATGTTATCCTGGAGCACACATTGAGGCGTCACATTCCAGAGCCTACAGTGATACTTACGTGGTTCGATTCCTTCATTCAGGACGTCCACATGCGCCAGCAGCTTCTGAAACTGGTTGTGCAGGTTCACCCCAGAGGACTCCATCATGTCTAGCCTAGATCAGCTAACGTTAGCATTAGCACAGAGAAATGAGTGAGTTGGCCGATGTTACACTTGAGACATAATAAAGTTATAAACTATCAGCGAATAAAAGACCAACACCGTTGACTCGTGTATTAAGTTTAACGTCTCTAGCGTTCATCACATATTGCACCACATAGTTCGAATAGCAGTTAGCATAGGCTACTTCTTCCATCAGTAACGTCTCGGTTAATAATAAACGAGAAAAGAACAGAAACTCACCAGTTCTCGTTTGCAAATAATGTTGTAAACATGTAATGCAGCTGCTGCTGCTCCCGTTGCCAGAAGTTAAAAACAAAGAAAGTTAGCCTATAAAAGCCCTGGCTGTGTATGTGTGTGTGTGCCTAGCCTACTGTCCAACGAAACTAAACTAAACTTTCTACAACAGTACAACTTCTGCAACGCTCTGAAAGTTCAAAAACAGCGCCCGCCTTTCCTTCGTCTTCCCGGAAGAGAGTCGAGTGCACTCTGTCGCCCCCATCGGTGAGGGGTTGTAACGGCAGGAGTCCGCATAATATTAACATTAATGATTTATTCCTGTAAGCCTAGGCTAAATTAGTGTGCATTCTAATAATAGTATACCTTTTGAAGTCATTAAGGCACAATTGGACACGTTCAGTCTGACTCAGGACTGGTGCCAGGCTAACTAACTATATATATATATATATATATATATATATATATATATATATATATATATATATATATATATATATATATATATACCCATATTCTTCAAATAGTAATTTCAACAGGAAGTTTAATAATAAAATAAATCAACATCAACAGAGAAACTATTAAAGCTAGTGTGTGTGTGTGTGTGTGTGTGTGTGTGTGTGTGTGTGTGTGTGTGTGTGTGTGTGTGTGTGTGTGTGTGTGTGTGTGTGTGTGTGTGTGTGCGTGCGATGGTTGAGGTGCAGTTTGCTGTCACTACCTGGGATCAAGATAGGTATAACATTATGTGTTAAAACCTTACATCATGTGAACTAGACAACAGCTGTGTGTGTCCCCTTTAGAATGCCTGGCACAACGAATATGTCCCATAGCATCATTAATCATTTCCAGTTGGCATATCTAGGTGCAGTGCACCTAGATATGCCCCCCCCACCCTCTTTATTTCTATACTGTACACATTTCCGTATGTCTTTAAATGTTTTGCTGAATTGAAAATGGAGGACCCTTATGTAAACAAGTTTTTCAGGTTTTATCATTTTAGCAGATTTTTATAATGTACAACTTCTGCAAACTGTTAATACAATATGTTCAATCAATCATCAATCAGTGCAACTGTGTAAGAATTTATCATCGGAACACAGACATTCAAAGGCAAAATGGAGTATATTTCAATTAAATAACTTACCATTTATGTAACATATAAACATACGGTATTTGACAACCAATATTGTAAAGTCCTAATCTTATTAGACACAAATATTTGGAGCATTAAGAATATTCAAGGAACTGGTCTGACTACTTCTCCTCCTCATGCTTATGCATATGCACAGTTGAGCAGGCCTTGGATGTCACTCTGCTGCCAGCTAACCTGTCATTGAAAACGTCCTTATTCTTTGAAGGCCTGTCATTTTTGTGCATTTAATGCATCAGAGATGGGAAGCCTAGCCATACATCTGCTCCACCTACTGTCATGGTCCACCTCCAAATGTGTGTGTGTGTGTGTGTGTGTGTGTGTGTGTGTGTGTGTGTGTGTGTGTGTGTGTGTGTGTGTGTGTGTGTGTGTGTGTGTGTGTGTGTGCGTGCGTGCAGTGTTTAGTGGTTAGTGTGTTTTGTATTCACACTGCATCTCAGTGCTGCAAGTCCATTAGAGTCGATTTGAGATAATAGTGGCCAGTCAATATGGGCTCTCTGTCTTGATCAATTATTCAACTCTATATGCACATTATTTCACTGTCTGAAACTTATTTTTACGCCAACCATTGCATGCCTTGCTTCTCTTGGACTGACAACTCATCTCTCTCTCTCCCTCTCTCTCTGCAATTATAATTTGGCATCAAGAGTTTGAATGTGCTGCCAAAAGTAATCCGGGAAATCATTATTGTTGTGAAATAGAGCAGTTCCTCTCAGAAGATAATTGTTTTTACCTAAATGTTTCCGATGGCCCCATACAATTAGCTTTTCATTCATTATTAATGAGGCCAAATAATTGGAACATGTACACCTGACAAATCTATTTTTTCAGACTATTAAAGGACCATGTCACCCATTTTCAACCTGTCTTTACATAATTGGTCCTCTCTAATGCTCATTATGAGATGCCAGTACCACAATTTCTGCCTGTCTTAGAGGGCTGTGGACAGTTCAGAAACTTGCCTGGCTACCAGTGACATCATCGGAAGGTAGGTTTGGTCATTTCAAACAAGATATCAAACTTCTTTTAAATGAATGCAAGAAAAACGGCTTCTTGTCTAAACTGCCTATAATGAGATGCAGAGTTTGTACATGAAAATTGTGCCATGTTATAATGAGCATTAGCAAGGACCAATGATATAACAGCCCCATATTTAAAAATGTCACCTTCACTATAACATTTGCATTATGCTCAAGAGGCTTGCACGTTATTTTCTACCACACCTTTCTAAACTTTTATAGATTTGTCCATTATGCTGATCACACAAAACAACGTATAGGCGGCTGGCCTACTACAAGACTCAAACTAGGGATGGGGGGGCATCATTTCCAGGACACAAGAATGTTTTGTAAGCCCTAATAAGTAAGTTTCAGAAACAAGCACCACTGAATTGTGCTGACTTTAAGGTTAGGGTTTCCCCATTGCACCATCATAACGGTAATGGATCCACAAGCAGCCTCATGGGGACCACTTGGCAAACATACATCTACTGTACTTAGGAAAATGCATCACAAGACCCTCTTTATCTGGACATCCTGTGGATGTTTGTATAAATAAAGTATGGGTGAAGTTTGCTGGTCTAAATAAACTAAAATTTAAACAAGCATTATACCGCTGTCTACCTGCACTTCGGTGTACACCTCATGCTAGTTTATCTATTCCACCATAAAGAAACAAAACAAATCCACTGACAAAGTCAACGTCTTGTAAATATAAATTGCTGACTGATAAATAGTGTAAAATTATAATGTAGCCAGAACAGGTCAAAATATGGAACTAAAAAAACATTTTAACTATAATTTGACAGGATGCCAAAATGGAACGTTACACCACTGACCAAACTACATTCAGCACCTCTCTGACTGTCTGTTGATACTGAGTGAGTCTAAAAGTGCAAGCCATTGAAATAACTTGATTACACATTGAATCAGCCACTCAGAGTGCTTCTTGGAAAAGGTATCTTTCCCACAATGCTTCAGAGCAAAAACATCAATGGAACTTTTTTACCATCCATTTCATGAAATGTGATGCTTGGAAGGTACTCTTACCCCCAATACAATTAGGAGTAAACCTAAGAAAGCATATAGTGTGTCCAATCTCACTGAGGGAGGAAATTCTCTATAAAATATATATAATATTTTTATTAATGTAAGTTTTAGCTGTGTAGCACGTTGCTTAAATGAGTCACAGAAACATTCAAACTAAACCAGGAAAAATACATTTCTGTTTGGCAAACTTCGGCATTTGTTTAAAACTAGCTTTACATTTCTTATAAAACAAGTATACACAGAGGACAACAATAAGCTTGTTAGTGTTGGCAAGGCAATGGCGTCTGAGATTGAAGAGTCAGGCAGTGCTCATAACTGTAGATTATTCACAATGTATTTGTACCAGTGTTTGTTTTCATAAACAAGCATCAGAATTAATGGGCATTTCTGTACTGGCTCAGTAAATCTGTTTTTGCTTTCACCGCGATGTCACAGTTATTGAATATTAGTAACTTTATGGATAGTTGAAATTTTGCAAGAACGTACTGTTTACGGTCAAATAAGAGAAATATAGGAGTGAACAAACCTGTGATGTTAATGAGATTTGTGTGCATTAGGCATTGAGGCAAACATCATGGAAATGTGAACACTGCCCAAATTCTTCATGTTTTTGCAAAAGAGTCATACCTGATGGTGCTGCATGTGGAGTGGCAGGAAATGCATCAAATCATCAATTGATCTTGATATTGAGTCATTGATTTGGGGGTCACAGTTTCGTATTGTATTTGTCTTATAGTCTTATGCACTAATCTCTCTGGGTATAAGTGCATTAGAATTGTGTCCCTGGGTACAGCACTCATATGCTTGCAGATGCGAGTGGAAGGTAAACATTTCAAAAGGAAGCATATAGACAATTGTGCTACAATCAGAGCTCTGAGTGAGAGGACCTTTATGTGCCGATGGTGCAGATGGGAATGACAATGATGAGGATAATGGTCACTGCGGTGGCAATAAGTGCACCCAGCTTGCAGATCTTGACCCGACGTTGGCTGGCCTCCTTGCGCCTGAGTAGAGCATCATATCCTGGAGTATAGATGTCTTCCATCCAGAACTCCATGTTGTTGGGGTTTAGGGACTCCTGATTCTGAGGGACAGAACACAGCAATCTTTTTTTTTATTAGATAAGGCAGTGTAGAATCAATTGAGCGATGGCAGAGAAGGGAAAGAAATACGGTCTGCAGTCAGAGACACGTTGACATAGACATACTGTCTGGTCAGGTATGGGCGTGCTGCCGCGTGCCCTGAACATAAGGTTAATTCTTAAAAGCTTGCCAAAGAAGAAACATTGATTCAGAGACATTAACTTCTTGCCTACGTTTTCTGTCCAAGAGAGTTCTCCACTGAGAGATATGTCCAGAGACTAAGGCTAACCTTGATGCCTCTTTTAGAAAGAATAAATATAGAGTAAAGCCTGATTTGGCAATCTATGATGCATTGTAAGCATGTAAATGTAAATCCGCTATTTTCCATGTGTGACATTGGTGTGCAACAAAGTTTTTTTTAAATCGTCTGCCTTACAAACCTACTGGAATTCAACTTCATAAACCTCCAAAACGTGAATAAGGGCACAAAACATTTACCTTCGCCACATTTCAGTGATATCAGTCAACAAAAATATACAGACAAGAAAAAAGGTTATATAAATAAAATGTACATGTAGCCTACCTCTACCTAACTCCACAAACAACAAAGATTTGTGGAAGATTTCTCTGAAGTATACAGTAGGCTACACTGCTCCACACACTGCAGATCTGTCACCCAATGAAGGCAATCAAACAAACCCACCTACTATGGACTGGTGACATGAACAATATGCCTAGTAGTGTCTAATATGTATATATTTAATATAAACTCGATAGGGGCTTTTGAAACATTAACATGAAAATATGAAGACTATAGGAAACATACTGTATGTGTGCATGCATGTATTTGTGTATTATGGACCAAAAGGACACTTGAGATAAGTAATACCTGAAGGTTCATAGGGTTAATTCGTGACTCTCTTTCATCTACGGTCCAGACTTGTCTCCCCCTTCCCTCTGCCAGTCTGGGGTCCATGATCTTCCCAGAGGCCATCCCTCCAATCAGACTGCTCTCCTTCTGCCCAAACAGGGCTGAGTTAAATACTTGGTCCATCAAACTCTTGGGCTTCTGGGAGAGCAGGTTAGTTGTGCTGTTTGACTGGTCCATCTAGATTAGAAAGTAGTGGGATAAATAATCAACCTAACATTTTCGTTAAAGAAAATTAAAATAGCTATAACATGAGCTGCAACCAAATACACCAGCCCCTCACAGCATTGCATAATAGGGTTACTTCTCTGCAGTGCAAACCAGTCAAAACAACAATTATTTCGAACAAAATATGGCAAGGCGGTCTAACCACATAATTACAAATGTCTGCTGCAGCGGACTAATTACGCATCTAAAATATTTAGTGGTTTGAGCCTCCCAAATGAACACAAGGTCAGTGGAATCAGTTATTGTACATTGCTCTGATACCCTATCATCTATCCTTGTACCTATCCAATGTTTTTGGATGTATACTTGTACACACACGCACACGCGCGTGCACACACACACACACACACACACACACACACACACACACACACACACACACACACACACACACACACACACACACACACACACACACACACATATTTGCTTTGCCCTCTTATTAAAGTCAAATATAAGATTTATTTCACAGAATGGAAGGATCCTACCTGTCCTATTTTCCCTTGAGAAACTTTGCTGTCTGTACTTATTGAGAACGATACTGGCCAGTCTCGTGCAGAGGTTGACATGCTTGGATGTTGGGAATCCATACTACTCTTCTCCTTCTTGGACTGGGATTTGGCCGCCCGACGCAGCGATGCATCCCTCTTACCCTCCTTAACGCCTTTAGAATCAATCTGACCCTTGCTGCCATCTGTTTGAACCCCAGAAGTGTTCCATCGGCTCCATTCCAGACTACTAGTGCTGGTTGCCGGGTACAGATGCCCAGACACAGACAGAGGTTGAGGGTCTGATATCTCTGATGCAGGGGTCACAGGGTGGCTGCTAAAGGAAGAAGCACCAGCACTGAGAGGCTCCAGCCACCGGCCCCCTGTGTGTCCTCCTCCACCTCCGGCACCTCCCACGATGGGCGGCTGGATCTTGTCATCCAGTCGCTGTACGGTGGAAAGCACCCGGCCGATCTCTGTCTTGACATCGGTCAGTGACTCCAGCTGCCGTTCAATCTGGCTCATCCGGAGCAGCAGCTTGCAGACACTGGCCTTAATGCCGTCGTCACTGCTCTCCAGTGAGTGGAAGAGCCGTTGGAGCTGTCCGAGGCGGCCGCGCCGAGCCTCAGGAGTGTCCTGGTTGATAGACGCGGCCCCGTCGTTGTGGTGCAGCACACCGGTAGAGCCGCACATGCTCATATCGTCCAAGAAACGGAAGATAGCACTGATGTCGTCCTCGCCAAACTCGGGGTCGTCCAATGAGGTCATAAACGAGAGCCGGTCAGCCTGGACTATGCTCCGGAGAAGCCGGGGGTCCGGAGTGTCTGTTTGGGTTCCCTGAGCCCTGAATCCATCAAGTACATTAAACACTCCACTACCCCCAAACTCCCCTCCCATGGAAGCCCCCAAAATGCTGATGGCTGGGGTTGATCGCCTTGGGGGCTGGTTCCCTGGTGACTCCATTCCTAGCCCCATTGTTCCCAGGGATATGCGGTCTTCCAGACTGTGACTCTTGCTGTTCCAGATCGACTTTGGGGTCTTAGAGGGTTGAAGGTGGCGGGGAGACAACTCTGGTTGTGAGCCTGGCCCAAAGTATGTTGAGTCGACCTGCAGATCATCTAGGCTCTCATGTTTGGCCCGGTGCTCTGGTGAATGGCGGCCTGGTGTGGGTGAAGGATAAGGGTTGTAGAGCGTCTCAAAGCTGTGATTGTCAAAGGAATTCTGCCCTATGCCAGGACTAGGAGACTCACTACTAACAGTCACCTGTGGTATGAGTGGCGGCTGGTTGTGGAAGTCCTTCTTGAAGATGTTTCTCTTCTGAGCAGAAGATCCCTGCTCAGGTTCGAAAACTTCCATCTGCGCAGAATCTCCACTAGACTCACTGTCCGTCTCTAAAGGCAGGTAGATGTTCTTCATAGTCTGGCCGGGGATCTGACCACCAGGGAACAGAGGTGTGTTGTGAGGCCAATCAAAAGACACAGCCCTTGCCCTGGCCGGAGGGGAGGATACGAGAGAGATCGGATCAGGAGGAAGACTTCCTCGCTTGCGACTCGAGTAACTTGACTTGGGGTAGAGCAAATGCTGATCTATAGGCCAGCTGTCAGAGTCTGAGAGGGCACGTGCCTTTTCCTGTCCAACGAAGCTCTGCTGACTGACTCCACGCAGAGAGGGCCCTGGGGATTGGTTGACGGGGAGGATTACCTGGGCTCTCATTGGCTGGCTTTCATCGAGCGCCACGCCTGTCATCTGAATGAGATTGAACATGGTTACAATATCAGCGGCCACGCCTATGGGTGATAACCCCAGTCCTCTGCTTGTAACCCTGTCTCGGAACAGAGTAGCCGGGAAACAAGGGTCTTGGCTGGCTGCAGCAAACAACAGGCTTCTTAGCTCTATGAGGTGTGCCAGATCAAAGCGGGTACTGACCATACGGCAGAGGTCTTGGAAAGTAAGCCAATGCCGCATGTTGGACAGCTCTTCCAAAATCCCTAGAAGTACTAAGGGATATTCCTGTTGAAAGCTGGCCATGGCTGCTCTCCTGGAAGGGAACACAAACTGTTGTCAGGAAGGATTCAGTCTGTTATTCTCCTGTTAAGACTTAAAAAAGACTGTCACTACACATAAGGATTTATTTTATGACTCAATGTTTATTCCTTTTTTCAAAATGTACACAGAAAAAAGGAGATGCATGGAAAATGTAAATAAATGAATACATAGCCTACAAATAGACAACCAATGAAACAAAACCAAGACAAAACGTAAATACAAAATACCAAACTATACAGAACAAAATACAATAGGCCTACAATACAAACAATACAATAAATAAAATAAAAGTAAGATATGCCAGGCTGCCTATACATTTATCCTCCTCTTCATCAAAGTTCTGTAAGATAGACGTGCTGAATAATGATGCCATGATAAAATATAAATTATGTGACATTTTATTTTTGATTTGATTTCAAGACCTCATTCTAGATAGCCTAAATTTTAGACAAATATAGGTCTACTTGAATAACCAGTTTGAGTGGGTGACAATTAGACAGCATTTAGGCTATCAGTTATTCAATTTTGAGACTGAAACTAGTCAAAACATAATGAAAGCCATGCAGCCATCAGGAGTGAGAGTGTAGGCTACAGTAGACTTGTTCATCTCCGACAGAAAAGGGCCTTTGAGTCAGTGTTCAGAGAGCGACCTTATTTTGGAACCTTAAAATAACTGACCATCTGATCTGATGACGGCGTTCCATGCGCACCTCGCTGCGTCACTCACTCACAACACAGAACTTTAAATTGATATTGATTCATAATTATAAAATCCCCACATTCCTTAATCTGTGGAACATAAACGATGGAAAGATAGTGCTGCCTTTAGTGCCTTAAAAAATGTGTGCAATGTAGATCAAGACGCAATTAGCCTATAGCCTACCTATACGTGCGCCTTGATCTGCGCTGATATAAAACAAAATCACACCCGATGGCCGATACGTGTGTGATGTGTCTGCTATCAACTGTAGCCTATTGCAGGACGTCTTTAATCAGTAGCTGTATAGTGGAAATAAACTGGATGGCTTTTTTCCACTTACCTGTTTCTTGGGAGTTAGACTCCAATATAGCCGAGCGTGTCCCTTAAGATTAAATCCTGTGTTCTATATTAATATCGAGACCATGTTACGCCAGATAGATCGAGTCCGGAGCATCTTAGCTTCTTGTGTTTCTTGGTGGGCTTCTCTGTTTGAAGCAGCTACTATCCTACAGCCCAGGCAGAGGAGAAAATTAGAAACGAGGTCATCTTCCCACACGTCCCTGCAGTCTCCTAAGGGACAGATAACTACATCCAAACGGTTTCCCTCACTGTCTATCTTCAACTACACTTGCAAAGTCAACACTTAGAAGGTCTATCTAATTTATAAAGTACATTTTACACATTGCTACAAGACAACATTTTTGGTGAGTGGTAGGCTATGTCCAAAAGCACAACTGGCATTAAGTTTGCATATGGACAAAGGGTAGATTAAGAATGAATGCTTTCAAATTGAGGGTCCTATAAATCTTCACTGTGCTGACAGTAAACCATAAGGCCTGTTACTTTGCTGCCTGCACACCGTCAACTGTCCGCCAGTCTGTTCTGCCCAGAGCTGTCACCATTACCCTGCATTATCATCCATAAAAGACATACTTAAAACCCCATTAGAGGAAGAGAAAGGCAAGGCTTTCATCCCTGAGTACTAGCACTCTGGCACAATCAGACTGGACATCAACAAATCACCGCACAGATCAGAGAGGAACACATCCATCAGGCATGTACTGTGAATCAATACAGTGAGTGGGCCGTGGCATGGAGGACAAAGTGGGCGTAGGAGAAGAATTATGATTTGTTACTGTCTAGCAATCCATATGCATATGGTGTCAACACTGACTTAAAGTGACTAATGCATGCATCCTGGGAGATAATCAAGTTTGTATAGGTGAATTAAACCTCGTACAGTACAGAGATTTATGCTGCACAATTTGTCAGAATTGTTATTGAGATCATTTCTATTGTACCAATTATATATTAACAATATTTCTTAATCTGCAAAAACAAAGATTGTTAAGTAAAAAGTGTTTTATTTATTTAAAAAAAAATGTTACAAAATATGAGAACTGGAAACATGCATCATGGTATAATAGTAAAGAGATGGAATCATTCATAATACAAACACAACTACAGATACAGCTTTCTTACACTCTACCATCATTAATAAACGACAATCAATCATCAAAATCAGGAGTTCCTTAAAATTCCACAAAGAACTTGGCACGCAGCCACGCACACACAAACACACACACACACACACACACACACACACACACACACACAACATTGTATGCATTGCACGCGCGCGCTCACACACACACACACACAAACACACACACACAAACAAACAGCGTAAACACTTCATTTAAGCTGAGATTCCCGCTCTCTTTTTCTCTTCTGCATTGGTTTTACAGCTGGAGTTACAATCGTTGGAGTCAGTGATGGATTCAGGGCTGGGTCCAGTAATGGATTCAGAGCCAGCAGGTTCAATACATTAGGACTCTCATCACCTGTGGAATCATCGCACAAAAGAAACTGAGGTGAGCATACAGATGGTTTCAACTTGCTGTTGTTGCTGGAAGATGTTTGACCATGTTGTCATTTCCCAGGGCAATGGTTACAAACACGATGTTCAACAAAGGTTGGAAAGTTCAGGACAGCTGTACTGTTACTACTGTATATAAATCTGTGCATCAGCACATAACTGCTGCTTCCTTTACCGGTGTTGTCCTCCTGACTGCTGGGTTCTGGGTCTGGACAGTGGAGAGGTACTCTGGCCAAGGCAGCCAACTCCGCCATAAAGGGTCCTTCTGCTTCCTGATGGACACAACACCACAGAGGCAAAATCTGGGCATTACTATGGATCTACTTCATGTTATATTGATAAGATAAATGTTTATTGATCCCTGGGGTGAATTTCATATAGTAGCAACAGGTAAGAGTAAGGAGAGGTCAGACACAGACACAGACACACACATAGACACAGACACACACACACACACACACACACACACCTAGATATGCCAACTGGAAATGATTAATGATGCTATGGGACATATTCGTTGTGCCAGGCATTCTAAAGGGGACACACACAGCTGTTGTCTAGTTCACATGATGTAAGGTTTTAACACATAATGTTACCTATCTTGATCCCGCACGCACACACACACACACCACACACACACACACACACACACACACACACACACACACACACACACACACACACACACACACACACACACACACACACACACACACACACACACACACACACACACACACACACACACACACACACACACACACACACACACACACACACACACACAGTACTTACTTACCACTAACTGTTCTTTAACTTTGTCCATGGCTTGATCCTGGGTGACCTTTTTTCGCCTCAACATCTCACACATCACTTCCTGTTCCATCTCATACTGCTCCAACACCCTCCGTTTGTGGACTTCAACCCTTCAGAAAAAAAAGTCTGCTCAGTTAACATATCGTTGCTGATGGAGGGAAACATTTTATCTCTTTTATATCTAAAAAATAATACAAAAGAACGTAAAATGGTTCCCGACAGCGATGATGTGTAGGAATTTCTGGCAATACAGTTTTGTTGTACCTCTGCTGAAACTCAGTGGATGTGGGCTTTCTGCCCCAGTTAGCCAGTTCTCTGAGCAGGGCTTTGTTGAGCTGATTGTTGCTCTCCTGTCTCTCAATCTCCTCTGGATAATGTCACACATATAGGACAAACATACAGTACCATTTGAAAGAATGTTTGGAATTCTGTCTGCTCCAAATTTTATATATATGCCTATTGCCCAACAGTTGGCAAAAATAACACAATACACTGAATACAGCATTGGATATAATACTATTATAGATGCTCAAAGGCACTTTAATCATCGTTCAGTTTTCAAAGGCATTAAGGACCTAAACACAAATAACATACAGATGAAGAAAAGCTAGAGATGGATATATTTCAATATTTAAAGTGGTTACATTTTACATTCAAATGCAAAATAAAAAGGATATAATTCTAAGCTATATTTATTCCATTAACTACTTTTATATTGTGTTGAGCAAGGTCTAAGCAAGGGCTTAAATACCAGAAGTTTGCGCATATGGATGTGCATGCATAGAATTTAATTTGAGCTCAGTTATCCTCTCACCTCTGCTTATATTTGATTGATCCTGTTGTAGTTTTCTGGTAGCGTCCTGTATATTGGAGTAGTAGCTTTGGACTATTGCACAGAGGGAACCTTTGGTCACATACACACTCTCAGAGGCTACCTCTGTCAGGTGACGCTGCAGTGAGGAGTATGCAGAGGAAGAAAATAGTAACTTGTTTTCTAAAATACAAGCAATCATTGTATGTTCATTTATTTGAAGGGAGGCGAGGAAGATCATTATCAAGCAGGAATATCATGGCATGATGGCAACTGGACTCCTACCTTCCAGCCTTGGTCTTTTTGCGGGACGGTCTGTGACTTAGCGGCCATCAACTGCCAGATGGCATAGCTGAGGGTGTGGCCCAACAGCAACTGGGCATGACTCTGTAATAGCTCTACCCCGGTTTCCAATTCAGACAGAAACTCCTGCTGGAAGCTGTGGTCCACCAATTGTCTCTCTGGGTCCAGGTGTCTCTCTGCTAGACTAGCACTGCTGTCCTGTTGTCGGCACGAGGAAACATTACAGTATAGTCTACCACGCTTTTGGGCTATCAAAAATAACAGTGACTTCATTAGAAAGCTAACATCCATCCTCTTTTCGTGTCTGATTGTCAGTTATGTCTAGTACATAACTCACAATCACCAAGTAAATGAGTGTTCAGTTGAAAGGCCTGTTATTTAGTAAATGTGCAAATTTTTACCCACCTTGTTCTGAGCTTTTGGACTTGAACTGGTAGTCTGGCTTTTACTGTGATCCTCTAGCAGCAAGGCTCTGAAATCGGCCCGTGAGAGCATCTTCAGCTTGGAAAGCCTCATCTCCTTCAGCACTTGCAGACAGAAGTGCCTGGTCACAAAGTGTCTTTGCACTGCCACGACCATGTGTTCATGTTTCTTCTCTATCAGTATCCCCACTTGGCTGGAAAACACATTACCGTAGGCTATTACTGTACAAAAATTCTGACAAATGTAAGAGGCTTTACACACCATGGCATGGGAGACTTATTTGTACAATTTGCTCATACGTCAACACAATTTCTATACCTTATATCCAGTCAATGTAAACGTATCAGTGACGAGACTTCATCAAGCAAAATTGTTTCCTACGTTTTGCCACGATATTATTATTAACACATCTAGCCAACAAATAATTGGAATAATTTAAACAGGGGTGCATACGTTGGTTAGACAGGCATTAGTCCGACAACACCGTCGCTCCCTACTTGCGCTGCCGGTTAAAACTCACCCGTGGCTCCCGACATGTGCGTCAGGTTAAACTTAAAACTAACCCATGGCGGGTTCAAACTAACCCGTGGCGGGTTAAAACTAACCTGGTATACCAAACCAAAGTTCCATGTAAAAATCAGATTAGAGTAAACTATGTTGTATATCTGTTACTGGTACACATTCAACTTGTGTACAAATTATATTACAAAATAAATAGGCAGTCAGTCCCAGTCATTCCAGACTAGACGAATCTAGCCATCAAAAAATGCATCAATCTAACAATGATCAGTTAGACTTAGATGTTAGAACTAGCACCATGTGATAAAAGAGGCCTCCCAAACTCACCTGTTGAGTGAGTAGCTCTGCCTGACTACCATGGCTTGGAGGATCTTCATTTGTTGTTCCCCCAGATGTCTAAGGCAAGACAGCACCAGAGCTGTCTCCTCACACCATACCTATCATCATCATACATGGGAGTTTTCCTTATTAATTTTGATATGATATAAACTACCGTACATAACATGAAAGCAAACTATTTTCATAAAAAAGTTTAGAAATGAGATAGCTGGACTTTGAAAATACAATCAGTCTACCTGTCCATCTTGATCCAGGTGAACCCTCATGTCTTCCAGTTGCCGGCTGGTTGTGGACTCTGACTGCTGGAGCTGTGAAATCAGCTCCTCCTCTAGATCCAACCACAGCTTCTCACAGTGCTCCACAGGCAGCTCTGACTGGGCTGGGAGAGCGTTGAGGAACACCTCCTTGCCTAGCTCCCCAAGTTTCTTTGACCAGGATGAGTGGAGCTTCTGGGGACACACAAGTGATACCATAAGGATAATGCTAGACAGACAAGCACACACAATGCAAACACTCAGATACCATACCATTAAAGGTCACCATACCCTCCATAGGTCACAGAGAGCTTCAGCCACTCTGTCATCCTGTTGGAGTTCCAGGTCATTGCTCTGCTGCTGATGTTTCAACATCAGCTCTTGGTAGACCTAGAGGACAGGTTCAGTTCAGTCGTATGTTAATACCATTACAATTCATTTATTGGATACTCTTTAGATAGAATAGTAGAGACAGAAAAATGAGGGAATGGGCAACACAGGTCTCCAGCTGTTTTCGAACCCAGGGCGTGGTGATTATGTGTTTGACACTTTCAACCTTTTTCTAAACTGAATTTGTGGCAGGGGGATAAAATCACAGACCTGAAAAGGACCAGAAATACACTAATAAACCCTGTTCAATGCTGTGAGATAGAGGGAGAGGTATTTACCTTGAGGAAGTGTTGTGGGTTATTATCGGTTGTTGAACCCAAGACACAACTCTTTTCCTTCACTTGGCTCCTCTGAAGCTTCCTCCTCTTTGACTCTGTCTTCCTGCACTTGTCACTCACCAACTCCTTTGCCTTTTTTATGCACTCTAGGACAAATGTATAGTTGGTATAGGTTTTATACACTGATTAACAAAATTGTTGCAAATAATAATGGACCAACACACCACACAATATATCATAATTTGGAATTTTTAAACAATTTGCACCAATATTATATTGTTAACTTATTATTATTATTATTTACAATAATCTTTTGGAAACAGCATTGTATTATCATTACAAACCCTGTACCAAGCCAAAAGGTAATGACTTGTGAGAGTTTAAATGTCAGTACAAGCATGGTGTTCAGTGCAAACTTGACCTTATTTAGGGAACAAAAGAGGGTTCCCAGAAAACGTCTATTTTCAGAAAGTAGCTCATTTAAGTTTGAGAACTAGGCTATATACTCTCACTTGAGACGCTGCCACAGAAGGTGGGAGTGCTCTAGTCCAGTGGTTCTCAAAGTGGGGTTCAGGGACCCTCAGGGTTCCTTGAGGAGGTTCCAAATGGACCTTTACAGGTCTGTAACTCTGACACTGTACAAATGGAACCAAATGGACCGTTGTGGCTACATTTGGTTCCAGTTGTACACTTTCAGAGTTATGAGAACCACTGTTCTAGGCGTTACATTTACATCCAAGCTCTGTTCTCTTTGTTACCCTCATTGCACTGCTGAACGGCCCCAGTCAGAGCAGCCTGCAGTTCTGACAGAGTCTTCTCCATGAAGACAAAGGTCAGGTGATCGTCACTTGTCAGCTGCTCCAAGGTCCTGGCTACCAGGGCCTGCCTCAGAGACACTTCCTGTTTTAGTAAAGCAGGCTGGGATTGAAGCAGTCCCATCAACTGCTCCCACCACAGTAATCTCTGCTGGGTCCTCTGAGAGGAGGGGAAAACAGACTTAATTGAAACAAGTGTACAATGGAATCTAAAATAATGCAATAAACGAGGCCACCACATGCCGCTGTGATCTGAATGGTATTAACCACATTATAAAACATTCACTTTTAAGTCTGCTTCTTGTGTGTCACTCAAGTGTTTTTCCATCAATAGAAGAGTATGTGTGAGAGAATGAATGATCTCCTGGGCCTCATCTGTAGGCACAACGCTGGTCCTGTCCAGGAGATGTTGGCACAGGGCCTCCACCTGCCTGCTGAATCCTTTGGTCTATGTGAAAACACATGTACATCAAACTTTGTTATGCAATGTTTTGTCTGTGAAACAATGTTTTGGTCTGTGTGAAATGAAAAGCCCTGAAAGTCCCTGCCCTATAAGACATTGTTTAATTTTGGATTTCTTTAATCCAAATGTTTCTCATGTTTGGTACCATTTGAAGGCTCTGCTCTAGAAGATCTTTCTGGGCTCTCTCAATCTCCTCCAAGGTGCAAGGAGCATCTGCCTCCTGGTCCTCATTTCCATCACTACTATTCTGGGCTGTTGACACCTTTTTCTTCAATTCATCCAGTTCCTGGAATGATCATAACACACAATGAGAATTCATTGAAATTAAATAGCTTAAACGGAAAGCACAATGTTTGGGTTTTGTGATGCTATATCTTGGTTGTATCTAAGTTGTGTTCATTTCTGTGCTAAAAGAGTGACTGGCGTCTGTTTACCATCAATGAGGAGAATATTTGGCGATTTTTTTTTATTTGATCAATCATCAAATCTTTTTTTCTTTTTGTTTATGGGTCCCTCTTGAAAATGAGATGCTGCATCTCAAGGGGTTGTCCCTTCAATAAAATCTGAAATCTGAATCAATGACGCAACAGAGCAATAAATACATGCGACCTATTGGACTAGATACTGTATATCATGACATGATATATTATGTACTAGATATATCATAACTAGTACACAACCCAAACTGTCCTGACATGCACATCCACCCTGTTATTCAGGTGCACCGTGCAGGACAAATAGAATATCAGCATCAATAATAATAGAATAATAAAATCATCCATGACCATGATGTAGCAATAAACATAGTGGGAGCAAGTGTAACAGAGTGCAGTGTGTATGTTTTTTTAAATACATTTTCAGCCATTTGATAGTGTATGAAAAAGGTGTGTAGTATTCATTGTACATGTATGTTGTGTGTAATAAAGCCAATGACTAGACACTGTAGACAGGTCATGAAATTCAAATAATAGATCAAATAAAGTAAACAATTTGCCTTTTCCTGCATTTGAAGAACATTTGTTGAGAATTCAGCATATTCTTTGTCTTTGGGAAAACGATGACTAAATATTATCTTCATAATTTGGAGGAAGATCTGCAACAGAAAGACAAAAAAGAGACCCCAAACATGAAACTCTATAAATTTAGATTAATTGTACATAATTTAATTGACTTGATATCTGTTATGATTATGTAAAAAGTTACATTCCATAGTCTCACCTGACATTTTTCTTCTTGGAGCTGAGAGCAATGCTGTTGAATATCCTGAAGGGCCAAACAGTACAAGCTGATCCTACCTTCAAACCTGGAGAAACAAGACAAGAAAATGCTAAATCCTTCTTGGAATGATTTTACTGTATTCTGAAGCCTGATCTTAATGACTTTTTTTAAGACTGTGATTTTAAATATCAATGTGTCTAACTGTAATTTAATTGCTGTTTGCAATAAGGCAACCTAAAGGTGTGAATTATTGAGCTGCTTCAGTGATTTGGAGACAGAATTACATAATTGACTGTATACACAGACAGACAAACAAACAGACACACTCAATACAATAATGTTGGCAGCTCAACTAGTTATTATAGGTTGGTTTCTTTATCTTTGTGAGGCGGCATAGCTAAACCTATCGTTCATTTTATGAAAGAAGTGTTGATAGATCATTATATTGGGAACAAAACTGGATATTGGGCCATCCCAAATTCTCATCCTGGTGGGCATGGCAGCCATTTTTCAAAATGGCCACTGTTCATCTAATATCCCAGTGACAATATACTCTCAGATAATTAACTAAATAATAATAATAACAAAACAATAAAGAATACCCAATTTGTGTCAGCGTGTGTGGGTAGTGGGAGACCCTGGTGAAGCTCTGGTTCTGTAGGCTCTTGGGCAGCAGTGAGGAGGAGATAAACTGACTGCTGTCATCATTGTCTTGCTCCTGGCTCAGAGACTCCCCGGTTGAAGAAGAGCAGGACTCATCATTGGGCATAGATGGCAGCTTGGCTTGCTCATGTAGGGAGGGGTTAGATGCTCCATCTGCTAGAGGCTAGAACAAGGGACAAGGCAGGTCATCACATTTGTAAACTTTGACTGGAAACGTTGGTGGAAAAGAGACCATCTATTATTACAATTGAGAAGAGCACACTTTGTGCGTGCACAACTTTGTGCGCAGTTCGAGTGGCCAAGTAATAGACCGTCCGTAATGTATGCAGACTGCGGAGTATGCGGAAGTGCCGTTTACGCCTGTGCTTTGTGGCTGTGATACTTCACTGACTTTACCTCTGTGTTTTCAACCGCGCACAGCATTGTGACTGTTTTTCGTGTTGCGATGGACCGATTGCGGTGAGCACTGAAAAAAACATGATCTTTAGTGGGTTCAGGCGTATCTATGGCTGTGAATGCTGGACACTAACACAAGCCCTACAGAAATCCCTGGATGGGTGCAACACCAGAATGTTACGTGTGGTACTTAACATCAACAGGGACGATCACATCACCAACAAGCGTCTGTACGGGGCATTACCAAGTGTAACAGAGAAGATAGCAGTAAGGAGGATGAGACTAGCTGGCCACTGCCACCGACACCAAGAACTACCGGCCAAAAAGCTTGTACTGTGGGAACCAACACACGGGCATCGATCGAGAGGACGTCCCACACCTACCTACGTGGACGTACTAAAGAAAGATGCTGGTGCAGAAAGCACAAATGAGCTGGCCAGATGACTGGAGACGCCGATGGAGGGCTCGTCTGAGGACAACGTAGAGAGAGTATGGATAGTGTCTGTTCTCTGTTGTATGGTAAATGGTGCATTTATATAGCGCCTTTATCCAAGGCGCTTTACATAGATTGCACACATTCATGGCGGTGGAAACGATGCAAGGCACCAACCAGCAGGAACAAGCAGGAACAGCAGCAACATCAGGAGCAATTAGGGGTTCAGTGTCTTGCTCAAGGACACTTCGACACTAACTCCGGGGAGCCCGGGTTTGAACTGGCAACCTTGCCGTTACCATCCGGCCACTCTACCCCTGAACCACCTGTACCGCCTGTGGTATAGTGGTTTCACTAATATCGATCTATAGTGGGTTCCTTCATGTTGATCTATGGGGGGTTCAGTTGTATGAATCTATAGTGGGTTCAGTCTTCTTACTCTGTATTTCTGGTTGATGGGGTAAACCACCCTTGCTCTCGATGCAAACGCAGCCACATCACTGTTCACGGGTTCACGTTGCTTCTTATTGTCCTGGAAAATTAATAAACAGAATAGAGATTGTGACACATTAACTATAGGCTCCATCGAGACCCCTAAGACCTAATCAATGTATGCAATTATGTACATGTTAATGTACTATATGTGTGTGTTAAAAAAATTATAGTTGTTACAATGGAATAGGCTGGATACACTGTTATTTCACGCTACATTAGATAGGCTATACATCTACATTACTACTTTGATTGTATGTAGGCCAAACTATTCCTTCCTTGTGACACTGGAAAGAATACTTACTTTAACATTAATGGTGCCACTCTGAACCTCCTTTTTGCTGTTGCTGACACAGTCACTTTGGTTGTTGTCGACTTCTCCATCCTCTGGTTCGAACAATCTCCTCGCATTGTAACCCTATTGCAACAATTCATAGTATTACACAAATATGTAAAAGGGGTGGTTAGGTTACCATTACCAGTAGTTATTTGTGAATGGGTATGGTAACTTATGGTTTGAACTCACTTGTCTGGTTAACAGCATAGGCTTCAGGCAGAACACATACAGAAGACTAGCAGCCAAGATCCCCGATAGCAGTCCACATACAGTAGCCACTGTAAGAAGTCCTGTGAATATACGCAGAGATTCTGTAAAACTGACCAATACATCCGTGGTGCATTCCGTTGTCCACTCCTGCTCTGTCATGATCTCTTGTCATGATCGAACAACTCCGTCAAGCAGCGGGGCGGCGTGGAAACAAATGCAACATAGCCTATTTGCATTGTTGTCGTTTTGCGAATCTCCAAAAAAACATCCAAAGGCAAATTGTAGTCTACGAAAACACTGGAAGATCTGAAAAAAGCAGTCAAAGGTGAAGATACGTTTGCTGCCGATGTATCGGTGGATGTTTTCTCATGCACATTATGAACTGAAGTCAATGTATTTTCATTAGCCTATATCAAACGATGAACAAAGTTAAACTAAAGTAACTTTTTACGGTAACCAACAACAGATTCCATGGAGATTGCAGTAGCCAATGGAAGACTCGCGTCACCAGCCTGGTTAACTTTCTATTTACTGCCCAGAGCTCAAATCCGGTGTAATACTAGCCTACTGTATCCGGTAATTTAAAATACAAATACGCACGCACCGTTTCCATATCCGCCCAGACCGGACCAGCAACCGCCAAAGCGGATAGGGACTTCAGTTTAGTCTACCAAATCCCAGTTACGCACATTTTGGAGGAGGAGCTCGTTCCTCTAAAAGTTTAGCAATGAAATGTCTGCAAAAGTTTTTTCCATTACCAGTGGATTTAGTATGTAGTTGCAGTTCGTTAACAGCAAATGTCAGATACTTTTAGCAACAAAACCAGAAAAAAGCCCTTGTGCGTTCGGAACTGTGTTACGATGCCACATCAAGGACAAGTCATCGGCGTGGAACAATAGGAGCCACTAAGTTAGCGTGCGGCTCTCGTTAACTCTAATCGAATGCTTCAGGAGGTGATAACAGTATGTTCTTTTTTGTTTCTTCTGGAATTGGGACATTTATTTCGTCCTTCTTTGTGTCCCCATCGTTGTAACAATGTAACCTACTCGGAGTTGATGGTACGGCGTTCCGCTATTTTGGAGGACAAGGACCAGAAGGCTGAGCATCTCCCTTGTTGTCACCCGAGTTCTCAGGATGTGTCCACCGGCTACACGTCTGCCTCAAACGGTACCTGGGAAAGATGCGAGGTGAGTGAGAGACAAGTCAGACCTGCTATAAATAGAGCCTACAGCCCTACATTGTGTATAATATGCTGCTAGGGTATAATAACTGGGTTACTGTTTGTCCAGGGAGAAGTGTCCCTGACCCTGAAATAATGCAGTATGTGTCCATTTTCACAGGATTTTTCTGTTGCCCTTTGTACGAAATCATCTGAGCTGAGTTTCCAGAGGATGGATGGTTTGTTTACCTTTTCTTAAAATACAACAACACAGTCTATTATTGGTCAGCTTGTCTGTTAGACAATCAAATGTAAAATTGTGAGGTAAATACTGTGCAATGATTTGCTAATCATAGGCTAGTAGACAATTTAGGCAGATTATGATAATAATATCTGTGTGTGTGTGTGTGTGTGTGTGTGTGTGTGTGTGTGTGTGTGTGTGTGTGTGTGTGTGTGTGTGTGTGTGTGTGTGTGTCTGCCGTGTGGGTGCGTTAAAGTTGCCAGAAGAACTGCAAAGCTGCTGCTATGCTACTGTCATTTGTTGCCATTCTCACCCTGATGGAGGGTGAGAATGGCAGCAAATCACATAACTTAGCTCCATCATATAACTTCAGACTGCTCCAAGTCCAACAATAATATAATGTAACTTCACAGGAGTAAAGGGAATGTGTGGGCCCATGATGTCCTCCAATGAGGAGAGAGCCATCTTGTCCACAGCTCCTGACGGCCCATGGGGCCACTCCATTTACAGCTCCTTTACTTACGTGTTATCGGACATGATACACCGAAGACGGAGAAGCACTCTCACCAGGTACAACCCTGGCCGTACTCTGCCTCAGGTATGCTTCTCTGTTTCCTGGTACCTTTAGTTTAGCTACTTGTCAAGTTGTCAGTTGTCATAACTTGTGCTCTCAAATGCACTGAAAATACTAGGGCTGCAACTGTCTCTATTCTTGGGTGAACATCTTGTAGAACGATATTTTTACCAAAGAGAGAGGGATAAAGGATGATGTGGCTTGCTGCCTTTAACAGAATAGCTACATGCCTTTTTAAATTAGATTACATAATTGTGCAGACTGAGATTTGTTGTTTGTAAGGAATGTTTTATGTCAATGTCTCACATTTGAATTGTTCTGTAGGTTCAGAGTGTAACAAACCCATCAGCATTTGGAGTCAAATTCTACAAGTGTGCACAGGTACACCAAGTATGATTGTTTGTATTTCTGCCTTAGTATGTTTATTGTATTTCTATTCTCTTGTATACATGGGAACCTTGACAAACAGTAGTCTGTCTATATTCTATGTAATATATGTTGAAATAATATATCCAATTGTCCGTTGTAGACATGAAAATCATACGTTGTCATGAAGTGTTTCTGATTCTGTTCTGAAGTGCTTTTTACGTTTCAATTTCCATGGGACCAGGTGAAGTTTGGTACTGATCCCCCTCAACTAACTTTCTTCCTGCGGGTTCACAACATTGGACCAGTGGGGGGCACCAACCTCACACAGGTGGCCATCCGTGACTCTATCTCTGGCATAGTACCTGTAAAGACTGAAGGCAAGGTGGTGGAAACAGGGTACCAGACCTTTGCCATCGATTTTCTGCCCGGTAGGAAGATGTTTTTATTTGTACGTTTTATTTGCACTTACTGTGCCCATGTTGGGTTTTCAATAAGTAACCATCTGTTGGCCTTTTGTCTTTTTAGCTGGGTCCCAACATGTTGTGAATTATACAGCTCATATCAGGACCAATAAGAATGAAATATTAGACCTTCCAGCATTTCTCACCTTCTCTAATGCGTCTCAGGTACTGTCAGCTGCCATAGTTCAACATTATTGGAATTCTCTCTTCTAATAAGACCCTGACTAATTGTGGAGATGTATTTTCTTGCCCCCTCAGAATGATGTCAGCATGTTCGGTCCTCTAATGGCTAATCTAACCTTGAGGGTGAATTCTACTGACAGGGTAAGTGGTAGTGGTGAGCACTTAGCATATACAGTACATTTACACAGTCCCTTTAATGGAACGATCCACAGAATATACAGCAGTAGGAGCTTTTGTTGTAAAGTTTGAATGATATTTATCACTTTTACTTCTAGATTTATCCTAACCACGGGGCCCATTTTGCTGGATTTGTTAGCGGGTTCTTTGTGACCTTGACACTGCTCTCTCTGGGATATTTGGCCATGAACATTTTATGTGTCAGAACTAGACTGAACCTTCTACAGCAAAGGGTAAGAGACACATTTTCATTAAATGTCATAAAAATGATTCTTGTACATTACTACCATGTAAAAATACTTGTTGATAATACATTTATAAAGCAATCAAACTTTTTGGGGGCACGGTGGCACAGTCAGTAGTGCTGTCACCTCACAGCTAGAAGGTCCTGGGTTCGATTCCCGCTGGGGGCGTGTTCTCTCCTCCGCGCCATCAGTGCCCATACCCGAGGCGGGGTTGGCAAAATGGCTTTTCTGTGTGGAGTTTGCATGTTCTCCCTGTGTTAAAAAAACATGCAGTAATCCTGGTCTCTAAACTACCTCCCCCTGGCCAGCCGGGGATGCCTGATGGAGGGTAAAGGAACTGGTCGGAATAACGTGTTCTTTCCACGCGCTACGTCCGGCTGGGGAAACTCTCCCCTCTCAGGTGAAAATTAAATATACAGCTTGGACCATGCATAGAAGGAAGCATGAGGTCAGTCCGCTGCCCCCCAGGTTGGCAGAGGAAGTGTAGCACCCAGGATTACATTAGATAGTTGACAACTTGACACTCTTACAAAATCGTAAAAACCAAAAAACTTTTAGCATGTTAATATTTTAATGTGTTAGTATTCTTTAGAGTGAATATCATAATTTCACATGAGTATATAGTACAATATGCAGTCATTATATTGTTGGTGTGGCCCTGCATGGGCATACACTCTTACAGTTTACAGTTTTCTTTTATTGGTTTCCCTCAGAAGAGGAGGGGAGACTCTGACCCCGAGTATGCAGACTCCAACCTGAGTGAGACAGCCAAGGACGAAGCAGCATTTGAAGACAAGATGGTGGACATCATGGTTCTGGAGGACCCTCAAAACATGTCTCAGGCTCTGGAGAAGTTAGTAGATGAGCACAATGCAGTTAGCTTCAGGGTCTTAGGATACTTCATAGGTTACTCCTCTTGTTTTTCATCCCTCTCTGTTGCCTTTTAATGAATATTTTGTGTAAAATATAAATGGCTTAATACTAATAGGCGTAATTCAATAAAGCATGATAAGTTAGTTATAAAACATCATTATACATTATTTTGAATGCTGCTATACATAAAAAATGAATGTTATGATCATACAAATTTGATATTGTGAACCAAAAAACACCTCCTTTATTGCTTTTCACTCTGTCCCTGTTAGTCTTGAGATGTCAAGCTTGCTGCGAGCGACCACCAACCTGGAGGCTACCCGGGTTCAGATCTACAAAGACGTGATGGCTGCCCTGCTGGGAAGTCTCCGCTCCCAGGGCAAGACCAGTGTCCAGGCCCAACAGAGGCTGCTCAGTGTGCTTCATGGCCAACTGCTGGGCATGGAGGGCCGTCTGAAAGAGGAGCGGGGGGCCCGCATGGCCACTCTGGCCGGCCAGTGTAACCTGGAGACGCGGGAAGAAATGGAGGTTGAACACCACAGGGAAGCAGCGGAGAAGGCCAGAGCTGAATTGCTGTGTCAGCATGCAGACCAACAGGTATGGACAAGGGACTAGCATTGTTCAATGCTTGTTCCCTCTCGCTCTCTACTACTATATTACTTTTTAGCAATGTTTTAGGGATGGCGATGTCCACAGCTGGGTGGGGACCACACCTTTTGGCCCAAACAATGCTGTGCACCTCTACTGATTTTGGTGATCCCATGGGCTTTCTTCTGAATTCTGGATTCTAATTGGCTGTCATTGTTTCTATCCTTAATAAAATTGCTCTGAAAGTGATCCAAATTATATAGTTTACGACTATCGTCATTATTGTTGTGGTGTGAAATCTGTTATCCACATCAGTTAGAAATATTTTAAAAGTACGGTATACAGTATACATATGCATACAGTATTTATAGTTATTGTTATCGTGCTTGATGTGAACGGCACTTCAGTGTTTGTTTCATTCTTGCAATTTTTTAACTTATAGCTGCAAGTGAACAGTCAAGTATATGGCTAATGAAATGATAGACATTAATTCCCTGCCATACTGTACATTTACACATTTGTTCTCTTTCAAGTGGAATAATATTGAGTTCATAATAATGATAATAATCAGCATGCGGGCATTGTCCTGTCTAAAGTCTGCAAGTTTGCATTGTCCCCACCAATCTATAAACGTTCAGTATGCAAAGAACTACAACATTGTCCTGAACATTCAATTTCAAACCTTTGTGAACTTGGATTCCACAGGCTTTCACACATCTTCAAACAACAACAACAATAAACTGTGTCATGTCAACAGGAGCTTCTCCAGTGCAGTGTCCTGTTGGAGAGGCTACACAAACTGACCCAGAGCCAGCTCCAGCGGGCCCTGCTGGTCCGACATGAAGAGGCCTCCGCCAAGGTCCAGAGGCAGATTGTAGAGTGGCGCCGGGTGGAGCTCCACAAGATCTTCTCTGAAGAGCTGGAGGAGGCCACCAGGATGGGCGAGTTGGACAAGAGCACCACCAAGAGCCTTCAGCATGAATACTTCAGCTGCCAAGTGAGTACGACCACCTTACTGATTTTAACCTGAATCCTAATGCTCTATTGTCATTTGTGATGTAAGGATTGTGATGAAAACTCTGTGGAAAAACTAGTTCTCCCAGATCATTTTAAAGTGAGCTCTCAAGACAGAGAGCAGATTTGGAATGTCCTCTTCCATCGCCACTAGGGGGCGCAAAAAGTCCCTGACTGCCAGTTTCTATTTTAATTTTAATTTTTATATTTCTTCTAAAAAATATATATATATATTTATTTTTTCTTATTCTTTTTGCCCAACGTTATACACGTTTTAAAAAGGCGTTAAAGGCGTTGTTGGTGCTATGGGAGTTGATAAAAAAGTAGTTAATTAAGTCCTTGGCAGACATTGAGTTTAATATCCAGTATTTTTTGGTCAATGCACCAGTTTTGAGTGCAAGGTTAACCTTCAAGATTTTTCTCTCATTTTCCCAGGATCAACTGGAAGAGGTACTAGATGTGGTCCTAGCCAATCAGCGTTGCATGCTGGCAGAACGCCATGCCCAGAGAAAGTTTTTGGTCCACAGCCTCCAGAGTCTCAAAGGCCTGATTTCGGACACCTTCTCCAACACCTCCACTAATCTGGACAACTGGTTTAACCACATCAAAAGGTCAGACAGAGCCTGTTGTTTTTTTTCTTTCTTTACAAAAAAATCACAATAACAGGCAATATTTACGTTTATACTAGGTTGCTTTGTAGATCAATGCTAAGTTATGGATACCTACAGTTAGGTCAGATATCTCAGTAAGAGTTTAGGCTTGATTGAGTTTACCCCAGATTGAGTTTATCCCATTTGAGACCATTTCTTGACTATAAAAGATCCTTCCTGAAAAGAAAACAAAAAAAATACTTATAGGTGTTCTTGTCTTATTATATGATGTTTACTATTTAACTCTGTTAATAAAGCACAATCATCAAATGTCTCCCCCTACTTAGTAGTATACATTCATCCCATATAACAGACAATATTTCACATAATCAATATTCTTCTCATTTATTTTAATGTTGAGCAACGAAGGCTTAAAAAGTATAGATGAAGTATACATTCATCCCATATAACGGACAATATTTCACATAATCAATATTCTTCTCATTTATTTTAATGTTGAGCAACGAAGGCTTAAAAATCAGAATGAAATCTATCCATCCATCCAGGATGTTTGACAGAATGTGGACCAATACCTATGAGTTATGTTTTTGCTTGCAAGACAATGGTGTTGTGTGAATGTCTGCATGATGAACAATGTCATAAAGAAATGTTCTAAAACAGTAGAAATCTTTCATCTTTTCATCAAAACAATACAATGGATGATTAACCCACCAGGTTGTTCTCTTCTTGTCCACCAGAGGGGGCAGTGTGCCTGCAGAGCAGATTGAGCAGCTCCAGGACAAGTCTCAGAAGGACCTGGTGCTGGTGAGACAGAGGTTGGAGGATGCTCTGAACCAGGAGAGGAGAGCCATGCACTGTGGGCTGGTGAAGAAGAGGAGGGAACTCATCTCTGACATGGTGAATATGCCACATTTCAAATACACAAAGTAATGTGTTGGCCATTTCTGCATTACAAAAAAAGAAAGGTGAACAACATGGAAATGACGATTATGAAAATAAAATTGTGATTATCTCAAATAATTGGTATTAGGCGATTATGTAATTATTGTGACAGGCCTAGCTTTAATTGATCCTCTTTTCAATCACCCGTCCATCCCCTCCATCCCTGAGGCAGCTGCAGAGTCACAAGCAGAGGCAGAGGGATCTCTCTGGCCTGTCTAAGAGCCTGGAGGAGACGGTGGACATAGCCCAGCACCTGCACTGCTGGCAGAACCTGCTGACCTCTCAGAGCCTGGAGCTTGCTGAGCTCATCAACAACTTGGACGAAGAGGCAGCCGCGGACATCCGCAAGGTGACACACTTTCAACATTCTGTTGTTGCTAACGTGTGAAAGCCCATGACAACATGCTATTTACCACACTAGCACATTTTCAAATATCCTATCTCCATACTCCACCCTGTTCTATATAGGTGACTATGCGTGTGCTGCAGACCGCCATGGCAGAGGTCAAATCCATCCAGCCTTCTGCAGCCCAGGTTCTGCTAACCCTCTGCCCCCCTGGAACTCCTCGCTCCCTCCTCCAGCTGGAGCCAGAGTCAGGGTCGGGACACGGCCAGGGGCAAGGGGCCAGTGCTCTCCTCCAGGCTCAGGAAAGGCTCCACCAGGAGGGCAAGACAGCCGTGCGCACCCTCAGGTGCACCAGGGAGGCCTTGCAGCAGGCCATGGAGAGAGAGCTACAGGAGCAGAAGGAGATTAGAGCCAAGGGCCGGGCGTTCTTCAGGTATGTATAACGCACTGCTTGACAATATCAAAATATTCTGTATGATACATAATACTATGTATTCAACGGTTCTGGCCAAGTAATTCAATTGGAGAAGACTCAGAGTGCTGATTGTCAGTTCAATAGCATTAGGGGCTCCATCTTGCCACCCCTTATCCCTAAACTTTTGCCATTTCTTACTATTTTAAAACATTTAAAAATAGTTCAACTAGCCAATCTACATCGACACGTTGTTAACTTGTAGATCAGCTATTTGTACTATTTTAAAATGTGTTAAAATAGTAAAAAATGGCAAATAAGTTTAGGGGTAAGGGGTGGCGCAAGATATAGGGCTAAATCTTTTCTGTAAAGTATCACTAAGCTAAACAACCAAACCTAGTCAACGTTCGCCTGTTAGTTATGCAACCATTCAGTCGGGCTGACTGCGTTGACAGCAACAATTTTATAAGTGGTGGACTTTGTTTTAATTACCGTCAGGTGCTCTGCGATACACAGGCAGAGTTTGACAGTTTGTCTGTCTGTCTGTCTGTCTGTCTGTCTGTCTGTCCGTCCGTCCATCCATCCCAGGTGTCTGTGTTCTTCCCAGCTGACCCTGTCAGAGGATGACATGCTGAGGATGAAGCTGGAGTTCCAGAAGTGTTTGTCTGTGATGGACCGCTGCCTGGTATTGCCTCACGCCGTCTCCAGAGCCAAGCTCCACAGCGCCCTCTCTGCCTGGAGGAAAGACATGCATGAGAAAACTGAAAAAACACACACACAGGTGAATTATTAAATTAGATTTGTATCTATTCGTTTTTTCATTACATTTTAAAGCCTAATATATACAAGCTCTTATACAAGATCTACAAGCTCACAACACAACAGTGCGAAATTATAGCGGTGCCCTCTAGTGACAAACTTGATAAACTGGTGAGTGAGTGTATTCAAATTAATTAAGTCAACCTCTGTAATATTGTGTCACGGCTACTTTTGTCACCCCTTTTTTATCATTGTCTCATAGACACATATTTTGCAAGTTTCTGTTCATGATTGACATAATACTGGGGTGATCACAAAAGCCTGAGTATATGTTAAAATCACCCCAAACATGTGAAATATCCCTTTAAATTCGAATTACGATTGGGTGACACTTCAGTACTATAAAAATAGATTCTTATGTAAGTGTTGAAAGCGGTTATAAGAGGGGCCAAAGTATACAATTCATATTTTTTACTTTATCCATCTTTCCAGTTTTAACTACCTGAGCTGTGCCTAATGCTTTGTGCCAAAATGCTGATGCTTTGATGCCAAAATATACCTATTTTTAAAGTAATCTGTTGTTTTCTTCAAGAATGAAAAGTATGTTATACCGGTAGATATTACTATCCAGGGTTTATGTCAGGTTTGCTATCCTAGTTACTTTGTTTGTAGTCTCTCAAGACAGACTGTTGACTCGCGTCAATTCAAGGAAAAGAGGGCGCTGTTTTTCCTTTATTTTTGGATGATGGGCTTCTCAGATTGCTTTGTTTGTAGCACTAGCACACATGTTTCCACCTGGGAGTTGCGGGTGGAACAATAGGAACCCCCAAGTTCTAATCTAGATCCATTTATCTACTGTATATGTACACATAATTGTTTTCTCCACAACAGAAACTTATTTTGACCGAGTATTTCCTCTCTCCTTGTATTTTTGTTTTATCGCTCCTGTAGATAGTGGCTATGCCTGCATTTATTTAGCTGTCTCTCTGTTGTCTCGCTATTGTTTACGATCACTTATGCAAATAATTGCAATGAAATAAATTCACAGACCGCCACTTGAACTCAACTGCTGCAGGCAGTAATGTGAATACTAATGTTTTCTTTGATGTAATAACAAGTGTGGGGAATAGCGGCCAGCAGTGTAACCAACAATGTGGTCCACATCAATTGTGAGGCTAAGGGATGACAGCACATTGTTGCTCGGAGGTCATAATGGCCTCTGCAGCATTTTCAATTGTTAATCACATCATGGGAGTACGCTGTGGGCTCTTTTTCTTAACCACCTCAAAAACATTGTGGCTTTTGCAGAGGAAGACGCACTCCAAGGGGAAATCCAGCGAGGCCAGACATAAAGCAGAGCCATCTGAGCTGCTCGTCTTCCACAAGCGACTGGAGGACAGGATCCAACTGCTTGAAAAGGAGAAGGAGATGGAGAGCAGTGTCATGGACAAGGTGAAGAAAGGATGGGGAGAACAGCACAGTCTGTCTCTATAGTAAATTATCCTTTTTAACTGCAGTGACTGAGTGATGATGTCTATGATGGGAGATCTTAGATGTATGTTGCTGTTAGCTAAGCACATGTCACTACTCCAGTTCTCCTAGACCCTCATATGTCAGAACCAAGAGCAAATAGCTCTGTGAAATAGAGGTCAGGAGCAACCGTTGTTTTCATTAACACGTTATCTGTGGATTATTCGTTTTTGAATATTCAGTAAATCTATGTCATTAATTCTGATCACACAATTATGATAAGATATTAAGGTAATAACACAAAATGCTTAATGTTTCACCAACAGCCAAAATACAACTTTTCATGTTATGATATATATCAAAGACAAGCATCCTCCTTTTGATAAAGTTGTACACACACACACACACACACACACACACACACACACACACACACACGCACACACACACACACACACATATATAACTACCAACTTTCTCAATTTATTAATTTATGATCGGTAGCCATGTAATAGGCGGGATAATATCTGCCTAGGTGGTCATTGTCGGGATATAATTCACCTTCAGGGAGCTTAACCACTTGGCTTCGCCACGGTGGTTAAACTCCCTGTCGGTGAATTATCGACAATGACCACCTAGCCAGATATTATCCCTTACTTAATAATGTAACCCTTTATCTGGCCCAGAAGTAATCTTCTAAATGAAAAGGGACAGGACTTTGAATTGTACTATGTCTAATTGTACTAATTTAACCATGTGGTTGTGGTTCCAGGTCCTGGAGGAGATGCAGAAGGACAGAGAGAGTCAGCTACACTCCCAGGCAGACGGCCTGGCCATGCAGATGGCAGCCATCTACTATCAGAAGGCAGAGAGGAGGACCAAGGTGTTGGAGACATCCAAAGCCATGCTCACCCTGCACAGCATGCTCACGCAGCAGCTCAGAGAGGGAAAGCACCTGGAGACACAGGAGCTGGCCCAGAGTATACAGAACCACTGTGTGGTAGGTTACCATCCTCTCCAGGCCGATGTGTTCTGAAGGGACAGAGGGAATATTACCAACTTGGCGTCTTGGCTTCTGGCAACACTTTTTCTTCTGTGCTTTCTCTTCAATTCACGCCATCCATTTATACAATCTTTCCTTTGACCGCAGATTATTTGCTTGGATTTAACTAAATATCCAGAGTCTGTATAAAATGCAGTTATCCCGCCACCATGAAAAAGAAGCTGTGTGACATTTTCATATCACACAGCTCATCAAAAGTCTTACCGACGGCAAATATACCGTAAGTGTTGAGTCAATTAATTTTCTCATTTTACTTTGACTCAGGGTCTTGAAGAAGCAGACGAGCAGCTTCAAAAGGAAAGGGCTGACCTGAACTGCCTGGAGAAAGCTCAGCCCAGAGACAAGCAACCTGCTAACAGTTCATCACCCGAGGAGGAGGATGAGAGAGTGTTCCAGGTGCAACAGGACTACAGGATGGCGACCATCCTCCAGGAGGCTTTGTACAAGTGTGACCAGGTCTTCTTGCTGTTGGCCGATAGGTGGGCTGTTGTGTCAGTGACTGATACCTAATCAAAGGCTGATTGCACAAGCTTTTATTCATGCAGATTCATTTGCATCAGTCATCAATTCTATTCTGCAAATTGTTGCAATGTTTTTACTCTCTGCCACGACCAGGTTGCAAGGGTTGACGACCAGGAGTCAATGTTTTTACTCTCTGCCACTACCAGGTTGCAAGGGTTGACGACCAGGAGTCAATGTTTTTACTCTCTGCCACGACCAGGTTTCAAGGGTTGACGACCAGGAGTCAATGTTTTTACTCTCTGCCACGACCAGGTTGCAAGGGTTGACGACCAGGAGTCAATGTTTTTACTCTCTGCCACGACCAGGTTTCAAGGGTTGACGACCAGGAGTCAATGTTTTTACTCTCTGCCACGACCAGGTTGCAAGGGTTGACGACCAGGAGTCAATGTTTTTACTCTCTGCCACGACCAGGTTTCAAGGGTTGACGACCAGGAGTCAATGTTTTTACTCTCTGCCACTACCAGGTTGCAAGGGTTGACGACCAGGAGTCAAGCCACGGAGGATCTGCAGGAACAACTGGAACTCAAGAGGCTGTATGCAAACTGTGACCAGGTTTGACTTCATCTCAATTGCTCCTTCCATATAATAATGTGTTAAAAGGGCAACTTGATTTTATCCTGAATCCTGTCATTCTATTTGAGGAGGACATGTGAACATTTTAATTTCCAATGTAGGAATTTAGCAGACGCTCTTATCCAGTTGTACAAACAACAAGCTAAGTGGTAAAGTAAATACAATGACAAGAAAACAAACCTTAAACCTTGCATGTGACTAAACAACTACCGGCATCTAAATAACATACTTGGCATCTGTAGACAAACAGCAAACAGTAACCGTCTATCATTCTGCGTGGCTGGGTGGGTTGAAAGGCTGCCTGGGAATTGGAAGGTCGCCGGTTCACCCAGGCTATGTTGATGTGTCCCTGAGCAAGACCCTTAACCCACAACGGCTCCCCGGACTCTGTATTATTAACGACCACTGCTCCTAATAGTTAGAATGAGTAAATGCAGACAATGCAGACAATGCAGTCATTCCACAGCTTGAGAACCAAGATGGAGCAGAGTCTTGTTTGCTTTGAGCATTGGCCAGGGTGTTGTAGGGAAGGGATGGACTGCTGCGTGGGAAAGGATGTAGGGGTGCATCATATCATCTTGTAGGTCATCACCAGTGTTTTTAATTGGATGCAACCAGAAACAGGAAGCAAGTGGTGGGAGCACAAAAATGGAGAGATATGAATATTTTGGGAGGTTGAAAGCCAGGCATGATGCAGTACTCCGTTTCAGTTGTAGGAACTTGACCAATGAAAATATAGCTATTATAGCTTATAGCTATAGTTATAAATATAACTATTCCAAGTGTCTCGAGAGTTTGTACTGTCTGTGCTGGAAAATGTGTCAAATGCGCTGTTTTACACAGGCTAGCAGCTAGCTACAGGACACATTGGGATGTTTTATATTTTACCATTGTCCCCATCTTGATAGAATGATAAGATTCTAGTAACATCATGTCCCTCATTGCGTCTGTTCATGCAAGTGAAGGAAACTGGTATTCATGTTAATGATGATGCTGTGTCTGTTTATTAATGGATAGTTTAAATGTGTCTGTTCTGTCTACTGTTGCCTAGTATGTCATGTTAAGATGGAGTCCTGTTTTCTTTTCATGATCCCAGGACTTAGATTTTGCATCGCAGCTGGTGAGGCAGAGTCAGCTATCTACCGATGTTCTCCTGGAGGCCCTGCGTCTTCTTCTCCCCACCCTGCCTGAGTCTGAGCTCCTCTCCATCATCGATGCCCTCTGCCCCAAACGGCCTCCTGTTTCATGCTCCTCAGAGCAGGAAACCTCAGGGTGAGAATCTTAAAATAGGGGCGTGAGTCTTACATATACTGTATGCCCCATTATGAGATCAACACTCACTCACTAGTTTCAGCTACTGTATTGCCTGCATTACCATTGCTATAACCTCGGAAAATATCAGGGGGCTTGGTAGAGAAATATCTAAACTTTGAAATGTGGTCTTATCCGTTTATTAACTATATGGTACAGTATTTTGAATTGGGACCCAATTTAGCAAAATACCCAGATTAGAGCAACAGTCTATTTTCCTATCATAACTTAATTTAGCACTTAAAATGTGAAGGTTCTGTAACATGATGATGGAATATTATGCATAAGCAGCATCTCACAGTTCTGAGGAATATTGTAACAGAATACTTGGCTGTCTCATCAGAATGGCCATGAATTGACTTGTCATAAATATATTGTTTTCAGACTGGAAAATCAATAGATCTTACCACCACACAGAACCATGTGTTACTGAAAAAGTTCATTTTTAGATATATTTTTTTAAATGTCTCCACATGACAAGTCCAAACCCCCACAGCTAGCAAATGTTGAGCCATATGCAGTCTACAACAGCTGTTTGGAATTTAATCTGTCAGTAAGTGAGAGCTGTACTGGCATTTACCTGTAAAGGATGACTGCTCTTTGTTTTGTATTTAAACCCACAAACACACTGATTTACCTTTCACATTTTGTACCTCAACTAATGATGAATGGGTTCATGTATCCATGTCCAAAATACTGTGGACAGATCCTGTCTCTCTTTAAGAGAAAAGGGGGAATTCATATCAAGCCGCTGATCATCATACAAGATGTGGTTAGCTCTTCAAACTCTCAAGCCAAGTTTTTGTCTGCATAATACATTTCGTTTGAACTTGAATGAACACTAAGCAACTCTCTGAAAGCCATTGTCATCATCTGACAGTATCCACATTTTCCATTGTGGGCCTTTTCAAGTTTTCTTTTTTTCTCCACTGTTTAAAAAATAAACAACAAAAGTCTTGGAATAGCTTTATTTTTGTATTTCAAATAGGAACATAATTAAAAGTTCAATACCTTTGAGTGATTAAATGTGTACGCATAGTAAATTATGATATTCACTACAGCTTGCTGTCATTTCACCCAACCCAAAATGCTGGTGTCTCTTAAAGGGATAGTTCAGATTTCTTTAACTGAAGTTGTATGAAATACTTGCCATTAATATAGTGGTTGCAACTGTATTAATTGATTGCCCGAGTCCCTTGGTGGGAGTTTTGCTCTGGTTTTAGTGAATATCAAGTAGTTCTGGTCATTTTGTGGGGGGCACTGGGGCCACGCAGTAAAAGTAAATGAATCCACAAAACTAACGTAATTTGTATTGTTGACCTATTTCTAAAATATTATTCAACTTTGACCCCCTCCAACTATTTTTTGAGCGTAGTGATATGGACACAAAAAACATAGTTCTGTGTGATAGTGGGGTAAAAAAATAACGAAAGTGGCACTCATATTTTAGAAATAGGTCAACAATACAAATAACGTTAGTTTTGTGGATTCATTTACCTTTACTGCGTGGCCCCAGTGCCCCCCACAAAATGACCGGAACTACTTGATATTTCACCAAAACCAGAGCAAAACTCCCACCACGGGACTCTGGCAATCAATTAATACAGTTGCAACCACTATATTAATGGCAAGTATTTCATACAACTTAAGTAAAAAAGATCTGAACTATCCCTTTAACAACTCTCACCTGACTGCGGCCCTGCATGGGTGGGACCTCTTCCTCCCATTAACCCAAATATTAAACCATACATCATCTTCTATTTCCATCTCCTCGTAATCTATTGGCTCCGTCTGTGGAACTAACTTACTGCTGTTGTCTGGCCCACGCTGTGGTGGTTGGGCTGTTTTTGTGAATAATGCTCTATGAACGAAGTCCCCATGGTCTCCTAGACAGCTCTGTCTGCTCTAGCCAAAGGACAACGGAATGAAACTGGTTAAATTGGACCAAGATGTAATATCTCTGCTGTTTGGGTATTTGGTGTCTGCTACAGTAGGTGTTCCACATTATGTTGGACTGATTAAAGTGTCTTATTATGGAAGCCATGAAGTGATTTGAACAGCTGCATCTTAAACCTTTTTTTGTACTTTTTAATAATGATTTAAATTACAATTCACATGGGCACCGCTATTTCTACATTGTTTTTTGGTTTTTTATTTATTTATTTTTGCTGGATTTGGAAATTGCAGTAATAATAGTAATATTTGTCCTTGGGTTACTTGTGGGTGCTACTGCTAAACCAAAGCAGGCTATACAGTACTATGAGCAATGTTAAACAATATTCAAGGCACTGTGAACAATATTTAAGTTTTTACCTCAGCAGCACTGGTAGGCAGTACTAGGCACACAAAAACACAACATCCAAGAGACATGCTGCACTTTTAAATCAAAGCTGCCATTGTCTGCCGAAGTTGTTTATAATGAACAGGCTCACTATCAATTATTTCTTATCACCAGGTGTCCTGGAGGATCAAGTAGAACTATGCTGGTCAAACTAAGGAAAGACATAGTGGTTAAGAATATGCTGAGCTATAACATGGATAACAAGGACAGACACAGGTGAGCTCAGTTACATAGCAAATTACTCTGTTATACTACAATCTACTATATTCATTGGTCACAAAACCACTGGAAAATATTTGTTTTCTGTTTAAATATCATGAGTTCAACTCACCACATCCCGCCTAGACTTTATACTTTGTTGGTCCCCTCCTTTTCACCATATCTACCTAAAATAGCCGACCTACAAGCTCACAACTGTTTTGTGAGCTTTTATATCTGCTATTTTTGACTGATTGTTAGCCTATTATGACATGCCCAGTATATGTCGATTGGGGACACTAGGGTTCATGTGGGTAAATGATCAAATGACACAGTTTGACTATAACAAAGGTTCACTTGTACTCCCAATCCCCCAGACTTCGGGAGAAGAGGCCAAATCTGATGGAAAAGCTATTCCACAGTCCTCGACTCGAGGCCCTGAGAGATGTCATTCCAGTGTTGGTTGAGGAGAAGCAAAAGGACGGTGATCCTCCTGACATACAGCAACCTGTTAACACGTCTTCTATACAGCAGCACCAATACACGGTGACAGAAGGAGCAGTGGAAGCAGACGTTACTGCTCCCAGGTCATCGGCAACAATATTAGGCATCCCTGCTACTGGCGAACGAGTGTTTGTGTTTCGAGATCCGCCAGAATCACGTGACCGAGTGGTCGCCCCCAGGAGAAAAAGAAAGAGGAACTTTCTCAATCTGAAGAAGGGCTCAGTAGCCCCAACATGCCTACACTGAGATTTACAAATGGTGCCTTCATTTTGTGGTGGGGGGGATCGTTTGGGGATAATGTTTGCGCTTCAAAGGCAGAGTCTCACGGCTGTACAAAGTTGCTCATTAAGACTGCACTCCCAACGCTGCTCAAGGTGCTCAATGTGTGGTCTGGGGACCTCAAGGGGTCTTTGAGGAAGTTCCAGGCAGTCCACAGCAAAATATGGAACATTTTTACCACTTTAATCCCGTTTTATACTTTGAAAATAGCCAATCTACTAGCTCACAATGCATCCCATTACTGCCCATTTTGAGCTTGTAGATCGACTATTTTTGAAACATTTTGATAAATCTTCAAAACATTTCCCTAGCAGAAAATAATTAGTAAATTATTATTATTAGTAAATATTCAGTAAAGTATTCTTGTGAAATATTCAGTAAAGTATATAAAAGAGCTCAAAGGGTACATATTCAGTCAACTATATATTTAAAAAAAAGTGACACTCTTTGCGCAAATAAGAGCTCAGACACTCTTTGCGCAAACAGCCAAACACTCAACTCTCACCCCGAGACAACTCACCCTGAAAGTGAAGACCACTCACCCCGAAAGTGAAGACAGCTCACCCCCGAAAGTGAACACATCTCACCGGGGTGAGTTGTCTGGACTTTCGGGGTGAGATGTCCGGACAACTCACTTGCAGGTGCAAAAAGGGTGAGTTGTCTTGTTACCGTATAGAATAGAACGGTTTTGGATACCTGACAGTAATGATGGGTAGGTCCTATTCAACACCAAAATATGTGCAACAAAATAGGACATATGTTGTAATAGCCTATAACATTTTTGTAAAGTAAAGGCAGCTGATTTTATTTTCTACATTCACATTATTTTTCATATGTTTTATTGTTTGAATCGTTATAGACTGTATGTCAGGGCAGAAATGGGCATTTGACATATACGTTTTTGCCACAACACAGATATGACAAGTTCTCATATAGTCTCATAGACTCTTTAGAGAATGCTGAATGCAGATACAAATAGGCCTACATCACCTATACAAAATACACCATTACATTTGCAACGGGTAAAAGTAGGTCTATAGGCCTAAACTTTTATATTATTATTATTATTAAACTTGTGTCAGTTATTTAATGGTCTTATCACAAAAAACGGATATCTATTGTTCTGTCAGATGTATCACCAGCAGTGCCAATTTGTGACATTTAACGTGTTGTTCCAATTCCACTGAAAAAATTAAATATTTTGCTCTTGTCAACGTCATCGTTCTTTCCTTTTTTTCCCCCCCTGCACACGCAGAACACCGTCCTTAAAACGGCAGCCAAGCTGCCGCTTCCCGAGTCAGTCCACTGGTCCACTCCACCGTCCAGTCGCTCAAACGTTTAGTGACCTGCAGCAAGCTGTAGCTACAATGAAGGCTGGACTTGCTGTTTCTCTGTGTTTACTCAGCTTTGTGGTGTTGTCAGAATGTGCGCCACCGACCTGCTATTCAAGGGCGCTCGGTTTGAGCAAAGAAATCATGACGTTGCTTGATAAGCTGCATACGTATCATCGCACGGTAAGACGTTTCATAATACTAATTTATGACGTGCATGTTGGACAACTAACGGTGATTTGCCTAATGATGCCTTAATTGCCTTTGGTTTACAGAAAACTTGCGCTGAGGCACTGCCCACGATCTTCGTTGATGTGCATGTAAGTTACAGCAACATGACTGACTGACTGATATAAGTTCGTTTGATGTATTAAAATGAGTAAAAACAATATAAAAGCCAGAAATCTACGTGATTTATGTTTGAATATGCCTATTGACTATAGTTCAGAATCAAAGGCTATGTCTGTCTCTAGCTTTGGTCCATGGACGAGCTAGTCTCTATTCTGATAGAGTAGCCTAATAGAGACTGTCTGTCTGTATCTGTAGTAATCATATTGATATGGTGTTTGTTCAGTAACATCAGAAATCTCACTGTCTCTCCAGCTCCTTATTAAACAGAAAAAACATTTCCATGTCAGGATACCAATTTTATCCAATCAGATCCAATTTTATCCAAGAGAGACAACTCACACAGACTGGTCAGGATACAGATTAAAGTCAATAATTATGGAAGAAATGAGCTGAAAAAAATTGGAATTAGAACACAATTGAAGCTGATAAATGTATTTTCTGTTTATAAAAGAGCTAGAGCTTTTTTTTTAAACCCCAAAATATCACATAGTCGATAGCCTAAAACTGTTACCCTGCCTTAACACAATCAAAGTGAAGAAGATACTTGGCAGCCATGCTATGTGATATCCAACTGCCAAGTGGGGGAAAGACCTTGGATGAAAATCTTATATTTCAGGAGGACCAGGTTGCATGATCTCATATTCTATTTCTAATATGATAATTATGTCACTCTAGAATGGCTGCATATCTGCCAAGCTCCGTGATTTTCTCTATGTGCTGCTAAACCATCCCAGCCAGTACTGCAAAGAGCGTCCAAGAATGGTTCTGCTAAAACGGAAAATGGAGAACTTGTATCACATCATAAACAAAGTTTGTTACCGGGTAAGATAATCATAAAAGTACCGGATGGTAGCCTACCACTGTTCAGCATCTGCATGGCACTATTGAAAGACATGCAGCTTGACTCCTTTGTGCTGTGTTTGCATGTTTGGATGCCCCACAGGACCTTGTGTTTTTCACAGATGACTGTGAGGCCATCGATACTGGACATACTGTCCCTCACTATGGAGAAGACAGACTGCAGCTTCTGCAAGAAGACAGATGAGAGGCAGATATCCACATCACTATACTTACATACAAAAATAGCCTACACATATCAAGAACACAGAGTGGTAGTATATACCACCAGCAGACAGCCTATGTCTTGTTTTATGTCAGTATGATGGTAAAGGCTACGAAAACATGCAGTGCTCTTTCAACTCGTACCTATAGCTGAGCTTGAGTTATTGGCTTACTGGAAGGCCTGTGTTAGTCAGCATGTGTGGCTACATTCCATCAAGGAGTGGAGAACTTTCCACAGGAAATTTGCTGAATGCCAGCCATGCCGATGAAAACCTTGAAATAATAAACCAATAAGAGATGTTTGTGAGCGAGACTGCTGCTTATGTACTAGCGGGCTGATCAAAGGTTCATGTATCATTAAGAAAAATATCTGGTGTTGGCCTAACCCTTGGTGTGACTAAAATGTTTCTAATTAGTATAGGCTACTTACTATATGTTGCATTTTGTAGCCTTTGAGTATTTTACATGATGTGACATGAAAATAATGTAAGAAGAAATACCATAGATATGGTATCGCTTAGAATGTTTATTATGTTTTATATATATAATTTGAATAAATGTGAGAATTCATCAAAATGCTGCTGTTCATACCACAGGATTATCTGGTCATACTCATTACCTCCAGCAAAAATGCAAATACAAGAAGACCTGTTCTCACTATATGTTAGAAATATTGCAAATATGCAGCATTTTAAATAATCTTTGGTGAATAAAACATCCTAAAATTGTTTGTGATGATGTGATTTTTTATTATGATTCTTCCATGTGTATCTTATATTAAGTAATACACTAGAGTTTTCCTATCCCTTTTCCGATCCCTTTTCTATCCGTATATACATGTATATCTATCTTTCTTTCAGTGTGCCAGTTTATCTAGTGACAGTGATTCCAAACATGTGGTCCACAAGGGCATGGCAAGTTACATTTTTAAGATTCGGTTAAGTGGTCAGTTAAGTGGAGGAGGGCCTGAACACTTTCAAAATGTTCAAGTGGGCCCTGAACCATTTTGTCAAATGTGTTTTCATATAGTGATACCAAATTACCAATAAATAAGAAGTATACGTTTATTGTATTTATTCCATTCGCACTGAGCACTATAACTATAAGTATAAAGATAACTACTGTATATCTTTCACCATTGTATATTTTTGGAGCAGTGCCAACCACTCCTTTAAGTGACGGTGTGTCTGTATGTATGTGCCTATGTCTGAGTATGACCTATTGACCTCTGCAGCTGATGCTGATTGGGGTCGCATTCAGGTGTCACACACACACACACACACACAGATTGGGGTCACACACAGGCCAGGGAGGAGGGCTTTCACAATCTTGAGTGGAGGTGTCTTCTCTCACCCGTAAGGTGCAGTACAGTACGAGTGATTTTATAGTTGGTGTGAACTCTGCCATCCACTTGACTTAGAACAAATTGTAAAACTATATTTTTATTGCCACCGTAGTAGGTCGCAGATTACTATATGAAAACCTGAAAAACCTTTCAGTCTGTATGTCATTCCGTCCGTCACGCCACTATATATGGCTGTCAGTCCCTCATGACGTCACACCACCATATATGGCCGTCAGTCCGTAACGCCACGTCCGTCTCCATATATGACGATCACGACACTGACCACATCAAATCCTGGATAGCCATACATGGAGAAGACTGGATCATGATTCATCACCTATATCTGCATATATGGAGCAGGCCGGGCCAGCAACTCTACACCTGACCTCAAACCTCAAACCCATATATGGAGCTGACCTGTTCTGACATTCCATTATGTTGATCTGACCTCATCAAACCCTGTACACTCAAGACACACTCCATATATGGCCAGTACAGAATTAATTCCATAATTGATCTGACCCCCCATGCCAAAGAGCTCTCCCAGCACTGCAGTCTGACGTGACCCAGGCAGGCGGATGCGTGCACGCGACCTCAGGCCAGGCGTTACAGGTTATGTGTCTGCATTAAGAAGCAGGTCTTATGATGTAAATGTACTGGTTATGTGTCTGCATTAAGAAGCAGGTTTCATGATGTAAATGTACTGGTTATGTGTCTGCATTAAGAAGCAGGTCTCATGATGTAGTATGTACTGGTTATGTGTCTGCATTAAGAAGCAGGTCTCATGATATAAATGGTACGTTACTGGTTATGTGTCTGCATTAAGAAGCAGGTCTCATGATGTAAATGGTGAAGACTGAGATTCTAACATTTCACAGCAATCAGTAAAGACTAGGGACCCACATGGTTGGTTGGTTTACCACGTTTGCAGTTTTATTTGTGGACTCTGGCGCCCTCTGTTGCATATTCTGGTGCATGCACTACAAGTAGGATTAGTGTACCACTTGAGTTGCCCAGCAGTGCACTACCTGTAACGTCACGACCATAGACTCTCGACATCGTTTAGCAGCAGCCAGCAACAGGAAGTCAGTGGAAATGTTCACACAATGTCCAATAAAGAAAGACCATAACTACGACAATGTGAATGAGTTGAGAGTTTGAGTGTGCGCTGTGCATACAGGCAGAATGCCAGCAAAGATGGAGTTTGAATCAAGCTCGGAGATGACTGTTGTTTTTAATATGGCGCTGGGCCGACTCGGCAGTCCTTGCTGTCTCTTTCACCTGTTGGGTTGGAGCTCTTGTTTTCAACATCTTTAATACAACAGGACTCACGCTGCACTGCTGCAGGTAGGCTACGTTTCTCCAACTTTGCAGTTAATTAACACTGCCATGTTTTAAATACGAACTTCTTGTCCTAGACATGTAGGCCTACATGTACAAAAACAACTTGAAGACCTTAACAGGAGCCCTCGTACAAGGTTTCTTTGACTATGCATGCATGCACCTCTTGGTACCAAAGCACCTCAAAGGCCCTTAAAACAAGGCTCCAGACCTCCCAAAACAAACTGGTCAAGGCGTCAAGCTCCTACTTGGCCTGACCCCCGAACCCACCTCACGCCTGCCCACTTTGACAGGCTGGGATGGCTTAGGGTCGACGACTAAGTACAGCATCTTGCAATGGGTCTGGTCCACAAGATTCGATACACCACCAAGATACCCATGTACCTGTCTAAATACTTCCTTAATGTCAACGAAGTCCACACCCACAACACCAGAGGGAGTGCAACAAACCATGTACAACCCAGATTCGGCACAAACAAGGGACTAAATTATTTTCGCTCTTATGCCACCAAAATGTGGAACGCCCTACCAACAGTCAGTAAGACATGTGAATATATTTTTCTTTTCCCTTTTTGCTTCCTTTATGATGAATTCCTGTTCTGTAACTATATAGAAGTGTCTATTTGTACAAATTGTACGTCTCTAAATGTTTTGATGAATTGAACATGGTGGACCCTGTTGTAAACAAGTGTAATGCTTAATTGGGTCGTCCACTCACAGTTAACAGTCCTTGTATTGAGTTTGTGCTGTACTGTACTGTACTGTACTGTAATTCTGCAAACTGTTAATAAATATTTCAATCAATCAATCAGTCAATAGGTTGTAGGCTGGTTTAGTGGTAGACTAGATGGCCGTTGCTGGTAGTAATCTTTTAAGGTGTCGAAGTTGGTGAAGCACCATGGCGTCACCCTTTCCTCTATAGCGCCACCTTTTGGGCCAAGTCTCAAAATCGCCAGCAAATGTCCAGTGCTGCCTCAATTAACCATTTGATTGACCTATTTGACCCCATATCATATCCCATCTAGCACAGGCCAGATTTTAATCTTTACACGGCATATGGAGTTCTTTGTCAGGCATGCCCAAAAATGGCGTCTAATCTGTCTATGCAGACAGAATGATGTCAGAACAGGCCAGCTCCATATGGACACTGCCCTGTCCAGAGCCCGGGCAGAGGCCTTTTTGGGGCGATTCTGGACAACCGTCAGTCCGACCGACTCAACACCATGTAGGCACTGTACCCCCTGGGCGAACGGTTACGTGGATTACACACACACACACACACACACACACACACACACACACACACAGAGGCCAGACCACACAGAGGCTGGGAATCAAACCTGTGATCTTCTTCCCATGCATGCAGGCATCTTCTTATTCAGCTACAACTGCCCTGTAAGTTTGATGAAAGGCATTAGGTTTTGCCTTCTGTCATGCACCATGCCATGGCATTACAAAATGGCATTACATAGTGGCCATGCATTAATTGATAAAGTCATGATTTCTATGCAGTAATTTAAATGAAGCGTGAGGATTAGAACCCGGGACCTGACACTACTTACTGAGCTACTATAACCACAGCACTGCCAGTCACTCAGAGACCCCTTTTCCACCGGTTGGTTCCCAATGGGAGCCGGTTCAGTCCTTTTTCCTTGTTAGTCCATGAGCCAGAGCTCCAAAATTGGAACGTTAATTATGAAGTAAGTGTGCAAAACTATACCTACATTATATTGTTTATAGGATCAATATAAGTAAATAAATATATGATAACCCTTCCACAGTAGTAGCTTTCATTTGCCTCATTTGGCATATTACAATCTTTACATTTTGTAATACAATAAATCATTGTCTTTGTGTAAGTAATGGTTTCATATTGATAACAATCTAATAGGTATGGTTTTGCACACTCAAATCATAATTAATGTTCCAATTGGAGCTCTGCCTCATGGACTAAGGGCCGATACATACTCCCATTTCGGCGCTGTAGTGCCGAAATGATTTCGGCTCGTCAGAAATTTTCAGTAGCACCGAAGACTTTAGGACGGTACCCGCCCCCCCGAACCTCAAATGACGTCAAATTGTAGGCTCTACAGCGCCGAACCGACTTTTATTCGGCTCTAAAATAGGAGTATGAATCGGCCCTAAGAACCAAAGAGAACAGAACCAGTTCCCATTGGGAACGAACCGGTGGAAAAGAGGTCTCAGAGTGATTTAAGGAGCCCATGGACATCTGTTTTTGCCATGCCCTCTACAATATTCATTGGCTCATGCATGGAGGCTTAATTCTTTCACATACAAACTTTTAGATAATGGTTCATACATAGATTGTGTTTTACATAATCTACATGATTTTTCCAAAATCCCAGGAGAAGTACGGATTCAAGACTTATGGCTCTTCAAATGTTGTGTTTTCAAACGATTGGTATAGCGCCCCCTTTGGCTAATTGGAGTAAGTTATATTTCAGAGTTTAGCAAGACCATCTAGCTTAAATATAATACTGCATTTATGTAGTTAAGGGCAGTTTTCATAAAACTGCAATATTCATTGGCTCATGCAGGCTTATGTTTTTCACATAGAAAACTCTCTCCAATTGTTTTTAGATATTGTTCCAAAGTTTGAGTGCAGACAGTTTTGTGCAGTTCATTACTGATCATTGAGATTTTCCCAGGAGAACGTTTTTTCATATAATTAAAAATGGTGGAAGATCTAAGGGTCAGAGGTCATAGGTCAAAGAGGCAAAGTTGTTCCTCATGAGGAGATGCCATAGAGTTAAAAAAATAATAGGGATGGCACTGAAAATCCCATCCCATTCACTTGTATGGACCCAGCGCATACTCTCTTTTCACCCCTTCTTCCGGGTTGGAAAAGTGTGATGGCAGGTGGGGCCTATTTGGGTCCTATGTGATGCATTTTGCGTCGTCTGGCATGTGCAGTAGTGTCTCCTCCATTCCATGCACAAGCTTGTGAGTCGAGCCAATATTGGATAAAATAGTTTTTGCTCGTCCATGTGTCTGGCGCTGGCCCCAGCTGTAATATGCTGCATGCAGTACCTACAATTGGCGTATCTTTTTTGGGCTTCAGTTCTCCCTCTCGGTTCTGGGGGCTTGGGAGATGCATAATGTGTAATGAAGTTCCATACTCAAACGGCTCAACAGTTATACGTGTTCAAAATGTCAATTTTTCAATGAAGTGCTGTAGCGCCACCCGTTCGCCAATGGTTGTGAGTTTTTTTTCCCTGTAGTTTTTGTGCGGTGCCTAACAACCTCTCCAATGACTGGCCGTGTGTGTGTCTGTCTGTCTGTGGTACGAACAGCTGCAATACCGTTTGGTGACCTAAAGTGGCACTGTTGAGCAGCCTAAAGGTCCATTTCACACTGAGCACTATAATGACTGTATAACTGCAGCCAGTTAGCCAACAGGGTTGTTGAGCAGCCTGCACCGCTCAGTTCACACGGGTGTGATTTTTTTGTGACCGTCTACTATACTGCAAAGTTTCGAAAAAATATGATAGACCTACTGCAGTTATGTAGTTAAGAATACATTTTCATCATGGAGACACATAATGTGTAATGATTCTTGAAATGTCATGGCTGTAGCTCAAACAGGGCTGGATTTATGCCTGTTCAAAGTATTTTAATTTAAACTACTAAATGCACTATAACACACACCATTGACAGGACTAATTAATCTCATAGAACAGAATATAGGCTGATTTACAAAGAAAATTGTGTTTAAGTGGTGTAGTTGGCTAAATGTGCAACGGACCTATCTTTTTTTTATCAGGGTCAAGGGTGATGAACCGCTTACAGCCAGGCACCTCTGGGACAGAATCAGGACTGGAGATACAGATCAAGATGAAGGTGGGATAATTTATAACGGTATTAGTTAAGGTTCAAGGTTGTACTTTATTGTTACATCTTGTGTACAGGTACATAAGTGTAAAACTTATTTTTGTTTGGCTTCCTTACAGACAATACAGCGGCATAGGTAGCATAACAAACACAGCAAACAAAGGGATAGAATAGTAGTAGCGAAGTTAGGTAAACGTTTTTGTGAACAGCTTCACAGTAGCTATGTTCCATATCATTTTAGTTTAAGAAGGTGCAATTTGAGGCTATGTTCCATACAATAAAATTAGTTTAGAAAGTTGGAAGCATAATGTGTTTTATTATTGGTTGACTGATATAAAAGAGGTTAACAGAGCTACATTAATGTATCATTTGAAAAGGTATGGAGAGTTGGAGACACATGAGAGACACATCTAGGTACCACCAGCAGGACAGAAACGAGCTGCAGATGGTGGACATCAGGTAAGCCTTCTGATATACTGTAGCATAGCAGTGAAGTTAGACTCTTTGAGCCCTTAATATTTCAGGATTTTGTTAGCCCCCAATACATTACCTCAGTCCCTACGCTCATTCTGTAGCTCCGAGATGAGGTCACGGGGCAAAGTCCTCCCATTGTGTTTCAGAAATGTCGCATGGTTTCTACAACTAACGTTGCTTACCCTTTTACTAAACAACCGATTTAAATGCTTGTTTCATGCCGCAACTTGGATTTTCTTGGCTGTCCCTAAATTAAATTTAGTTTAGCTCATTATCAGACCTTCACTTTTTGGATACAATGTGCAGAAAAGGGTAAGCAACGTTGGTTGTGGAAACCATGCGCCGTTTCTGAAACGCAATGGGAGGGCTTCGCCTTGTGACCTCATCTCGGAGCTACAGAATGAGCGTGTAGGGACTGAGGGACGTATCGGGGCTAGATTTTGTATGCTATAATAGTAAGTAGCCTTGCCGAGCCATGAGGCCCATAGGGCAGGAGCCTATCTCCTGTTTCTGTAGCGTGAGGCAGCTTGATGTACAAGTACACCCCCTGGACATGACGCTAGTATGTCGCAGGGACTTACCCCCAATCCAACCCTTGATGCTGAGTGTCAAGCAGGGAGGCATTGGGTCCCATTTTTAGAGTCTTTGGTATGACCCGGCCGGGGACTGAAGTGACCCCTGACCTCCCAGTCTCAGGGCAGACACTCTAACCACAAGGCCACTGAGCTGGTATATGCTATAATAGTGGCTTATAGTTAACAGTAGGCTACGCCAACCTTTGACCTGTGTGTGTTATGATAGCCTATATATTCTGCTCAGCATAACTTGAAGCCAAAATATTGTTGTTGTCACCGTCCTGATCCGCCTGTTGATGCATTGTATGCATGGACAAAAATATATTTTAAAATAAAAGTTGTGTGAGATGTAATGTAATTGCGCATTGTGTGTGCGTGCTAGTGCGTGTGCCCTCACAATGCGTCCTCCAAAGGAATGTGAAACAATTGGTCTCCGGAAAAGCCTTCTGTATTTTCTGATCTTGCCAGTTTAACTAAACGAAGCAACTTCATTCATTATCCAGAACTTTATTTAGACATTGGATCATACATTTCCTAATTTTACCTCGTCTGGAATGACTCAGAAGTGATTTGGGTCATGTTATGACCACTACTTTGAAGCTCTGCTTTTCGTCAACCCCTTTCAGCAACACTCGTGACTGGAGATATTACAATATGAAATCACCTTACAGCAATGTTAACTGAAATTCTGCAGGTTCATTCAAAACATGTCGTCAGTATAGGAGAATGCACACAAAACAAGTTTAGTATGCAGGACGTGCATAGAATCAGAATCATCACAGTTTTACAAGTAAAAACATCCCTTTGATTGATTATCAGCTCATACTGTTCTGTGTGTGTGTGTGTGTGTGTGTGTGTGTGTGTGTGTGTGTGTGTGTGTGTGTGTGTGTGTGTGTGTGTGTGTGTGTGTGTGTGTGTGTGTGTGTGTGTGTGTGTGTGTGTGTGTGTGTGTGTGTGTGTGTGTGTGTGTGTGTGTGTGTGTGTGTGTGTGTGTGTGTGTGTGTGTGTGTGTGTGTGTGTGTGTGTGTGTGTGTGTGTGTGTGTGTGTGTTGCACAAATTGCATTGTAGGCCCATGCATCACAGTAAAATTCCGGAAAGATACGACCAAAGAAAGTAGTTCTTGTGAATCAGCGACAGTAGGCTTGTTTAGAAGTCAGCCCACAGTTATAAAGCTGAATTGCTTCGTTGATTGGTTTGGTAATCATTAGATGCTTTAGGGAATGCAGGATCCAAGTTCAATTTTGTAGCATTAATCCAAAAAGAAAACAGCATTTAAACAGCAGGGGATCAAGTAATTTCACAATTTTATGTTCTGTGACATTGCACTAAAAAAATGTTAAGTGCTGCATTGTAAAAAAAAAAAAGCCAAAGGGTGACAGAAATGATTCTCTGCTTTGCTGAAATAAATTGCCTTGTAAAAGACAGATCAGAAACGTATTTAAATTAAAGGCTTGGTGAAGCTGTATTTTGTGTTTTAATCATTTTGTTTATAGAGGTTTCAGGCAATTTTCCATCACATTTAATGTTTTTATTGTATCTTAAAACAAATGCTGCCTCATTAGCCCACATAAGAAAATGTTTCCCTCTTAAATTCCCAATAGATGATTGGCACTATCCAGGGGTAATTATACACAATATTTGACTGCATGGAGATGCAATTTGTCTTTGAGTATAAACATTCTCAGATGAAAGTTGTCCCACCTATCTGCAGTAAATGTACAACTGTTTCATTGATTTAGTTACATGTTGAAGTAATTATTCAAGAGAGGGTCATTTGAGGACTCCTAATGTAGCAAAACGGTGTGAATAAATAATAGCTGTTGGATGAATTAATTAGAGGGGTGGCAATGTTTCCATCACTTTTAGACCAAGACTCCTGGCAAAACAATTAAGTAAATGATTGCTATGTCATAATCTGCACAAAAATAGGCCTAAATAATAAAGGCATATTCACACTCCAGTTTTAGGTGATGATGTGGTTAGTGAAATGTGTTGGTATCTGGAGAACTCGCCAGTTTTCTGACTCACCACGCTGACCACGGTTTAGTGCAGAGAGAGAGAGGATAGTTGTTTAGAGTTTACACTATATGAAGTAGGAATTCTAAAGTATAAACACCAAAGTATACCGAAACAATGTAATTAATTAGTATAGGCTAAACAATATCCTGGAGTTGTAGGCCTATACTATCATCGGTGACCACTAGCTGACCATTTAATTGCACAAAATAATTTGATCACTTTGGAAATGAACTATAACATCTGTGGGGTTGACATACTGTATACTATACACTGATGAAGACAGCATGTTGGCATATAACGATGAAGATATTGATGAAGAATTTTCGCTGCAGCGAGTTGGTAATTAAACTGCATGGCGAGTTCTCCGGTATCCGATGTGATGGGGTGAGCACCTCAACCCTTATCACCTAAAACTGGAGTATATGAATTGGCCTTTAAATGCCTTTCATAGTCCAGCTTTAATATGAAGAAAATAAATCGTCAATTTAACATGGTGCCTGCCCTGCACTCTTCCTTAAGTTGGTGCCCACCCGATCCTGGGTCTTGTTGCCATTAGCCTAGGCGTATTCATGCACAACCTGGTTTCAATTCGTCTTGACGGAACCCGCCAACTCGCCAAGTCATCACATTGAGATGAAACACTGGTGGTTTAAACTTTCGATCAATAATCAATAACAGTCACTGATGAATGATGACCAGTCACACTGCAGAGGCTGGAAGGCTGGCTGTGCCATGTGCTGGCCCATGTTCAGTATAGCGCAAATGCCGCAAACTACCCTACTCGGGTCGATATTTGTAATGCATTAAACATGAATGCATTGCATGATATATCCTCTGTTTATAATATTAATAATATATGCAAGCCATCTTGGACGACGATCCATATGAAGCAACCGATTTGATTAATTGATTAATTGATAGTCTCTCACTCCTTTCGAGATGCTTTTGCGTCGAGAAGCGCACATTCACATCATATGAATATGCGCTCCTCAAACACGAGAATGAAGAGAAAAGGTTGCTGCATTAATTTTGTTTAGGGCAACATTAAGTTCCCTATAATAAATGCATGAAAAACAGTAGGCCTAAGCTATATAGGCTTTACAGCTTTACTTGTCCATGTTTAATACGATAAACTATAACGCGAGACATGATGGACACATGCAGCACTCATGCAGTATAGGCTATAGGTTATTTCTAATAATGCGATTGATGTGTTTTAGTCTAAAACACATAAATCGCATTATATAAATCACCTATACAACAAATAGCTACGTTCTAAAACTTTTAGATCGTATAGTTATTTGTTTTGACAATAGCAAAACTTGCCTAAACATTCAATGGCAAATACGCTTTGGTCAGCACAAATCTCAGTCCTAAATATAAGTAGGCCTGCATGATTTGGGTGCCGGGTGGCAGCCTATCAGTGATGTCAAGCATTTATTATCAATTAAGTGTTAAATACGTAATTAATAACGTAGAAATAAAAACATTCTACATAGGCTCTCCACATTTCAAAACTCCACATGTTATTTGTGTTAATCTATTGCAAATGTCGTTGGTCCATTTTAATTTAGCCTATACGATACATTTGGACAGACGATCAGTGAAAATTGCTTAGAAATATAATAATTAATATTTTTTCCAAGTCTATCGGTTGAACGGCCGCTTGTGTGGCTTAAGGACAACCAGTAGGCAGTAGCCAGGCTATATGCTACTCCGACTTTAAACGGAAGGTGGTAGTGTGGTATTTGAAACGATGCTGAAACATAACCCATGGTTTATATATGGTCCATACTGCTGCCAACGTGAACATATCGGTTCTATTTCAATTACCTCCGCTCCGAATGTTTAATTTGATTATTTATGATACAACGTTAATTATTTATTAAACATGTAGGCCTACCGGTATTCATTTCTGATGTTCCTTCCCCGTTGAATTGAAGGGAAAATGCAACATAGCAATATCCTATATATGTAGCATCAAGTCAGCATTGAGTCTATTTCTAAATTACATAGCTGAACCCCAAGGACACCGTGATTGCGAACAACTTTAAAATGGTTTGCGACTTCAATAGTTATCTTCATTTTACAGGCGGGTATGGCTGCAAGTTTGCAACATAAAACCCCTGCATGCAGGCTTCTTAAAAAATAAAATGATATACTTGTTTTCTATTTTCTTCTCGGATGCAATTGGATAGCAAAAATAAGTAGCATGTATTTTATCTATAACTATCTGATATTGACGCTATAGCAGCCATAGGGCTTTTGTTTCTTTCTTTTTGGCTTCTGACAAGATGGGGAATACGAAGAGAATTGAAAAAACCGATGGATGCCCTTTGGTTCTTTTGTTTAAAGTCGCTATATCCTTTCAGACAGAGCGTCCATCCGTGTGATTTCTAACTTGTCTTGTAGTTACGTATTATTAATTGATCCTGAAACTGAGCTGCGAGTGAGCCTGTCCTGGAGGGCGATAGCATAGGCCTATATCGTGGGAACTGTAGTGTGGCAACGTAAAATGCAAATGCACAATAAAACTGACAAATCGTTTTTCTATATGACTTCACGATGATAAACTCAAACTGTGGGTATAGGCTACTGAATGTGTCGGCGTCTTTGGAACAGCAGCAGTTGGTGTGTGCTTATGGGTTGAGGTTGCTCGTCCCAGTCCCCCGTTGACATTTTAGGAATGATAAAAGTTCCGCCTTGCCTGGAGCTACAGCCTGGCTGGAGCCGCGTTCGTCTGCGGCAGATTGCCTTTGCTCATTATAGCAATTATTTTACTCCAATTTAACCCCTGCCTGAAAGGAAGGAACGCCAAGAGAAAGCCTTCAAAACTGCTGTGAGAGTGGCCTGTAATTTCCCGTACCTGATACCTGTTTTGTTAAAGTCTTCTTGATAGCAGCAATTGACTGAACATTTATTAAGCTTAAAACCCGCTCCTCTGTGCTCCCATGCAGGAATGTCAAGTGCTCTATACGTGTATGTGTCAAATGACATGCATGCTTCCCCATGCTGTAGTGTCATCTGGTTCATTTTACACTCGAAATACTACATAATGACACACTAGCGAATCGTTTACAAGCAATTTGGCTCTAGAACCAATCTCTGCATTTATCTGAGTGTTTTGAAGTTGTCGATACTGGTCTACCTCCCCGCCCCTTGAGCTCTTCTGGCGCCAACAAAATCTGGGTTAGTTATTTCAAAGCAATGGGCAACAGCTGTAGAAATACATTCCACGTTTTGCTTAGTGCAATGACATTTGACAAGTTTAAATTCATGGTCTTCTAATAGGCCTATCCTTGCACGCACTGTGACATATGTATATAGCCCAAAATGAACATATACAGTATCAATGTGAGAGAAGTAAATGAAAAGTATAGTCTATTACAACAATTCTTTTACAGAATTCAGTTGTACAGTATATTATAATATTCACGGTTTTGTGGAATAGGCCTACTTGGAGGCATGCATGTTTGTTTTGGGTCCCATCAAGTCTATATAGTTCCAGTCTACACAAGATGCATGCACTAACCTGCTGCAGACATCCTGGGAAAATAATATATTGATATTATTAGCTATAACTACTATTACAAGTGTTACTGTTAATATAAAATAAATCTTCAGATTTATAACGGCTTATTTTCACACTTATTTTCTCTCATACTTATTTTCTTTCTAACCTTATTATGTTAAAGGTTTTATGTTTAGATAAACCCTGCATATAACTTATAAGCACCCACCTCTCAAATGTATAAGTTGATCATTCAAAATCTCAAAATACATACAATTATAAAATGTTTATTTTCTAAAATGTTCTCTTGTGTTTAGTCAACGGCATTGCTATATAAGTGAAGTGTCAGTCAAAACGAACAACTGCTTAATGAAAAAGAATAAACAATTTATTGTTAATTTATGTCACAAATATATTCATAATATAAATGAGGATATTCTTCAAATATACATTATTTTACAGTACACAAATCCCTTCCAAAGGGAATCATTCCAACAACAGACAGTGCTGTTATAAAAAAAATGCTGTGGTTCTCCAATTTAGCAAAGAGCATTCATTGACACACTGGAATCAGTTTGGATTCAACAAACTATACTTAACGCATTGATATGAATGCAAATGGTGTGTGTGTGCAGTGTGACAGCAGTCCACATTAAGTGATGAGAGGCGAGCCGAACCTACCTGGGGTTCTTATGTTTGTTGGTGCAAAACGTCAGGTTGTGCGTAAAAGTTTGTTATACTGCCTTTGCATAATAGCCCTTGTAGGTGACTATGTATCTAACTAGCCATCATGGACCGTGGCGAGTGACGGGGCTATATGTTTGACACACATTTTGTTGTGGCAATATAGCCTACTTGTCCATAGGCCTACTTGGCTGTCCACAGTGTCCAGGCTTATTAGAACCAAGTCTTTCTCCACTCCTTGAACTTAATGGCGTATAGAAGCGGGTGGACCGAGTGTTCTTCCGCGTCAGCTTGACTGCAAAATGAGGTGTTGTTTTCAGGCAAGGTGGTACATGCTGTATCCGACGTGAGCAGCATAGAGACCCATCGGGGAAACCGGCAACGAGTGCCTCTGGAATGGATGAGAGCCACCGTATGAGGGGACGTGCGCACCGAGGGGAAAGGAAATCCCGAAGGCCGGGGGAAGCATGGGTTTGGCTGCCATTTTCAGTTTCTCTAGTTCTGCCTCCTGGAGCCGCTTGGCTTTGGCTCTCCTGTTCTGAAACCAGATTTTAACCTGCGTCTCCGTCAAGTTGAGGGAGCTGGAGAACTCGGCGCGCTCGGCGATGGAGAGGTACTGCTTCTGGCGGAACTTTCTCTCCAGGGCGAGCAGCTGGGACGTGGTGAACGGAGTCCGGGGCTTTCTGTTCGTCTTGTGTTTTCTCAGTGGACACGCAGGGGGGCTCAACCGTCCTGAAAACATAGAATACATTTTAGCACTATTGTAAGCGTACGTTTGACAAAGCTATTCACATGCCATAGCCTACTGCGATGGCTGTTTATTTGAAAATCCTAACAAATCATAAAATGGAGATATATAGTCTACTACAAATGGTGTTACGGTTTTTACGCATGCCGAGGAAAAATAAAACAAAGTCTAACTTACGTGGTGGCGTGGGAGAAAACCGGGGACTCTGTATCCAAGAACTCCTATCGTTACTGTCCGGGCTCTCCGGTTTAATCAACACGTCGTCTTGCATGTTCATTATGTCGCCGACTGAAAACGACGAGCCCATGGTCAAAGAAGAAGTAACCGTGGAATCTAAACCCATCCTCGGGCCGTGCGCTTGGGAAGTCCCGGCGATGATCGACGGGTCTGCGGATGATGACAAGTCCCTGCTCGGCTTCCTGTCAGCCATCAGCGCTTCCACGCTGAACGGGAGAATAGCAACCTTAGGCTTCCCCGTGACCGTCTCCTCCGCTGCGGAGCCCAGGCTGGTCTGCATCTCACCTCTGCTTACGAGAACCGATCGAGAGGCGATGTCCTCCGTTTTCAAGCCAACAGTTAAAGCTGACATGGCGACAGTTGGGGCCATACACAGGTCCGACTTCTACTTGGAGGTAAAAAAAATAATAATACAAAATAATAATAAACAGTCGTGGGTATCGTGAAGAAAGTCACAGACAGTTGAGCTGCTCCTATCGTGACGGCATCCTCATGTTTATGTGAAAAAATTGGCGTGCACTGCTATAAGGCAGGCGTGGGGAGTGCGCGGACCAATCAGAGACGAGAGGGGCCGGCTGATTCCACTCCAGCAACAGACTCGCGTTATTTGACTGGGAAAGTAAACAATAAGTTATTTTACAACACAGTTCAGATAAACCGAACCAACTCCTTGACAGCATTCATTAAAGTGATAATTTCCACTAAAACGTTTAAACCGACAGATGATTGTATACTGATAGGCTTATTTGTAGGTTATTAATGCCCGCATGAGCTGAGCATGTTCATGTTGCGCTATATAGCTTATTGAGGTTTTAATAACAGCTTGAGTTTTTATCTCTTGACATGCCTCTTTTTTCTTCTTATTATTTTTTACTATTTCCAAAGTCCATGGAAAATGTATCCGTTATTTCTGAAGGAAAATCATTCCGTATGTGAGGCTATTATGCTAAACTTGAAATGGTAGGAGAGTCTCAATATTGCACAACAGTTTACTGCCTTCCTTTATGCGATGGGTCTCTTGCAGTGCGCTGTTTATTGATGGCCGCGGGGCTCTAATCAGATTGAAACACACAGGCCTTCGCAGTCATTTAGGGGTAATTATCGGGCTTGGGGGAGGGATCACTGGGATTTTTTCCCTTTGACTACATCCATTAAAGTCAAAAATTATGTGGAGTCGAGGAAGGGGGAGGAAGTATAGCGTGTATAGCCAACGAAAGATTTAACCCAGGACTGTCATTGATTTACCTGGGCTATTTCAAGTACAGGCCGCTATATAGCCAGCCATGCCTTATATTGCTCTTCTTTATTCAGTCTCTTGGTGATCACAATTTAAAATAATAGTTCTCTATAACTTCTCCCGTTGGGCTGGTTCTATTTACTGTGTCATGTTGCCATCAGTGTATAACTTTAACTCCATCACTATCCAAAAATGTTCCTTCTCATTTCATATTCAAACACTTGCTTTAGAAAACCGATGAAAAGATGAAACTATTCTACTTTTTTTGCGGTGTAGTTCGTTCTCAGGGAAAACGTATGCGTCGCTAATTGCTAAGCATAAACAATCTGTCACGATTTGTCAGTCTCCCTAATAGGCAGACAAGTTATGTTGTTTTTAGGCGCCAGCAGCGGCGTGATCAAAGCACTCGACTTTAGGGAGACTATTGAAAAAGTTGAACCCGCATCAAGAGTGCAGCCCGCCTCCTCCTTACCCGCCCTAGCCCTGGGACATTAGGCTATTCAGAATGAAAAATTAGCTTTCTCAGCCGATCGCACGCCATTTCCAACTATTCAAATGAGCGCTAGAGCTGGTGTAATAGTAGGCTACTCTCAGAAAAGGTCAGCGCTTCCCACTAATTATTTTTGAGAGAGCCCCTTACTGAAAAGGATTCCTCAGTTCCTTGGCTATGTGGTGATTAAAGTTAGGACGTTGTACCGAGTGTAAATTCTTCACTTTAGCTGTGTAATTACAACATTCAAACTGTCATAGAGATTTAAGAGGGATGCTCTGCGCTCTGACATAGATGGACAGTTACGCCATTCTCTGCGCGGAGGATAATGTAGATGAGAAATGTGTGTGTGAGAGGTGACCTTTGTTTCTCAGTCAAGTTGACCACAGCGGCACAGCCGATCATAAAATTACATGCAATGCATGCGTAATTTAGCATTTCCTTATCCGGGTTCCATGATGAGTATATAGTAGCCTACATGTGCAACGCAGTTTGGAAACACTTAAGATCATAACATGCAGTGCGTGCGGCGCTGCGTGTTGTTCACCGCGTTGCCTCTTTGAAGTCACCGGCGGGTCTGCAGCGCTCCTACGTACGTTTGATGTTGTGTCCCCTCTCTGCTTGGGGCTTTGCGCGCATGCACTTACTCATTCTCCTACACACACACACACACGCACACACACACACACACACACACACACACACACACACACACACACACAACTCGTAAAGTGAGTCTGCGTAAACACAAATAGGCACACATGAAATACATTAACGTGCAGTCTTACCATTGCATCAGTTCAGTTCCTCAAATATGTTTCACTTTCTGTGCTGCATAGTTAAAGGGGGACTATATTCCGTGCAGACAAAGGGGGCAGATTCCCGAATGCAAATTCCACCTGGAAGTGCGCCGTCAGGGCTATCGCCACTATCTGCACTTGCGGTTCACTTTATTTGCGTTGTGAACATAGGGATAGTGGTGTTTGAAAAACAATGTTGGTGACAATTAGCATCCCAAACACTGGGCCTTTGAAAAGAGTGATGTGCCATGCTGTAGACGATTACCATAGCGTTTCATTTAAAACCCGGGCAACAAATGAGGGTTGAGCCGAGATACAAAACAACTGTAAGCCTCATCAGGCCTTTGTTTAGCTTCATACACTACCTTTGATTCCGAATCAAGAGGGACACCGGACAAAGGGCCATTGTTGTCTCCTCTAAACGTTGTCTTAAACCTTTTCATGCAAAGTCTGTCAATTTGGACTTAAAAGACATAAAAGGCCCAGTTGATGTCAAAAGGCATTTTAGGCAAATATTTGCACTTGTTGAAAGTAAATTACTTTCGTGTGGACAATGACAAGGCACATGAGAGTATATTAACATTCAAATGTAAATACCATCTAGTACTCCAGTTAACCTAGAACTAAATAAATAAACACTGTAATAAATAAATAGGTCGGGAAAGCGCATTTCTATATTCATTCACTAAAATGATTTGATTCATTTGTCACATGACCGCTGATGGTCGGGATCTCGATGCGCAGCATATGAGTGGTTGAAGTTAATTTGATCGCGATATTATGATGCAGTTTAGAAAGATGAAAGGGACAGCCGCGGCCGTCTCCTCCAAGATCGCCATAATTATAGATAATGTATCCTATTTCAAAGCAATTAGCGCAATCAGGCGGAGCGGGGCACTTTGCTGCCAGTAAGCAACAATGGCTCACGGTCATTTAAGCTTCAGAATGCCATTCACACTCCAAAGCTCACAGGTCTGCTTGCAGTCCATTGACTCTGTGAATTTAGCAGGTGTATGTGTTCAGAAGTCATACCCTCTAGGCCTATGTGTATAGCCTATGTTGAGATCCCGCACAGGCGTGCGCGCGCGCGCGCGCGCGCACACACACACACACACACACACACACACACACACACACACACACACACACACACACACACACCGATGTGTACCAACAATAAAATAGCAACATATAAATAGAGTAAGTTGAGGGTTTTGAGACAACAAACCTATACAGCCTACCGGTATATATAAAGTTATAAGCCACTTCTTCTTCTTTAGCCTACTCTCTGAACATGAATGACACTCAATCTTAATTATGACCCAATTCTTGAGCTATGAGCTATTTATTAGAAGGAATAATTATATGCAAGTCCTTGCATTCATCCGACAGACCTTTTAACGCGCAAGAAAGGATAATCATAACAGCCGAGCATCCTTCTTCACAAAATTGCTATATATTTAAAAACCATGATTATGTTTTAATGGCTCGGCCCTCACGGGTCACGGCCCATCTTTTGTCTCAGAAGAATTACAGCAAAGGGGAGCCTGGCCTTGTTATATCAGAAGTTGGACCGCAGTGCAGCAGCTGAAGCAGCTATATGGAACGCACGCGTCATAAATCATGGTCACGATTCGTTTAAAACTTTGGGCAAGACGACTGTATGCAGAACACCGTTGATTAGGCTATATTTACTAATGTTAACTCTACGACAAATTCGACAATCCGATCTATCACGGAATGTGAACTTCTCTATTCACTCTTTCCTGCACCTTTTCACGGGTGACAGCCAGGGAGGGATGGATGTATCCCACGGTGATGCACGATGAGAAAAGGGGGGAGCTCAGTTCTGTTGTCGCCAGCGTAGCGGGATGCCATATTGTTGTAGAACTGCGTCTTTGAGGGGAAATATTCCCGTGACATCGTTGCGCCGAAAGCTCGGAAACGCTTAATTTGTGTCATTCGCAAGAGAATGCGACAGCCGAAGATCTTCTGTTGCCTGTGGCGAAATGCCGACACATGGAGACATTTACTTAATGTTAAAATTTCTTTCTTTTTTTCCTTTCTTTATTTTCCCCCTTATAGCCATACCTTTTCTATGTAAAAGAATATATAGCCTAGACTGTGCAGGACACGACTCCTCGACTGCGCGGACACGCTGTGCAAAACAATATATATAGGTCAGTCAACATTGAATAAAGTTTGTTGTCTTTAACATTCCACCAGACGTGTAAGTTGTAACTTAATATACGATTTGAATTCATTGTCAATATAACTAATATTATTTTTTCTTTATACAAATTATTATTATTGCTGTTATTTTATATCAATGTCCACGCCTATGGCAACAATGGGCAAAAGACACAAACTATAGGCCTACTAAAGTAACAATAATAATGATCATAAGAATAAGCATAATATTTTTTATATTTGTAAATGTTTTTTGTTTTTTTTTAAACGATAAATATATAGGCTGCATATAGATAAAACAAATGGTATAGCCTAGGCCTTGATTGGATTTATACCGTCGGTATACAGACGGTTCAAATCAGAGCACACAATATTGGTCATAAATCAAAACGTTATTTGTATCAAATGGAGAAGCATTTTGGCCTAGAATATTATATAGCCTATAGTATAGGCCCTACACACCAACACACAAACGCATTACGCACACGCACGCACGCGCGAACACAACTTAAACTTGATAGTATCACGGTCCCTCACTCATCCCTGGCCAGGCTGGCCTGACCCCTGGATGACATTAAAATCAAAATAATTCCCCCCAAATAAACGGCCCTTATATCTGACGTCTGCACCTATAATGTCTTGCGCACAATCCTCTGTTAAAGATAGATAAAAATTCCCGGGCAAAATTTACAACATTCCATCCTTCAATCAAAGACATCTCAATTACCAGAGGTATTGGTGTGAAATTGAATTATCGCCCCTTTATTTCTTTCACGTCATTAAACATGAGCCCCAGCACTATAAAAATCATTTGCAAATCACTGGGCTGGCTAATATGATATAGGCCATGTAAATAGATTGATTAAGTAATGACAAATCATGGGATTTAGTTTGATAAGTCGATCATTTATAGCCCTTTCAAACACTGAGTGCGCTTGTTGATTACAAACTAAATAGAGTCTTAAATTAAATGCTTAATAAGCGCATAACAAGCAATAGTATTATAAGCAACAAATCATTTCTATATAACTGTGCAAGGATGAAAAGATGCCTAATGATCAAATTAATTAAGTCGCTCGTAAAAAATTGGTACTTTGAACATTCAAAACAAATTGTATGAAAAATGAAAACATGTCCAGTCTAATAATAATAATAATAATAATAATATTACATTATTATAATAATAATCCTATACCATAGGCTAATAATATTAATCATGATGTATAGTAATTGTAATTTTAGTGAATTCATTCCTGTTAATACTTTTGCATAACTGATAGTATTTTGATAATATCTCGATATTTAGGATTTTTGTATTCATCTCTGTCTCATAAACACAGTTTAAAAACACAGCAGAGAATGTATACACACTGATACATTTTTATAAGATATAATAATCACTGATATTAATTATTAAACAATTATTAAATAGTCCATGGATTTATTTCATTTTACTTATAGCAATACTGTTATAGCCATGCAACTAAGTAATAGTAGCTGCGTAATAGTTGAGTAATGGCAAAGTTTCTTCAAATTTCTTCCCAAGAAATCTTTGTTATTTCCCTACAAATAATGATGTTTGGAAAGTTGAGTAACGTAGCACGCGAACGAACACACACACACATACACACACACACACACACACACACACACACACACACACACACACGCACATTTATGCAGAGGGATTCAGCCTCTTGTAACCCCCATCTATCCCCTGCCTTCCCCTGACCCCCAACCCTCCCCGCCCAGAGAGGAAAACTCTGTCAGTGACCCTTTGCTGACTCCATCTCCTCTAATCCTTTAAATGTGGGCAAAGCCTGAAATGATGAGGAGTCAGGCTTTCCTACAGGTGATGTCCTCTGCCTCACCATGTCTCCCTGTGGACGGCAGGATCAGGCTAAAAAGACACCAGAGATCCTCTGCATGCCTAATGGCCTGGACAGTAAACCCCACACCAAGCAGTCGGCATGAGCAGGATTGCAGTGCAGGGTTCTAGTTCTAGCAACATTTTGTCTTCACAGAGTGGAGGATGCTGGGCTGGCGGGTACACTGAACCACCACACCCTCCCTCCCTCTTCTCTCTCTCTCTCTCTCTCTCTCTCTCTCTCTCTCTCTCTCTCTCTCTCTCTCTCTCTCTCCTGCTTTCACTAAACGTTTGTTCTCAGTGAATCCCACTAAACTGTGACAAATCAAAAGTTTTTTAAAAATATCTAAGTGTTGACATTGAAGGACCTTTGTAGAGAGTCACCACCGATCCCTGAAGCCAAATAATCACACGACAAACAGCAGAATTAAAAGGAAAAATGTTTTTGTTAGACACACAAAGAAGGAAAGCTAAACATTGATTTCGGGTCAGAGCTCGGTGAGGATATTCAAAGGGGGCGAGGGCACAGAAGTTTTGGATGTGGTTTAGCAAAAAGATAAGGATGTCTTTACAAATTATAGTCCTCTAGTTGCAATCGCTCCATTTAATACTTGCTTGCAAGCCTTTAGTTTTTGGCGGTGTGATGCCTTTGCGGTATTTGGTGTTACCCGAGTCCTAAACGGAGGTTTTTGTTGTGATGCATCATTTTAATTCTGAGACAGTTTGTCACAAATGTAAATGCTTTATCGACCGAAGGTATAGCAACACCGCCAATCAGAATAAGAATCAATTTTATTGTCATATCACACAATTACAGGAGTCAAAGAGTATGGGTGGTTTATTTTGTGTGTAAGCTCTCTTCATTGCGTATATATACCAGCTCCATGGCCTTGTGGTCAGAGTGTCCGCCCTATATGGGCCTCATGGCTCGGCAATACTTACTTATTACTTATAGGGAAAGAGAGGATAGAGAAGAAAGGAACCCAACACAGAACACAGAACAAGTAAAATAACAGGAAGGCGCAGTCAAATCAAATGTACAAAGTCCCTGTGTATATATAAGGTGCATGACTAAAATATCGCAATGGATAAATGGAACTACGGAGGGCAGAAATGCTTCTTGTGCAGGTGGAAAACATATCCAGCTTATAAAAAATAGCAGCAGGTAAAAATCACAGTTTCGTGTGCATCATGGTTATGACATGGTTAAAGAAATGAAAAAAATACTGTCCTGCTGAACTCAGTCTAAAGGAAGGGGCTAACTGGTGGTCAGTGACCTTTGAGGCACAGTTGCATGTTTAATATTTTCCTGCTAAGTTTTGTGGAAGGTCCTATATGGCGATTGATTACTCCTGTGGTCTGTTAGGTATAATTCAGTGCAGTCCAACGTATAGTTTTCATTCCAGATACTGCAGTAGGTTTTGTTATTTCTATACTGTGCATGACATGTTTCTTAAAATGGGTATTTACAGTAAGTTGAGTAAAAGATTTGAATCTTTTACTCAATTTACTGTAAATACTCATTTTAAGAACATTGAGTGAGAAGATTTGTCTACCCCCCAAGTTGATTTCAATACCAGTATGACATTGTGCTATTTAAATTTTAGATAAAGAAAGATCAATCATTTTGCATCTATAATTATAACAAGCAATGCATCACCACACTAAAATACAGAAAAATCTGCAGTGTTAATTCATCCATTTTGTAACTCTGAGAGTGTAACCAAATATATAGGCTCTACCTACCAGTCCATTTGGTTACACTTGTGCACTACCAGAGTAAAATGAGCACTGAGGATTTTTACTGTGTTCCTCTCCAAGAAAAAGTGAGGTCACTCCGGTCGATACACTTGTAACCCCCGCGGTTCCCCGCTCCTGTCCCCTATCCCGTGGAGAGACATATTTAATTTAATTAAGGCCTGTCAACGCTATTGATTTTGGCACTTTCAATTATGGTCTAGCCATTTATGGGCTCCATGGGCTGTGGATCTACTAATCTGTGATGGGGAGGCCCTATCAGCACACAACCACATGGACCAGTATCATCTTTGTCTTCCTTATGGCCTGCTGCTGTCTGCGGCAGACACTGACATATGGCCGCCACCCCGGCCCCTCTCCCCCCCCGTTACCCATAATTAATCCCTCATTAGACAGCTCTTTATTGTTTAATTTGTGCCGTTCATAATCAAATTGGGCAGATTAATTGCAACAGAATCCAGGCGCGGGGAGGATGAAAAATAACCACTTTTAATTGCGTTCAGGTTTTACGAGGTCCCTGGGCGTCTGTGCACACAGTGAAATATCCCACGGGCAGACGAAGAAGTCGCTCCCCATCATGCCTCTGAGTGATCAACTGTTATTGGGATGCTCCTTTTGAAAAAGCAGGGCCGATCAGAAGAAGCTCATTAAAATGTTCCCCCGTGATATATCTCCCCATGCCGTCCTAATTGCAAAAGTCAGCCTTACAAATTCTCCCGTTTATTTATGGCTGTGGCCTTTTGCTGTTGTTGTTTATGAGGCTTGATTAGTCTATGATGATGACTGCAAAGTGTTAACTAACCATTGTTGTGTGTGTGTGTGTGTGTGTGTGTGTGTGTGTGTGTGTGTGTGTGTGTGTGTGTGTGTGTGTGTGTGTGTGTGTGTGTGTGTGTGTGTGTGTGTGTTAGAGAGAGACAGAGAGAGAACGATAGAGGGAGACGGGTTCAAAGGTGCATAATACAGTATGTAAATCTGCCTATACTTTGTGCGTGGCATGTGTGATGCGTACATTTGCAAATATATGTAAATATGAATATATTAGTGTGTGTGTATGCGTATGTGTGTGCGTGCGTGCGTGTGTGCGCTTCTGTGTCAGATCACTGTGGAGCCGTTTCCACAGTATAGTAACTTGGATAAATAGCACTAGGTGTGACACAGTTCCATTCTATAAAACTGTAACAAGCTATTTGCTTGACACATTTTTACAGCATATATACTTAATTGGTGACTGAAGCACCAGTAGCTCTTAACACTTAATAAAGGAATACTTTGGTACGCTTTGCACAGGCACCTTGTAAACCCAGCTCTCTAAGTAAGATTTAAGTGAAAACAGATATGAATATTGTAGTCACTCATTTTATAAGGGGCACATTTCACGAGTAGAATGATCAACAGAAAACACATCTTAAATGTGCATATAATCCTGTAATTGTTTGGTCACACACTGATGATGATTTATATGTTTTCAGAATTAAAAATACACGCATGCACACACACACACATTTAGTTTATTTTTTTAATCAATTATGAGTAATAGCAGACACATTCCCTATAGGAACTGGCATGTTTTATAAAGCTTTGGTTCAAAATAGTACAGCTGAAATAGAAAACCAAACTTATGTTTATTTTAGTCTTCTTTCAGTAGAGCATTAATGAAGAAAGATAATGAAAATTGCTGCTTTTATACAAATGCCTTCTATTGCAATGACAAAATGTAGATTCTTACACCTTATTCTTACACCATTCTTGTGTGTGTGTGTGTGTGTGTGTGTGTGTGTGTGTGTGTGTGCACGGCTGCACACGCGTGCGCACACACACGTGCATCATGTTTCAATGCATCTTGTTTCAATGACATCATTTAATGAGAGCATTGATGTCAAAAGTAGTGTAATTGCATCTGTTGCCGTGCCACCATACACCTTGGCAATTATTGCGTCACTCAATGATTATGGCTCATTATCTTTCTGAGAGGCCGGCAACCCAAACAATGGAGTCGCACAAACCTTTACACTAATTGCTAGCAGACACAAGTAGATCTGAGCAGCCTCTTGAAGCGGTATATATTTAGCTTCTGTTAGGTGTAATGTAATTGTGAGGTTGAGCTGCACACATATGATTAGTTCATTTCACTTGATAGACAGACGGGCATGTAGTGAGAAATAGAAATGTGCTTTTCGTGGCGAGCACAAACGTATATTGGAGAGTGAGTGGATAACTTAGTGGAAAATAAATAAGAAGATGAAGCACCAAATAAATAGAGGTGTTCAGGATGAGAGCCGATTCAGACAATTTAATTAAATTCTTGAAGTTTTGGATTAACGATTCTATATTTAGTAAAATTGACTGGGATTCACTCTGAACACTCTCCCCCTCTTCGTCAAAAATAGCAGATTTACAAGCTCAAAACACATCATGTTGCAACTTGTTGCAACTTGCAATGTTCTCCCCAGAATAGGGATAATAGTGTTCAAGTCGTTAAATACATAACTGTCCTCGTAGTTTTGATGGATAATGATTTTCTCCGTAGTACCGTCCACTGTTTCATGCCCGCTGCTGTATTCTCAATCCACCACCTAATGCCTTATATGGACACTTGGATTCCTCTGACTTCATGCTTTGTGTTATCTTCACATTCTCTTATTGAATAACTCTGATTATTATCTTAGTTCAAGTTGAGGTCAATGGTTAGGAGCCTCAGTCCTTTTATGCACAACTGAATCTTGGTTTATGTTTCCAATGTCATAGTGTAACTGTCCCATCACAATTGGTTGTCTTCCCGACAGATGGCTGTCTACCATTTTCCACTGAAGCCCTATTTTATAAAACAGTGTCCAATCATCGCATCACAATGTGTTGTGAGATTTGATCTGCTAGTTAAGCTATTTTAGAAATCTGTGCACGCAACGCACGCACGCATGCACGCACAGTCGCACACACACACACACACGCACACACACACACGCACGCACACACACACACACACACACACACACACACACACACACACACACACACACACACACACACACACACACACACACAAAGCCATTACAAACTTTGCTGTGATTGGTTATAGACAGACACGTTCCAGTTCAAATTTACTGTATTCCCCCTGAACCAGTTCAGATGGTTTACACTAGACTAGAGGAATGCATGTTTTTTTTGCACTGAGCAGGTGCTGATAAATAAAACTCAAATGGGATCTTTGAATAACTGTAATATACTTGGCCACACTTCAGTTAAGTCTAAAATAAAGACTCACAGCTTACTTGGAGCGAAATCCTTCCCACAGAAGCTGGAAGCCATGCAGCCGGCATTCTAACAAGTGGCAACGACCCAGAACATTTCCAGGGGCTTTCTCCTTTTTGCCTGAGTTGCAAATCACGTCATACATCAACAGCATTTTCCTTGAACGAGAAACAACGGACAGTCTCCATTTTAACACCACACTAATCCCATGTCCCAAAACACTGTCCCAAAACGCAGACACACACACACACACACACACACACACGCACACGCACACGCACACGCACACGCACACGCACACACACACACACACACCTATATAATATATATATATATATACTCAACTCACACACTCATGGACACACATGCACATACGCAAAGACACACATGCAAAGGCTTGCACAAAATAATGTATATATGCAGAGGCCGATTATGAGTCGGGGGTGCGTAGCTAATTATAGCGGCGGCAGGCTGCGATGGCGATGGCTCCTCGCTGTGTGGTGGTGCCATGGTGGCTGCACAAACATCTCCTCAGAGGCCCCGCTCCTCGCTTAATGAAACTTTGCAGGGGCCCTGCGAACGCACACAGAGAGGCACAACTCAGTCTGACGGACAGTGTCATGGGGGCCATGCCAATTATGTTTTCAGCAACAACCCACCGAGCCCTCTCCCTCCTTCATCTCGACCCCAGTGCACACATCCTCCTCCCAGCCGAGACATAGAATAACAGGACAGAGATATGCTTACTAATCTGACCCCCTCCACCCCATTCCCACAAGCCAAACACTAAAAATGTAGGGATTTATTTGCTCAGTCATCAAGAAGTGTTTCTAACTGAAGTGTGTGTGTGGGGTGGGGGGGGCGAGGGGACCGTGGGTGTAATGAGGGTTCACTGTGTGAGATGCTTGTTTTTACTCTCATTTGATTGCATGATCCTTGATGTGAGTGCTCTGCTCGCTGCTCTCATTATGGCTGGAACAATCTACTTTTAATGGGTGTAATTTGTTGGATATATAATTGTGTGTGTGTGTGTGTGTGTGTGTGTGTGTGTGTGTGTGTGTGTGTGTGTGTGTGTGTGTGTGTGTGTGTGTGTGTGTGTGTGTGTGTGTGTGTGTGTGTGTGTGTGTGTGTGTGTGTGTGTGTGAGAGAGAGACAGACTATTAATTTGGTCCTGTGTGTGCCCAAGTTGTTCCAATGAAACGGCTCAAAGAATTCACAGTTTAAATGATGACTTTATGATCTTACCATGTCCCTATATGTCTCTTCTCACAGGCACAGATCCTCTGGTGTTCCTCGTCCCTTCCCTGTGATCGTCTGCACTGAGGTGATACTGCGGAGATGTCCACATGGATCATGAGAATGTGAGCAAGTATAGATTTATTGACTTTACTGGAAAAGGTATTGCATTTGCCAGACAAGGACTGACGGTTTCCACATTAGTCAACCACTGTAATTGTGTAAGAGTTACAGATGACATATGTAAATGAACAGCGAGCACGAGACAAGGGAATAGAAGAGAATGGGACGAAGGCTTCCAATTCACCATGTATAGAAAGTGTCTTACGGTGATTTAGCTCCATCTTTGAATGTGAATGTGATCAGAAGAATAGGTGGCAAGGATTATTGTCTGGAAGAATATGATTCTTCTTTCTGTCAACCAGACCTCTGGCATGAAGTGCCCATTATGTCTGAAGCCATTAGGGCCTTGTATTCATATGGTAATTTCACATGCAGGTACAGTGGTTGAAAGTCTCAATTGTGTATTTCATTCATAGCTATTAATACATTTCACTATTGACCTTTCACAACCTTTAAAAAAAATCTGTCTGGCCACATGGCTTTCAGATGATATGGTTGAAAACATGATCACACAGCGTACCAGTACAATATGAACCAGGTTCAATTCAGGGATAAGCAGGGAGAGAGTCAAGAGAGTGACATGCAGCAAAGGTCCTCCGGAGCTGTGAATCAAATCCAGGACTTATTGTCAGGCGTTAGAACTCACATGGCATGATGCGCCACAACCACCCGGCCACATGCATGTGATGTTTTTAGAATCCTCTGAACCTCCGATGTACAAGGCAGTACTGCTCTCTGTACCAACTGTACAGACAAGTACCTCTGAACCTCCGATGTAAAAGGCAGTACTGCTCTCCATACCAACTGTACAGACAAGTACCTCTGAACCTCCGATGTAAAAGGCAGTACTGCTCTCCATACCAACTGTACAGACAAGTACCTCTGAACCTCCAATGTAAAAGGCAGTACTGCTCTCCATACCAACTGTACAGACAAGTACCTCTGAACCTCCGATGTAAAAGGCAGTACTGCTCTCCATACCAACTGTACAGACAAGTATTACACACAGTGGAGGAGCTCATCACCTCCCCTTTCCCACCGCACGATGCAATGGAGCACAAATGCAATGAGATCACTCCTCATACAAAGGCAAAAAAAAACGGCCTGCAAATAAACAGTGGAGGTTCTGTCCTGGGAGTCGTGGTTACATCTTGATTTGTCTGTAACAGGATTAGCGTGCCTGTGAAAGGGACGGCAGCCAAAGTGACGCGATTAAAGACGGTGTCAGTTTCTCTTTACAGTTTACAGAGTACCCACTGTCGCCCTCTGGCATGGAGAGGAAGCTCGGTGACATTCCACCCTCAAGCTGGGATCACCTCAACCTCTTGACAGCAACCAACATCTGCGGTGTTTTGTCAGTGTATTCGGATTGACAAGAGGGCCTCTTCCACACCTCCGCCCCCTGTAACCCACAGCTCATTGGGCATAAGAAACACAATTAAATGCAGCTAAAGCAGGACCACTGGCTGTGCGGCTGTAGTCTAATAGGCTTAAGAGGGGAAAATAAATCTAATTGCGTGTTATTGGCCTGAAGTTAATCCCCCGTGGCTTGACAGCGGAGGGAGTTTTTTTTTGGCGTGTGTGTATGTGTGTATGAGCCGTGCTCCGTGGTTCTGGAATGGTTCAAGATCAGTCCCTTTGAGAGGAGGAGGTGTGGAGAGTGTGGTGGTAACAAAGCCAAGTGGCTGCACTTGACTCCTGACGGGGGCTGCAAAACCACCGAGAACCCTCTTAAGTGGTGTGGAGGTCTTATCAAGTGCACACTCTTGTGGGATGTGTGTGCACCCAGTGAGAGCCCCATGGACCATTGAATTCATGTTGTCAGGAGGACCACACGAGAAACGATACAAGGATTCGATTTCATGTGCACTTTTGTTTTGGGTCGGGAGGGGATTATGAAACCATGACAGTGCTCCAGCAACAGTTGTTCGTTGGGAGGGAAGTGCTGGTGTTGTGAATTAATTGTTTCAATGCACTGTTTTGAGACGTATTAGATGGGATTAATATGCAATTACTCTGTCCGCTTTTGCCACATGATCTGATTTCCAATGGCTCTGTTAAATGAACCAAACCGATATAAAACACTTATCTTGTTATTGGGTTTCTGAAATGGTTTCCAGTCCTCAAGCACTCCTGTGATCAGATTGTATTTTCCTCTGGTCCCACCATAATTGGAGTCCCACTTTTGCCCTTTTGTACACATTATTAAGTTGTTAAATCTATCAAGTTAGAAGCTGGGCATTTAACCGCACAGCCACATGCATTGTTAATCCCTTCTCTGTTATTTCAACTCGATGAGATTTGGCCCCGCTCAAGGTTTTTCTCCCAGGGTACAATACCTTTCAGCTGTGTGTATGGTCATGGATGTGCTAGCAGAGATGGCTAAATAGCTCACGGTGTAAATAGGAGCCAGACGATTGAGCTACAAAGTGGATGGAAACAGTTTTCTAACTTATTTACTTTGGAACGATCAGGGAAACCACCTATTTACTTCCAAACCCTTCCTCTGTGTGAGATATAAGTCTGCCTTTAATTTAGAGAGCACTTCAAGAACTCACTTTTCAAAATGAGTACTAATGGTTCTCCCTTGGATGTCGGCCCCCTGGCCTGTGAGATTTACAGCATTGTGGTGACCAGTCTAACTGCATGCAAACAACACACAGACAAGTTGGTTAACCTCAGACGTTACTGGAGTCAGCTCTTTGCACGAAGACCCTCAAATGCTCATTCCACCCCGCTGTTTAGACACAATAGGACCTAGGTGGCCACTCACTTTACAAATCTCCAAATGGTGGGTCGGGAAGACCGAGCAGTGGTTTGTGGTTCCGTGTACATGGGTCTTGGCTAAAACCTGGGGTGTGTAGAGACATGGCCCTGTCTAATTAGTGGCTCAAAAGAAAACTTTTTTTTTTGTTTTAGTTTTTTTTACTGTATTTTTTGTTTTGTTTTTGTTATTACAAAGTGAAGGGACATCTAAACAAACACATATCACCACATACATACATTTGTCATCATTGTATTATGCACACACCTATTAATATAAACCCCAATTCACATGCCACTGCATGGCACAGTGATAGACAATGCATATTAAGACAGCCACTGCAATGTGGATCATTTTTAATTACTTGGCAACTACTGAATGTAAGTGTGGCAGCCATAGTTGAATGGGTAGAGAGGCCAACTGGGAAACAGAAGGTCCCAGGTTTGATTCCCAGCGATGGAATGTTGCTGGCAAGTAGAAAGTCATTGTTAGTCACTGTAGATGAGTAAAAACTGGAAAAACATAAACAGAGAATAAACTCCTTATCTCTATGGATGGCATTTGACAGTTGATAATTAGTACAATCTCAGTTGTGTTGTTTTAAACGAAAGGAAAACCCCTTGTACTGGAAGTCTTTGATCACAGTCTGGTCTGGTCTATCTACCTTAGCTGCTATACACAGAAGGCCTCTGTTTAGCGTTTAGATAGCACATTTACTAGCTGCATACGGATGTTCTTTGTGTGGTCATGCATGCAGAAGATGAACATCTGAGAGAGGGGGTTCTGTGGACCTTCTGTAGTCAACAGTTCAAGAGTGCCTGTAAAACCTAAAGCGCAAACCTAGACACTGATAAAACCCAGATTTAGTGCCACCCATAAAACACAAAGCAAATTGTGCACTACATAGCTATATTTTTTTTTTAAAGGTTGAGAAACCCTTCTCCCTTATAGGTCCGTGCATGTCTCCCAGTAGTTTGCATTGTTTTAAAAAGTACTCAAAAGACATATTTGAGTATAAAAGTACACATTATCTTAAAAAGTTTGTCTTTTTCGTTCCCCACTCCTTGGGGTGTTTTTGTCACTGTATATATTTGCACATGTGAAATTGTTCCTCTGCATTTACATTAGGAGAGTACTAGGAGAAGTGAACTCGTAAGGCACTTGGGGAATGGTTAGGGGTAAGTGTCTTGCTCAGGGGCCTTCTATACTTCCCAGGCAGGCTCTGGCTCTCTACCCATTCTGCTGTATGGTCGGCCATATTTATCCCTGTTGGGACGACCATCTCTACAGTGGAATACTATAAAGTAAAGTTCAGTCAAGCTGAGGTTGACTGATTGCAATGGGAAAGCGGCATTTAATAATCTATAAATTAAAATTGCAATAATCCACTATAACCCATTCTGAACGGGAACCCATTTTGGTGTCAGCATCATGTTATGCTTTAGCTATTGAAAAATAGCAGATCTACAAGCTCATAGCGCGCCACCGAGTGGCGCGCTACGAGCTTGTAGGTCTGCTATTTTTGAAGAAATCGAAGAACGACTGACATTTTTAGAATCTGATCTCAGGTCAGAATGGGTTAATCAGACCAGTGTGTGTCCAGTGGAAACCTCGTATGAATCTGATCTCAGGTCAGAATGGGATAAACATTTTCTAAGAACACGGGTCCACAAAAAAGGGTCCTATTTTCCTATTTTAAAAGGGTTCTATTTCCATTTTTGACATTGTTGTATACATGCTAGCTAGGCATATGATATATACACGGACCTCAAGGCCATTCTGCAAACCAAGGCGTAATAAGTGTTATCATTGGATTAGCTGCTTCATAAGCCTCCTTTCCGCTCTCATAGGTCTGGAAGAAAAGTGCTTTCACACACAATTTAACCCAAAGTTCATATCCTTATGCATCAAACCAATTATCTCAATATCCGGTTTTACTGAGCATTTTTTAACTTCCAAACGTCCAAACTTTGAAACCAGACTCACCAATGGGAATTTAGTTTAATTTAGTTTGAATATAAGAGATATGGATACATTTAATGTCTTACAGTAGTTGGCTTATATAACAAGAAAATGGGCTAACAGTATAATATTATATAATAGCTCATTATTGTTTGACTTTGACCCTTCGAAGCCTTGAAACTTGTTAAAAGCCTATTTTATATAATTAAAAGAAAACAGCCATAAGATCAGAATTACTATAAGCTGTATTCCTGATAAAGGTACTCTGTGTTTATTATTAGCCTACTGACAAGATTAGCACCAGATCTCTGTAATTATTTGCTTTAGCATAGTTTAGGTCAATTTGAAACCATTTCACGCTCTCGTGAGTTAAATTAACAAAGAGGATTTGGCTATATACAGTTTCCTACCCTATAGGAGTAGCAGTGGCAGTGTTGCAACATAACAGTGCCTGAAGGCACATTCAAAGTACAGTGAAAAGGCAGCTATGTTTTCCTACAAATCCACAGAAAATCCCAAACCGAGAAAACGAATAATTGTTTTCCTCCGTCACCCCTCTATTATATCTGTTCAAGCTGCAGCGTCCATTGCTGTGACTTGATATGATTTTTATCAGATGCTGAAATGCTACATTACCAAGTGGGCAGTAAATTATGTCTAAACCAATTACAGTGGGACCCTGAGCGGCTCAACGACCAGAGAGGGCCAAGTGGGAGTGGGGCCAACGAGGGCGGGGGGGTGTATTGGGGGGGAGGAATGGGAGAAGGATACGATAGGGTGTGTGTGTTGAGGGGGAGGGGGGGTTGTCTTGATTAGGGGAGTCTGGGGGCGCATGAGAGTCTAGCGATAAGAGTGCTCACTGGAAGTGTGTTTCTGTGAGGAGAGAGAGAGAGAGAGAGAGAGAGATACAAGACATGCACAGGTAAGCTTATGCGTGCGTGGACTGGAGTGGAGGGGGAGCACAGATTTATGTGTGTATTTAGGAAAGGTGTGTGTCTGTCAAAGGTCATAGAAATCAAAGAGAGAAGTCATGGGAAAATACCCCCCCCCCCTCCCCCATACAATAAATTTGCTTTAGTTAGCAAACACTTTAGTTGATGAATGAAATTGCGGAAGTACGTTGTTTTATAATATGTTTGTTTGTTCAAACAGCCGAAATCTAACGAGGCAGAAGGAGGCTATATGATGAGTTAGAATATAGAATATAGAAAAGTGAATATTAAAGGAGCATTCAGTGATTTGGAAAACCCCCCGGTCCACCTCGGTAACAAGATGTGCACATGCACACGCACTACAGTGGGGTGACACACGACAGGTCAACAGCATATACATACACCAAGGCCTCGCTCCCACTCCATTATGATTGGCGGAAGGCCCCTCTCTATCCTGGTTGGATGAAGGCTTTGCCACCTAGACAAAAACGAAACCTACGTTTTTTTTTTTACCCCCAGGGGTTAACTGGGGACAGGGAGGAACTCCTTATATGGTCAGCACACTCTATAGTATGGAGGATTTATTTCAACAAAACAAAACAATAAGTGATATTTGAATCACTGAATATACCTTTAAGCCTATAAGCTTCATATCTATCTGTTCGAAATATCAGACTATGTTCCTAAAAGCACAAAGGCCTTCCATGAATTATACTGCATCAACACAGTAATGTGAAGTTGAAAAGTCATAGATGAAAGTAACAAAGATCATACAACATCAGGAATTCTTCCAGGAACAGAAACTTCCCTCTTGACTATTGTAAAGTTGCAGACAAACTTTGAAGCTTTTCCAGTTCACACAAAACCTCTGAGAACAGATAGAATGTGTGTGTGTGTGTGTGTGTGTGTGTGTGTGTGTGTGTGTGTGTGTGTGTGTGTGTGTGTGTGTGTGTGTGTGTGTGTGTGTGTGTGTGTGTGTGTGTGTGTGTGTGTGTGTGTGTGTGTGTGTGTGTGTGTGTGTGTGCAAATGTGTGGGTAGTTCGGAGTATACTGTCTGTACATGCAATTGTGGACTTGTGTGTGCGTCTTACGCTCTGTTATCCCCTTCATCTGTTGTCCTTGTCATAAACACCATTACAGGGCAAATAAGTGATCATAGAGTGGAATGACTCTCCCTCCCATCAACACAGGCAATTAAGATAAGGTGAAGAGATTGAATCAGAGGCCACTGGGCATCTTTATTAGATGGTTCTGAGCTGTAGACAAATAAATCACCCCGCCTGCCCATGTCTCCTTTGTCCAATTGATTCAGCTCAACTGTGGCATTTGGCTAATTGATTCGTTAATTGATTGGTTGTCTTTGATCTTAGAGCAGTTGTAATACTGCACCATCCACTAATCACAGCGATTCAAAATCATATTGAATCGCAATGCAAAATCAACTACCCAATGTTTTAAAACCCATGACCCATATGTAACCCTCTCCTACAGACCTATCACATTCAATTATATGTCTGACATTATGATAAAGTCCAGTCTCTCAAATGACCCTATGATTGGAAGAAAAATCTCAATAATAACAAAACCGCTTTAACAAAAGGGAGAGAAAAAAAAAATACATCTTTGATCATGTTTCCAAAGTTAGTCTCTGCGCTATGTCTTTTTCCATGTCCATCTCCATTGTTAGACTTTTAAAAACCATTTTAATGTTTACTCTGCCTTTTCCCATATCCGCTCCCGCGCCGCCTAGCCTCCCACCCTCGTTCACCATATTCCCGGATACGAGCGGCTGAGAGCCAGCGATAGACTGCAGATGAAAGGGAAGAAAGAGCTGGGGGAAGATGGTAATGAAGCAGAGGGAAGAGACATGGGGTCCCCACAGACTTCTGGCGTCTCCAGGGACTTGTTTTGCTGTCAAACTACGTCCCCCACGTCCCTCTATCTCCCGTAGAGTGAAATCAGTAGGCATAGTAGTGTGGGTGTGGTTTGTCAGGCGATGCTATGGGTCAGCCATGGGAAGTTACCATGGATGGATAGATAAACACTGTATGCAAATTAGCACTGGTGTGTTGTATTGCTGTGTCTGTCGGTGTGTGTGTGTGTGTGTGTGTGTGTGTGTGTGTGTGTGTGTGTGTGTGTGTGTGTGTGTGTGTGTGCGCGCGCACGCTAGTCTGGGATACACATGATGGCTGATTACACATGAGAAACACCTGGGGAAGACAACAGAACCAAAACAAGTAGAACTACATAAGAGAAATACAACATCTACATGGGCAAAGTCTGTGACCGTGACAGTAATGCTTTATGGTGTCGTCCACAGTTAACAGTTTTGCTCCAAGACGTAATTTCTTTTTTTGAAGGGGGGCACAGGAGATGAACTTTGAGGGGCGCTAGCCTCATACAGGTTTAATGTTTGTATTTCCTTAGACAAACATTAAAAACGCCATAGACAATGGACAGAGTTTAATGTTATTTTTTTAGGCTTTCGCCTTTATTTTATATGTTTTATAGAGGGACAGACAGTAGGCTGACAGGGAATGGGGGAGAGAGATGGGGGGAGTGACATGCAGTAAGGGCCGTCGGGATCGGGAGTCGAGCCCGCGGCACACTGCCAGACTCGGACTGTATACCGGCCAAGGTGCCTGGACCGCTAAGCCACGGCCCAGGCCTTAATGTTTGTTTTGTCACTAACGCAAACATTAAATGCCATTAACAATGAACAACAGAGTTTAATGTTTGTTTTGTTCATGTTTGTTTTGTCCTCGATGTTGTAAGATGATAAGAGCGCCCCTCACTTCACACGCGTGTGTTTCTTTTCTACTGTAAAGGCCTATTCATATTCCACTTTTCGCTGAAAACACACACACACACACACACACACACACACACACACACACACACACACACACACACACAGCGTTTGCCTTGATACAATACAGGCTTGAAGAATTGGGTGAATGCTGGACAATATCTTGAACAGCGGGTATCAGTATTTCAGCACAAACTCTAGTCAACATCCATCCATCTAGCCCCCGCACACACATACACACAACTGTGTGTGTGTGTGTGTGTGTGTGTGTGTGTGTGTGTGCGCGCGCACAAGCGCACGCCCTTTCCATATACCATGCCGCTAACTCACGGTGGCGTTGGCCTGCAGAGTCGGTCAGCTTCTGTGAGTGGCGGGCTGCGCCGTGCGACGTCATTCCGCGTGCGTCTCTGCTTTTGCTCAACAATTTACCACTTTAAAAGGCCCAACGGCCAATCTGCAGACAATCGTCCCCTGTAACACTATCTGGGCCTTGCTGATAAAATGCAGATGTGGCTCCTCTCAATGTGAATTTGTGACCCATTAAGTAAAGCCCCTCCTTCTCTCCTCAGCGCTCTGTCCCTCCTCCTTTGGCGAAGACTCCAGACCGCCTTTTAAGAGCCCCCCCCACCCAAAAAGCAGGTATGTGGATAGTATCGGCCTAACGAGTCACAATAGTGAATTTGTTCAACAAGGAGCGCTGCATTACTTAAATCCATGCATGGCTCTCTCTCTCTCTCTCTTTGAGATTTGCTGACTAGATTGGCGCGGTCTCCCTAGTGTCTCATTTAGGGAGGGACAAAAGGTGAATTCAAGCGCTGCCTTTGAGGTTCACATGACCTGACTCTGGTCTATTGATGTTAGACTCCCCTGAGTCTCCTCCATGTCTCCATTGGTTCGGTCGACGCTGTTGTGACTCGTGACAAAAGTCTGCAGCAGTTTGGGCAGTTTGACCGCATAGAATGAAAAAACAACATGAAGATGATAAAGTTACCCTTCCGAATAAAAGAATGTCTGCCATTTATAATGCAGATCTTTGATTGTCTATGTGCTCATTGTACCACAAAAGTCTTTATCAACTTGTGTGTAAAATGTACAGGTCTGTGTTTGAGTGTGACAGGTGAAGCAGCATAATGTAGAAGCATGGGGGAAAACCCCTTATGTTCACTGAACCACCTCAGGGAAGGCAGTGGCATCAAATTATCCCACATATCCCAAAGACATCAACCTATATATGACAACTAGCTGTCCAAATATCTTGTTTCTTCCTAACAATACAAAAAAAATCCAATTATCTTCTTTTCTTTTTTTTCTTTTACTGTGGTAAGAATAGGTCTATAAGAGCCAAAAATAGTTTGTCTAGGTTTACTACAGACTAATGAAACGGTATTAGTCTGTAGAAGCTTTTCCATTGATACAGCATACACAGAAAATCCTCACTGTTATTTTACTCTGAGAGAGTGCAGGGTCAAAAATGTGTCATTGTTAAATTGAGGATCTTGTTGTGTGATTGGATGTAGGACTACTAACTATACTGTAACACCAATTTGCCTCCTTCCTGACCATACCCCCTCTAGACCTGTACCAACTGACACTGCTGGGCCCTCCTCCCGGCTGTCCCCATCCCCTTTTTGACTAGAGGAATCTATATTGATAATGTATACATGTACAGTAGGCAGCAATATTGTTTTATTTCTGAAAATACGTTTTTTGGAGAATTTATGAATGCAGAATATCCTTTTATTATCAAAACAAATTGAGATGATAGATACTTTATTTATCCTTTCGGAAATTTGTTTTGTGCACAGCAGTCATCAGATTTATGAATTATCTATATGTTTGAATAGGGGTGCAGAATCTGCAGATGGCCTATTGGTTAATGTTGGTGCATACCACATATAGGGCTGTATTTTGCGTGTCTTAAGTACCAGGTCTTATTACCTAACTTGAGTAAACTAAAGACCTGGAGGCGTGATCAATGCCATTTGGCTATTCTGAGTGGCCAAAGAGGGGAATTGGGTTGGGCACAAAAGTAGGCTAATTAAATGTTTCTTGTGCAAGTAAATGCTGTAGTACAATCATAAGTACACCACTGATGTCTGATGTAAATTTGGTGGGGATATTCTGCCTATAAATGGAAGTTATTGAATATTTTCACGTTTGGTGTTGCATTTTGTAGACGGTCCGTCACCGTCATGCTGCCCATGGAGATATGGTGAACGCGGAGGTTGGCTTTTTGGCCTTCAAAGCAAGTTGTAGTTTGTTCTTTATATATAATCAGGTTGACACGTGATTTGCGGGGAGATGAGTTGTTTTTGACGCAAATTAATTTAATTGAGATGATTGTAAGTTTGGTGTGTGTAATGCGGGGCAGGTTGGAGGACAGGGCTGCGCAGCGCTAGGTTCTGTGAGGCTGTCCGTGCGTCGTGGCGTTGTGAGGAGGCCGTGCTCGAAGCGAGCAGCTGTCTTGCTCTATGCTAAGGAAGTATTAAATTGTATAATAGGGCACTGTTTGTTGTGTTGCGGCGGTAGCTAGAGGAAGCATGACAGTGGGGTACCAGCGAGAACGGTGGTCTGTGATGCAGGAGTCGTTAAGGGGTGGAGGTGTGAGTGGACTGCAAGGTTGAGCGTTTTAATTCCACGTTTTAATTCACTAATAAAGTAATTATTAATTTGTAATTTGATAAATGGGAAAAGGGGCTTCGTTAACACCTCCATATTATTATGGTCAATTCCTGTGTGAAAAGTGGGAGTGATTTGTGCAGGCAGTGTGGAGCTATGACAGTGTTTCTGACACACATTGAGTTAATTATAGTTTGATTATTATTTTAGATATTTTTGTGTATTTTTCTGCCTTCGTGATGATAGTTTACAGTAAGTTGACAGAAAATGGGGGAGAGAGATGGGGAGAGACACGCAGCAAATGTCGTCGGGATCGGGAGTTGAATGCTGTCGAATTAGCGCATTAGCAGCCTAGGTGCCCAGACCGCTAGGCCGGCCCGGGCTGATCAACTTATTTCAAAGGCTATTTTGTAGCCTGAGATATTCCCACTATTGCAGCTATAGCATCATGCATTCATCAGTAGGCCGACGATAGGATTTACAGTGACATGACACTGTCTGTAGTGGAATGGATTCAATACATGGATAGGAATACATGAGTACTATGGCCTTGGAGGCTGCAATGACCATATCATGGTTCTCTGCTGATTCCCCTGCCGCTCAACTGAGAAGTTTGATGTGATTTGTGTCGTATTTTATTGAATTACTGATTAATTCTAGCTGAAGACATAGGAAAATATTTAGAATTGCCCCTTGTAATTTTTAGACAAAGGTGCTATGTGCATGCAGGATGTAGAACATTTTGTGTGCACTGCACACGCAGCAGTCCTCCCTCTCTCTCTCGCACGCACACACTCACACACACATGCACGCGCACACACACACACACACACACACACACACACACACACACACACACACACACACACACACACACACACACACACGCAGGCACACACACACACACGCACAGCGTAAAGCTGCATGCAACAGCTTGAAATGTGATGTATCTGCTGCTTTAGCTTGAGCCAACCGCATGTGTTTGGCATCGCATGCCACAGAAAGTGAAGTGTGTCTTCATCGTGGCATGTCCTGTTTGTATACATAATCCACAAATGCACAACAGAGTGCTTGTGCTACTGAAATAGATGTGTTTCCATGCGTGTGCAGCAGGGTAGAAGTCCATGCATGCACAGTAGTGCAGGTGTGCGTGCGCAGCAGTTTCGTAGAGTGGACAGTATATAGGCCCTATTTTGCGTGTCTTAAGTATAAGGTCTTAACCTACAGTAAGACCTGGAGGTGTGGCCACTGCTGTTTG